>NC_091515.1:19541537-19850443 GCF_947461875.1 Haliaeetus albicilla | reverse complement strand
CTGCAATGTTTATCCTAACCCACTAAAGCATTTTATTTTGAGGCTTTGTCTGAAGGGGATATGCAGAAATGAAAGAAGTGCAATCGCTGAACATGAAAAAAACTGGCCATTGCCAATTAACAACAGATATCAAATTACGGTTAGGTTTCTTAAAAAGTAATGTTCAAAATAAATAGTAACTTTAAAAGATTTTAACATCTACAATTACTCCTCAGTTAAGAGCACAGCACTTAAATACAATCAAGAAAATACTCAAATGACAATTATGGGGTTTTTTTCTTATCAGTTTATAATTGGGAACAGAAGTTATAAGAGGGCTTAAGAGATATACTATAAGGAACTTTTAAAAATACAAAGTAATCTTTTACATACTGCAACAACTTCTCGATTGCCACTTTTGAAAACTCTCTCCACAACTATACTGCCATCCCAAATATTTCTGCAACACAGAACAGTACTGTGTCAAAAGCCAAAGAATTTAAGCAAGTATTTTTGCAAGTCGTCTATTTATAATTTCTTAAGAAAAAAATTGGTAATGTTTTTTACTTCATGGTCTAACATAAGAATTTAATTTGGATGAAAATTAAACATTCAAAAAAAGTTAGCATTAAACATTTCTGAATGGTACAGATATAGATCATTAACAAAATTTCAAATTTTAAAACTTTAATCAAGTGGAGTTTGATGCTCTCAAATATTTTATATATGGGCCAATATTATTCTCTGGAAACATAGTGTAGGCAAACAAGTGTCGTAACAAATATTTCTTTCCCAACCAGCATACAGAGAGATGACCAGCGTATGAAGAGCTCTGTTCTTGCTTGGGGTGTTTAGTAACACAGGACCCAACATCCAAGTAACAGAATCCTCTTTAGTCTTGCTTCGTTGCTCTGATTTGAGCATGCTGTTTAAAGCTTCTTAACAGAAAAGAGTTCAAGCCAGGATTTTGATCTTGTAAGTCCTTCTGCATTTCTGTTTCATCCTTTAATAGGAGTTTGCAACATACAGCTCATAGGATTGAAAAATAAACCAGCAGTTTTTAGAGTTGTGCATATACACTTGATTGCAGGATCAATGTCTAAACAACTTTCCTGTCCTAGCCTTTCACTGAATGTATTATTAATAGAACTATAAAGAGAACCTATTATATTCAACAGGTACTTCATAAGCACAACATAAAAGAAGTGTACTTTACTAATTTCAAATTTAAATACTATTAAGATAGAATTCACCACCTACAAGCATTAGGGGACAGAAAACTATGAAACTAATTGAGTGACAGAATCTCTTTTTACACAAAGACCTCGCCCTATAATCCGAGCAAAGTATATGCAGATGCCATTGTGTCTTTGTCCTGGTTTCAGCTGGGATGTAGTTAACTGTCTTCCTAGTAGCTGGTACAGTGCTATGTTTTGAGTTCAGTATGTGAAGAATGTTGATAACACTGATGTTTTCAGTTGTTGCTCAGTAGTGTTTAGACTACAGTCAAGGATTTTTCAGCTTCTCATGCCCAGCCAGGGCACCTGACCCAAACTGGCCAACAGTGTATTCCATACCATGTGACGTCCCATCTAGTTTAGGAACTGGGAAGTGGGGGGGGGAGGGATTCGCCGCTTGGGGACTGGCTGGGTGTCGGTCGGCGGGTGGTGAGCAATTGCCCTGCGCATCATTTGTACATTTCAATCCTTTTATTACTACTGTTGTCATTTTATTAGTGTTATCATTATCATTATTAGTCTCTTCTTTTCTGTTCTATTAAATCGTTCTTATCTCAACCCAGGAGTTTTACTTCTTTTCCTGATTTTCTCCCCCATCCCACTGGATGGGGGGGAGTGAGTGAGCGGCTGCGTGGTGCTTAGTTGCTGGCTGGGGTTAAACCACGACAGTCTTTCAGAAAATACTATCTCGGGACCCATCATACCACTAAGGGATGTACCAGGGTGAGACATGGAATTCCCAGAAGGAAACATGGGGGTTGACATACTAGGAGGTTGTAAACCTAAAGTAAAGGTAGGCAAACATTACTCCAATTATTTTTGATGCAAATAAAAAAAACTAGTTGAAAAAAAATTCTCCATTTCTCCAGCAAAGGAAAAGAAGTCCTTACCTTGACCAGGTGTTGTCAAAAAGCTAGGATTAGGATATGGACTATCAACAGTCAAGGGGGAACCTAAAAAGGAAAAGAAATAAAAGTAAGTTTGTTTAAAAAAAATTAAATACACCCCCCTCCGAAAACAAACCCTAAAAGCCCTGTGCAAAACCAGCAAAATTGTCAAATCACGTACTTTAAAGTTAGAAAGCAGAATTTAATGGCTATATAGGACCCTTCCACAAATCCATTCCAACAGCTTTTAGTTAAAGACCAAATTGCACTAATTTCTGATGGACCCAACATTCCATAAGTGACCCAAATGGATATGATTCTTTCAATGGCAGTTATTAAGCATTTTTTTTCAGGATTCATGTGTTATTTATTGCACACCATCTGTTCCCTGCATTGAATATAATACTGTCCACATACTTTTTCTTGTTCTTCATCTTCTGACTGCTCCCATACCTGATATGGGCACCTACTCTCAAAGCACTCACTTTCAGTCATTTAGATTTTTTCAAAGAATATCAATTTTACCTTCAAAGCACTCAACTGAAAGAAACTAGTATTATTACTCTTATTTTTTTACATAGGGCAGTTGGACAAACACTATAGCAACACTGTTAACTTGGGACATTTAGTTTGAGACATCCCAAGTCTGCTTTTTTGCCCAAATGAGTCTAGAGCAGAACTGTCCATGGCCTCAGATTCAGCTGTCCAAAACCATGAAATGCTTGCTACTCACTGGCAGGAACAGGAGAACCAAAAATAGGTTCAACGTTGCTTGAAGGAGGCAGAGCTGATGGAAATCTCATTTGTGCTTCTCCACCATACCTAAAGTTTACATGCAAAGACAAAAATTCCTCACACTTCATACACAGTCTGTTTAATTTTCATGTCTTTGAGAATTATCAGCAATTTGGGGGTTCTTTTAAAATGAGGAATAAAAAAAACCAAACCCAAAACCAGCATAACTTTTCAGAAATATTTGTGACTGTATGATACTTTCGGCACAAGAAAAGAAAACTAACATAATACATGTTATATGAAAAGCATTAACATATGCAATTGCAAAGATAAGTTAAATGAACAACTAATTTTTTTGTGGATGTTTTAAGTTCTGTGGTGATATATGATATGATATGATATGATACGATACGATACGATACGATATGGCTTTAAAGAGAAATTTACCAATTCTCAAAATCAGGCTTATGCTTCAGTATCTTTAACCCTTCACTGAAAAGGTTATCAAGCACTGACTGGAACAGGCTGCCCAGGGAAGTGGTTGAGTCACCATCCTTGGAGGTATTTAAGATGTGTAGACGTGGTGCTTAGGGACATGGTTTAGTGGTGGACTTGGCAGCGTTAGATTTATGGTTGGACTCGATGATCTTAAGGGTCTTTTCCAACCTAAATGATTCTATAATTCTATGATTAAAGAGTCTATACAATTATTTAGTGGCTGTAGTAATCCTGAGCATAACATTCAGAACAAACTACAGAACTGAAACTTACCTGAAGAATGCTCGAATAGCCCAGGCAGACACTTCTCTGTCGCATGCAGCATTAGAACAGGCCAAGATGAGGCAAGTGGCACAGGCCTGACCCTCCTAGAGCATATTATACTATTAGCGTGGCAGCTTATATCAAGTTGATAAGAAATATACAGAAGTTATATTGGTCAATAACTAAACAGTAAATACTTTTTGCATCATATTATTTAAAAGGCAAGGAAATCAGCTCTTCCCAATTATAGACAGGAAGTGAATCATAATGAGGCATCCCACTATAGCAGGCAAGCTTTTGTTATATACAGTTTTTGCAAACTCAGTAAGGTTACTGGTAGGAAACAACCTCCATGTCTATCACTGTGCTGGTTTTGGCTGGGATAGAGTTAAATTTCTTCATAGTAGCTAGTATGAGGCTATGTTTTGGATTTGTGCTGGAAACAGTGTTGATAATGACAAGATGTTTTAGTTATTGCTGAGCAGTGCTTTCACAGAGTCAAGGCCTTTTCTGCTCCTCACCCCACCCCACCAGCAATTAGGCTGGGGGTGCACAAGAAGTTGGGAGGGGACACAGCTGGGACAGCTGACCCCAACTGACCTGAGGGATATTCCAGACCATATGACATCATGCTCAGCATATAAAGCTGGGGGAAGAAGAAGGAAGGGGGGGACGTTTGGAGTGATGGCGTTTGTCTTCCCAAGTAACCGTTACATGTGATGGAGCCCTGCTTTCCTGGAGATGGCTGAACACCTGCCTGCCGATGGGAAGTGGTGAACGAATTCCTTGTTTTGCTTTGCTTGCGTGCGTGGCTTTTGCTTTACCTATTAAACTGTCTTTATCTCAACCCATGAGTTTTGTCATTTTCACTCTTCTGATTCTCTCCCCCATCCTGATGCAGGGGGAGTGAGCAAGCAGCTGTGTGGTACTTAGTTGCTGGCTGGAGTTAAACCACAACAATCACCTAATTATGACTAAGATTCATGAAATATCTACAGAAATGTATAATTAAGATTGTGTTTGAAAAAAAATAATCTATACAAGTAATAATGGCTTGCATATTCTAATGGCATGTTAAAAATATCACTTAGTGTGTCCTATCAAAGCACAAGAGAACAGATTACAGTGAACATTCACTACAGATACTAATCAGCACTAGTCAAATTAAAATTGTAATCCACAATAGCTTCCTTCCTGCTTCTCTGTTATTTACCTTAAACAAAACAAATAGATCAGTTTACACATTTGTACTGGCCTTCAAAATGTAAAATCCTCTTATAGTGGTAGGAATTTAACTTTTTTAGAAACTCTTCCTCCCCTGGTCTTAGATTAACTCCTTTCCTAAGAACTGCATTATACCTCTGCGTACAAGAAATATAAGAATTTCAGGGAAAATGAATTATACTTCCATTTTTAGATGTTGTGGGAAAATAACAGAAGAATGGCAAGGAGGATTGTAAACACACTCAGGTGACTTGCAGCTGGGGTGTAGAAAAATACATATATCATTCTAATTGTCTATCCTTGTGCGTTTGACAAGTAGAACATCTGTGTTCAGATAACATAGGCTTGTGATAGGCTCAGAGGCACCCTATTGGACATGCTTGAGATTCCTGCCCTGCTTTGGGAAAGATCAAAGCACAGTGGTAAACTACACCTGTGCGAATCCCTGAAAAACAGGCGAAAACAGCAGGTTTGGTGATCCTCTAGCAAGGACCGAGCTCCGCAGTGCCTGCGTCCCTGCTTGTGTGCCTCTGCCCGGGTGCTGCTTCAGGGATTCCCCGGTTCACGAGGTAATGAAAATAAATTTACTCTTTGCATTTCATCTGTAGTTTTGTGGTTGTTCCTGTGTCCTGCCTGTGTCAGCTCACACATATCATAAAATGAAATTAAATTATTTCTCATTATACGATCTTGTTTTATGTAGACAACACAGGAGGAAAAGCTAATACTTAAATCGATAAATTAAATGTTAACTAGAAGCTTGCAGCAACAACAACAAAAAAAAAAAGGGACACATGCTTGTCGTGGTTTAACCCCAGCCAGCAACTAAGCACCACGCAGCTGCTCACTCACTCCCCCCCATCCAGTGGGATGGGGGAGAAAATCAGGAAAAAGAAGCAAAACTCCTGGGTTGAGATAAGAACGATTTAATAGAACAGAAAAGAAGAAACTAATAATGATAATGATAACACTAATAAAATGACAACAGTAGTAATAAAAGGATTGGAATGTACAAATGATGCGCAGGGCAATTGCTCACCACCCGCTGACCAACACCCAGCCAGTCCCCGAGCCGCGATTCCCTGCCCCCACTTCCCAGTTCCTAAACTAGATGGGACGTCACATGGTATGGAATACACTGTTGGCCAGTTTGGGTCAGGTGCCCTGGCTGGGCATGAGAAGCTGAAAAATCCTTGACTGTAGTCTAAACACTACTGAGCAACAACTGAAAACATCAGTGTTATCAACATTCTTCACATACTGAACTCAAAACATAGCACTGTACCAGCTACTAGGAAGACAGTTAACTCTATCCCAGCTGAAACCAGGACGATGCTACAAAAAGCTATTAGATTTACATAAATATAAATCTTGCATTTTTCATAACAGGTCAAAAGTTCTTACCTGATGCAACTTAAAAAATCTTTCAATCTCTTCTCCATCTCCACCTATATTGCTAACAAGATGCCACAGCTGATTGACAGGTCTGAGGTTATGAAACATAAAGCTCCCCTAAAAGTAACCTAAAATAATACAAAGTTTGAATAAAGCTGTCTTTACACTGGCCATACCAACACTCCCTCCCCAAAATGCTTATCTTTAGCATTCTGAATTTTCCTTCATTGCACTGTTGGATCAAAGTGTAATTTGAATGGTGCCTAAAGCCTAGTTCCCATTCACATGCAGAAAATTCTCTAGCAAGTCTAGGAAAAGCAGGAAAAATACTGCAATGGCTATAAACTCTCCAGAAATTGAGTTAATTAGCCTAACATGAAGCATACAATACAAACATAAAGCCTTTCTTTTTCTTTATATACTTGCTATATGCATCTTGCAAATCCTCAAAACTGCCTGGAAAAAAATGCTTGAAGAATTCAGGATCAAGGGCACAGTAAGACTCCATTCAATCATCTTGCCTGCATCCACACTAACTACTGCAGAGGGTCTGATTAGTGCCTTTAACAAAACAGCTGCCATTAAACAAATGCAGGTTGAGTCTAGAGGTTGCAAGACATTAATGATTAAACATTTTTTAAAATTGCCTATTGGTTAAGATAGTAAGTACCCTAAAATATTGCCAAATGTTATCAGAAAAGAGAAGTAGGAAAGTTAATTTCTTTTTTCTTTTTGTGGGTTTTGTTTTGTTTTTTAAAACCCTTTCAAAAAACCCTTTTGGGACTTCTTCTATGACAAAGAAGAAATTATTTGTTCAAATTTCAATTGCCAACAATATTTACTCAAACTATATTTTCTGGGCAGCCCGTGTCTGTTTCAACTTCACATAATCATGAGTATAACCAAGGCTAAAAGAACTTCTCAGATGATCTGTATCTGCAAGGATCTCCTGAGGCCAAGAAAAACGATTAATACACTATACAAGAGAAGCTGGCCCAAGAGCTTTGAGTAAATTTAAAATAGGTACAGATGGTTTCAGCAATCTTCTCCCTTATTCATTTTTATGTTCGGAATATAACCCTAAAAACATATTAAAAATGAATAAATATTTACAGGTTTAGATCAGTGTTCCAACTTTATACTTATTCTTCTGATTTCCTGTATTAAGAAAAGTAATACTCACCTGGGTTGAAAGCAGAACAAACTTCTTAGGTGGCAACATGTGTTGCTGCATGACAACAGGGGAATCGGTTCTTGGAATAATGTCTTTATTTAGTGGTGTTGCAATCTTCTGAACTTTAAATTCATTGATAGCAGAAAGAGCCCAGGAATGTCCATCAATACAGGTAGTCATCTAAACAGATAGATATTATCCAAAGTTTGGCAACAGACATGGATTTTGTACATCCATGGGGATATTTTACTATTTACAATTTAAAATTACACAGAATAGAAACTACTCTTGACACAAGAAAACCCAAAGAAAATAAGCAAGTTCTTGTATTGTCTAACAGAAGATTATCACCAAATTTACAGCTATATATACTGCTTCTTTTGGGAGACACGGATTATATTGCTTCTTTTGGGGGACAGGGACAGTGTTTTGTATTTAAATGTAAAACAACTTGCAAAGTGGGATCTTTTAGTGCTGCTTCAATATAAACAGCAACAATCTGTTAACCATGTGAGAAGTAAGTACCAAAGGTATCATTAGTTTTATTTATTTATTATTAAAGAAACAAAAAATGCTGCAACTGAATCATAAGGGTTTACAAGACTTTCATGGTTGGCAGCAGTACTTTAAATATAACTCAAGAAAAGATGTATGGTAGTGAAGATATTCCAGAAAACTATGTATGCTAATGAAGAACTGCTCAAGAACAGGTTGCAGTTTTGTTTGGGAAATCTAGCTGTTACTGTCAAATGCCTTGGAAAAAAGAGAGGTCAGCACTTGGGATATTTATGTGTAAGTTTTTACAGGGAAGAGAGATGGAGTAATAAATCTCCTTTGTAAGTTATTAAAACAGCAGATAAATCAAAACCTTACTTTGAAACTTTTAACTTATACAGTCTCTCCATTCACTCCAATTCTACCATTGCTCCTCCAATAATACTATTTTTGACATGTCATTCTTCTACTTCAGCAGAAGACTCCAGACTTCCTTCAGTGCTGGAATGCATGGAATGTTATCCCTGAACTGACACATAAGGCAACTAACCCTCTCCAAGCCCCTCCTACAAACCCACTTATGTAACAATTGGGAAAAAGAAAATCAGGAAAAAAAAATAAAAAGAGTGAAATAATGAAGAGATGAAGAGATTAATCATGTCTGAAATTTAATGAAGACATAGCATATCTGTTTAAATAAAGAAACGCAAAGTCTCTAGCACCTATATTTTAAACAACCACCTTTGCCAAATGTTATCCTTGTCAATGAACACCACTAACATAGAATCATAGAATGGTTTGGGTTGGAAGGGACCTTTAAAGGTCATCTAGTCCAACCCCCCTGCAATGAGCAGGGACATCTTCAACTAGATCAGGTTTCTCAAAGCCCCATTCAACCTGACCTTGAATGCTTCCAGGGATGGGGCATCTACCACCTCTCTGGGCAACCTGTTCCAGTGTTTCACCACACTCATTGTAAATTTCTTCCATCTAGTCTGAACCTACCTTCTTTTAGTTCAAAACCATTAACCCTTGTCCTATCGCTACAGGCCCTACTAAAAACTCTGTCCCCATCTTTCTTATAAGCCCCCTTTAAGTATAGAAAGGCCACAATAAGGTCTCCCTGGAGCCTTCTCCAGACTGAACAACCCCAACTCTCTCAGCCTTTCCTCATAGGAGAGGTGTTCCATCCCTCTGATCATTTTTGTGGCCCTCTTCTGGACCCGCTCCAACAGGTCCATGTCTTTCTTGTCTTCTGGGACCCCAGAGCTGGACACAGTACTCCAGGTAGGGTCTCACCAGAACAGAGTAGAGGGGAAGAATCACCTCCCTTGACTTGCTGGCCACGCTTCTTTTTATGCAGCACAGGATACGGTTGGCTTTCTGGGCTGCGAGCTCACATTACCAGCTCATGTCCAGCTTTTCATCCACCAGTACCCCCAAGTCCTTCTCCACAGGGCTGTTCTCAATTCATTCATCCCCCAGCCTGTAATGGTACTGGAGGTTGCTCCAACCCAGGTGCAGGACCTTGCACTTGGCCTTGTTGAACCTCATGAGGTTCATATGGGCCCACTTCTTGAGCTTGTCCAGGTCCCTCTGGATGGCATCCCTTGTCCCTCAGGTGTGTCAACCCCACTCAGCTTGGTGTCATCTGCAAACTTGCTGAGGGTGCACTCAATCCCACTGTCTCTGTTGTTGATGAAGATATTGAACAGTGCTGGCCCCAATACAGACCCCTGAGGGACACCACTCATCACTGATCTCCATCCAGACGCTGAGCCATTGACTGCTACCCTCTGGATGCGACCATCCAGCCAATTCCTTATCCAGCAAACAGTCCATCCATCAAATCCATCTCTCTCCAATTTAAAGATGTTGGGAGGTACCGTGTCAAAGGCCTTACAGAGGTCCAGATAGATGACATCTGTAGCTCTTCCCTTGTCCACTGATGCAGTCACTCCATTGTAGAAGGCCACTAGGTTGGCCAGGCAAGACTTGCCCTTGGTGAAGCCATGCTGGCTGTCTCAAATCACCTCCCTGTCCTCCATGTGCCTTAGCATAGCTTCTAGGAGGATCTGTTCCATGATCTTCCCAGGCACAGAGGTGAGGCTGACAGGTCGGTAGTTCCCAGGGTCCTCCTTTCTACCCTTTTTAAAAATGGGTGCAATGTTTCCCTTTTTCCAGTCCCTGGGGACTTCACCTGACTGCCATGACTTTTCAAATATCATGGAGAGTGACTTGGCAACTACATCAGTCATTTCCCTCAGGACTCTGGGATGCATCTCGTCAGGTCCCATAGGCTTATGTATGTTCAGGTTCCTCAGGTGGTCTCAAACCTGATCTTCTCTTACAGTGGGAGGGACTTTGCTCCCCCAGTCCCTGCCTTGAGGTCCATCCACTCGAGAGGTGTGGGAAGAGAGATTGCCAGTGAAGACTGAGGTAAAAAAAGTTTTTGAGTACCTCAGCCTTCTCCTCGTCTGTTGTTACCAGTTTGCCAGTTGTGTTCATTGGGGTGGTACACTTTCTTTGACCTTCCTTTTCTGGCTGACATACCTGTAGAAGCCCTTCTTATTATTCTTTGCGTCCCTTGCCAAGTTCAGCTCCAGCTGCGCCGTGGCCTTCCTGACCCCATCCCTTGTCCTAGTTTCAGCTGGGATAGAGTTAATTGTCTTCCTAGTAGCTGGTACAGTGCTATGTTTTGAGTTCAGTATGAGAAGAATGTTGATAACACTGATGTTTTCAGTTATTGCTAAGTAGTGTTTAGTCTAAAGTCAAGGATTTTTCAGCTTCTCATGCCCAGCCAGCGAGAAAGCTGGAGGTGCACAAGAAGTTGGTACAGGACACAGCCAGGGCAGCTGACCCAAACTGGCCAATGGGGTATTCCATACCATGTGACGTCCCATCTAGTATAGGAACTGGGAAGTGGGGGCGGGGAATTGCCACTCAGGGGACTGGCTGGGTGTTGGTCAGCAGGTGGTGAGCAATTGCATTGTGCATCATTTGTACATTCCAATCCTTTCATTATCGCTGTTGTCATTTTATTAGTGTTATCATTATCATTATTAGTGTCTTCTTTTCTGTTCTATTAAACCGTTCTTATCTCAACCTGCGGGTTTTGCTTCTTTTTCCCGATTTTCTCCCCCATCCCACTGGGTGGGGGGGAGTGAGTGAGTGGCTGCGTGGTGCTTAGTTGCCAGCTGGGGTTAAACCACAACATCCCTACACAACCAGGAGAGTTTAAAAATAAACAACAGTCAGCACACTATGGACTGGGGACCATGTCTTCATGTGCTTGTGCATAATATGCAGCATGCTATAGACAACAATATTTTCAAATATGTTAATTAGAAGTCAAATCTTAGAAGTCAAGGCAATTGCTTTTGATACATATCTTGCATGAAGCTAGAAAATATGGCTGAACTGGGAATTCCTACTAAGAGATCAGTTCCCATTCACTGACAAAAATGCCTACTAAAAAAATTTGGGTTTTTTTTTCTTTGAAGTATATTGATTAGTAGCTTTGTGTTTTCAAACTCCTCATGGAAGTTTTCTGTGAACTACCTATTTCTTTCAGATAGTATTATTCAAGTATTCGTTATCAGAAAGAAAGAAAAAAATAAAATATCTATAATCCATCAAAATTCTATAGTTTACTTTAGTACCTGTGTTTCCATCATTGGCTTTTGAAAAGGGAAAGAATCATGATTGATACACCACAGGATGTCATTATCTATCCTCATTTTCTGAAGCTGCCATCAGCAGGACCCCTAGCAAGAACAGCGTTATTAAGTTTGTATTAGAAGCAATAACCATGCATTAGATGCAAATTCATTAATTCCTTATTTAGTAAAAATCAATCTTTAAGTCCTCATCATACAATTTGAACAGCAAATAATATCTCCTGAGTTTGTATGTCATGGGGTTCTTCAGGAGGTCACTTTTAACACCATCTTGCCATCTACTCTGAAAGGTACAAACAAAAATGAACCTAAAATAGGGAGAACATGCCTCAAAAATGAGATGTTTAAACAGGTCCTGGGTGAAAAAAACCATCCGGAAATGACTTCAAGGATAAAAATCAGTATGTACAACTAAAAGGGTCAGCAACATAGAGATGTTTCTCCCCACATTTCTACAGCACTTAAAAATTCAGCCTACAATCGTAAGTGACGTAAAGCTGGAACGATCTGGCAGCTGTTTGGTAGCTTACGTGGTATCAGTAGCTAAATGAGTTTAAAAATAAACAAGTCAGAACACTTGGTAAACTCAGCAAAGATGAGAGGCACTGAATAGGTAAGAAGCCTATTCTATCCCCTGCTTTCCAGAAGTAATCACACATGGCTAGAGACATATAGGCAAATTTGCATTACATTAAATCTATTTTATGGGGAGATTAGCAATTGCAAGAAAAAAACGGTTGATCAACACATGAACAGAGTTCTCTGCTCAAACACTGTACCTTGCAAAAGAACTAAATACTGAAAAATATGGCAACCTTCCATTTCCAAGAACTCTCCCATTAACACACAGAAGCCATGTTTAGTTCTCAGTTATTCCCATTGCTTCAAACTCGCCAATGTAAAATAGTGCAATAGTGACTGTCACAAAAAAAACCCACAAAAAAACCCCAAAACAGGAAAACAACTCATTGAGCTGTATTCCACTGCTTACCTTTGCTATAAATAGCTCTGTGAACCTTTGAGGGCTTCTCCACATTAGAAGAAGCTGAAAATCCAGGCGGCAAATGGACATGAACCAAGGTTAACATAGAGGGATGAGCTGTTGGATGCTTAACTTGTGAAGTACTAAAATACAGTCGGACACCTGAACAAAAGGGAAAAAAGGTCATAATTTTGTTAAATTGTGCAGATGCTGTTTATCAGTTTAAAAGGGGGGCAATTAGCATTGCTTTCTTACCTGCATGTGTGATTGCTAGTAGTTGACAGTATATGGATTCAGAATTTTCAATCACTGCTATTTGAACAATAGGCTTAAATACAGAACGATCTATTGTTCTAAAACAAACAAACAAACCAACCCCATACACTCTCAATCAAAAGAAATAAGCAAACAACATTCTTCAAAAATATACTGTGAAACTATTGGTCTTACAGGAATCCTCTTACATTATACTTATAAATATACCTGGCAATGCTCCCAGCAGCAGAAACTATAGCATTTTATGAAAGAGAAGTAACCCTGGTCATTCCTTTACCATCTTGTCCCAAATCGTAAACCTGCAATACAATAAGAGCGATTTACAGTTGAATTAATTCATACAGCCTCACCTATCGAGCAGCAACTCAAATTCTATTTTTATTCCATCCCCACGTTTCCATATAATTGAGAAGATCAAAAGGCTACTCTTTCCTCAGAAGAAAGTATTTTAGGTCTTCAACACATACTGTGTTAGGGAAAGATAAACCAGAATAATATCCTGACACACCTACAGAGAATTCCCAGGTATTGAGAAAAACTTAAAAAATTATATACACATTAGTAACATAGCCAACAGTCATTAGAATAAGTCACATACTTGCAGCACTCCTTTTTCTGAGCGGGTATATAAGATATTTCGAGAGTTGTCAATGGCGATTTGAACTACAGGATCTGAGGAGGGGGAACAAAAGAAAGAAGCAACAAATCAACATTGGACTTGGTGAAAACAAGTTTAAGACAGAATATCTATAAAATAATTAATTGCAAGTTAACAAAAACTGCAGGAGTCCCACACAGGACTCCTACCGGAAGGGATTTAAAACAGCAAACAATTTCACACAATTATTAGCAAACAAACAAACAAAAAAAAAAAGCAAGAAATTGCATAATAATTTCAAATTAATTTCTCACTAAACAGTGAAACAGGGTAAAATTATTTACTTAAAGATTCTACTGTTTCCAGTGATCTCACTAAGCACATATTAATTTTGTACTACAGAACACTAACTTTAGTCGTAAATGTCAAACTTTTCAGGCTTTGGTATCTATATCCTGACCTAGACACACAAACAAGTAACCTGATTTTCATAATCGCCAACCACTGCAAGTTTCATTGACAATAACTATATGCACGGAATGAGGAAACTATTCAGTCTAACTTCTTGGTAGTATTATTTAAAAGGTTACATTAAATTATTGCGTAAGTCTTTAACATCAGTACTTACCATCCTCTGAGAACATGAACTGTAGCAATGAAGGAATAAGGAAAGACAGCGTGCTCTTTGAATGATTAATTTTTCTACAGCACTGGCTAAACCAGCCTGCCTCAGCCTACAATTTAAAACAGATACAGCGTTGAAAGAAAAAACAAACCAAAACAAAAAACAAAATAGCAGTTATATTTAAAAGTCATTAACAGGACAAGTATGAAAACAAGTAAAAATCTAACTACACCCCATTGATTTCAGTGAAGTATATTATTCAGTTGAAAGCAGTAGATGATCATTAAAAGGAAAATTTTACATGAAAAAAAGGGTGCAAGATATCATGATTTTAATTTTATTTTTGAAGTTGACCAAAGCTGTATTGCTGTTCCTCATATAATTACTACTTCTTCAAAGAAAATGCATCTATGCTAAGACATCAGAGCAGCTGTGCAAATAAGCCATGCAACATAATTATGGAAGAAAAGATGGCAAATCTGACATGTTTTAGAGCTCTTAGTGCCTAGACCCCACAACCATGAAACAATGAAAAATGCCTATGTGTAAAACCTATAATCACCTGGTAAGCTACTTCATATAAGCAGCCATCTTTTCCAGCCAAAAAGATACGCCCATTATCAGTGGATGTTGTTGCCAGAATGTAAGTATTGTCAGTAGGGAGCAAATAGAGAGGGTGTCGCGTCCCAAAGTTGGAGCGACTCAGGTTCGTGGATTTCCTTTGTCAGAATTAAGGTGAAACGACACCAGGGGAGTTCAAACAACAATCAACATTTATTCAACCTAGCTAACTCTGTCCAAGTACACATGAACTTGTTAATATGAACCTTGCAACATGTCATTAAGCCGCTGTTTGAGAAGAGGAGGAAAGTACAGAAAGAATGAAATGGAAAAAGGAACATGAAATGTATCAGAAGGAGAGCCCTCCCGTTGAGTCACGAGGTTCAGAGCAGACCCCCTTGCTTTCTGGACTCCTTCTCAAAGAGGAGCTCAGGGGCGGCTAGGTCCACTCCTAGTCTCAGACTTGGTCAACAGTTTATGTTTCAAAGGATGAGGTGTAGGGACTGTGGAAAAGAGAGAAGGAAAAGAGAGAGAGAGAGAATGAGAGAAAAAAGAAAGAGAGAAGAGAAGGGTTTCACCAGTCCTGGGTCCAGCGTTGGTCCAGCCAGTGTAGAGATCCAGTTCCGGAGGGCGCGCACTGAGGATTCGTTCTCTCCTCTTTTATAGTGTGTTAGTTGATGATCTCAACATGCGCAGTTCCCACACCTGGGGTTCACTGGAATCGGTAGCTTTGGGGGGGGGGGGTGTTCATTGTGGAGTTGCTTCTCTTTTCCTGCTGGTATGACCACTTAAGATAGAAGCACAGTCCCAACTTCCATGGGGCCTTCTTCCTCCAGGAAGGCATAAATTGTGTTCCTTCTCCTGGTCACTCAAGATAAGGAATTGGGGCCTTGGAGAAGTGCGTTCCCACCCTCCGTGGGGCCCTCTCCTCTGTCCACATTGTCCTGTTCACAAAACTCCAGCATTTTTACAGAGGCCGTTTTGTCCACCAAAGCTCTTTTAGCGGATGTTTGAGACATTTGAATTTGTCAGACCGTCACACCACCCCGTGGCTCAAACAGTCGCTGAACTTTGATTCTTGTTCATATCATCTTCATCTGTGGTGATCTTGATATAGCGGACAGTAGGAGAAGAGAGAGAGACAGCTGAGGATAGTAAGCGGCTAATCATACATCTGACTATTGCAAGGCCTGTTATTAAACATACAAATCCAATTAATATCAGAAGTCCAATATTTACAAGCCATTTTCCCCATCCTGTCAGTCCCAAGGATCCTAGAATGGAATGTAGCCATGAGTTTGGATTCCAGCCATCAAACCAGTCAGCTGGTTGCATTGCGTGGAAGAGTTCTCTCGTCTGGTCGGCAATCTCCTTCATCTTTGCCCGGGCTTCTTCAATGGAAGTCGTAGCATTATGAATGGTAATACAACATTCAGATTCAGTCAAGTTCAACATACCACACACACCTTGTTCTTTTAACAATAACATATCTAAGGCTAAACGATTCTGTAATGTCATTTTTGATACCTGTTGCACTTGGAGATTTAGTTCCCCAAAGGCATATCGAGTCCAATTACTTAATACATGTACTTGCCAAGTTAGGTTTTCTAGCACCCATTGGTGCCGAACGATATATCCAGATGGTGCAAAGAATGCTTCTAGCTCTAATGATACCTTCTGTCCCCAAGTATAATAATCGGGTTTTAAAATGCTTTGAATCCACTTCTGGGCGCTACTTGGGTCATCAAGTTCTCGTCTCTTCCTGTGAATAGGTGGTGTGGTATATTCAAAGATTCGCCTGGGACACATAGTAGGAATTCCCAAACCACACTGCAATCCAGCCTGTTCGATCACATTCAAATGCGAGTACATTTTCCCATTTGAGCACCCCCAGACAGTCCCCTCAGGGGCAGCATACAAAGCGTTTTGACAAGTAGCTGCGTCTCCCCGAGGTATTTGATTATCCTCCCCCACTTTATGTCTTGGGAAGTGGTTAATGGGAATTCCACATTTTAGCCAGATATTAACATTATTGATGATCTGATTACATTGGTTATCCCGGTTTCGGTATCCAAAATTAGGATATCCCCAACAGGTGCACATATCTCGAATTAAGGTTCTAACTTCCAAACTGATCCATGTTTCGATGGGATTGTCAGCGCCTGTGGTACAATCTATAATGTGGGTACAGTTTAACAAATGGGCATCATTGGGGTTGGGTGTGCCGACAAATTCTTTTTTTAATAAGTGAAGAGGTTGGTTTTTTAACATGTGTTTCACTGACCATCCCCAAGCAGTGTGGGCGCTATTCATTGAAGGATATTGTCCCTTCCTGTCAGGTATGTGAACACACCAAGCTGAATCCCATTTTACATTATATTGTAATTCAAAAGGGGTAATTTCCAGGGAAGCAGGCCAAAAAGGCACTAGATTACAAGATATATTGTGATAGGAAGGGCAGCCTGTTATTTTCCACCAGGATGGAGAAGGTGGGAATCGTCTGGAATAGGCTTCCTCGAATCCTGGAGGACACGGTGGGCTATGACTAGTACCAATTTCGCGACTGACCTCCAATCTCCATCGCTTACAAGTTTTGTTTATTAAGTCAGGCCACCCCGTGTCCTGAGGGATCTCATAGAAGGCTGCTTCATCTCACCACCATCTACCAGAGGAGGTGTAATCACTTCGATATTGATACTCAAAAGGAGCATCTACTAACCCTATAATGCCATTGGTCATATTATGTTTTCCAATATTGAGCTTCATGGGTATCAAACCGAATGTAATCCCTTGCTCGGTAGAAGTAGGAATCTGAATACAGATCCCCTGATCTGTTTTATTCCAGACATGTATGAATCCTTGTATCACTTCCCAAGCTAAATTGGAGGTCCTTTCTCCTTGTCCAGATGCACCAAAGCTAAGAAAGGCAAGGAGGAAGGAATTCTAAACCATCTTTCCTTGTTATACTATAAGAATATCACAATGAAAATCAAACAAACAATATAGACAATGGCCCACTCATCAAGTGAAAACATAAGTCTTGTCGTGGGCTTCTGATAACCTGCAAAATATATACAAAAATAAACAATCATTAGAGGGATAGGATTGGAGAAGATGTCAAGCAGTGCTGCTAGTGATTGGGATCCATCCGAGAGGTTGAGGTGCACTCTCCAAGGTGCTCATGCAGCTTCTGTAAAACAACCTCATACAGGCCATGTGTAGGATGTGTTACTTATTATAGATGCATACAAACTAGCCTTAAACTTCAAGCTCTCTTGACTGGAATTGCTCTGATTAGAGCATCTGTAGATCAACAGAATGTGTTCATTGTGTGTAAAAAGGTTAATAAGTTTATAGCGACCTCTTGCTCTCACGTGGCGTAGGGGTTGCTGCAAGAACTCCAACAGGGTCTGTTGTCAAGCTCTCTGTGTCCTCCCCCCAACTCAGGAATTCTGAGAAGTCAACACAGCATCACTAGTCGGAGTAACAAAAACATAAGCAAGCAATCAAGTAGCTATGGTTTTAGTACTATAACAGAGGGTTAGGTTTATATTGTGCATCTTAACTGGTATGCTTGTTAGAATCCAGTTAGTGGGATACAGAAAAAACATATTCTTATTAGCCATTTAACATCGGAGCAACTTTAATTCAGAACATGAAGGTCTACTTAGAAGGATGGGACAATCCATCGGGTATTGATACGATGCTCTTTCCCATGAGCATCTGTGGCCACCCAGGAATAGAGGTTAAGGGGTGTCTTTAGGGTTAGGGGCACTTGCCCCACAGTGGGTAGTTCCACTAATACTGGTTGTCCAGCATAGTGGAGCAAGTGTGCGGGGTCTTTGCCACCTTTTGTCCCTGGAACAATAGAAGGAGGTGTGGGACAGAATGCTAGGAGTCGGGGGCAGCCATTTGCCCCCCACCGGCTATTAATTCTGTATACTGCTTCTGGTATTCGCAAGGCCCACCCTGGGTCATGGGGCCTCAGAGCTCGTTTTAGAAGTCCGTTTGTTCTCTCCACAATACCATTAGCTTGAGGGTAGTAAGGGGTGTGGAAAACCCACTGGATTTCCTCACCCTTAGCCCATTCTTGCACCACTCCAGCAGTGAAATGGCTCCCATTATCAGATTGAATTGATTGAGGCTTGGGTAAGTAGCTAAACCATGTTTTAAGACTTTTTACTGTATTTTCTCCTGTTGCTCTGGATACAGCTTCAGCTTGTGTTAGTCTTGATACCACCTCTACTCCTACTAACACATATCGTTTTCCCTCTGATACCCGAAAGGGGCCAATATAGTCAATTTGCCACGTTTGCCATAAACCTTTGTTTGTCCTTAAATGTAGGGGTTGTTCTTTTAAAGGGTTATATTTTTCCAAACGAACTCGACATTGACCACATGCAGAAATAACAGTGTTACATAATTCTCGTGTAACGGCCCATCCTCTGCTAATAGCCTCTCTGTACAGGTCTTTACTCCCTGAATGGCCACGCTTCACGTGCAGCCACTCCAAAAGGTGTTCCCATTTTTCCGCTTCACCATCAATGGCAAGACTGGCTAGACGTGTTAAGGAATCTACCCGGTTATTTAGGAGGTGAGCTGGGTTATCCCCTCCCTGGTGTGCAGCAACCCAGCCTACCAAGAAAGATCTCTGCTTGGCGATATTCAGTATTTCTTCCCATTTGTCTCTTTGCCACACTGGCACTTGGTTTACTTCCCATTGGTTTTGCTCCCAAAATGGCAACCATTCAGTGCATCCTTTAAACACTGCATAGGAGTCAGTATAAATGTATACTGGTTCTGTTGTCTCAGCTTCCTTAACGACTACACTCCACACAGCAACTAACTCCCCTACTTGGGCACTACCCTCTCCCTCAGTTATCACATGCTCCCCTGAATCAATATGTAATGCTACTGCTCGATACTTCCATGTCTTTCTGTCCCTTTTTGCGGAAGCATCAGTGAACCATACGTTTTTTAAATGGGGTTTGAAATCAGGAGCCACTTTGATGTACGATGGAGGGGGTTCTGTATCTGGGTGATCAGAAGGGGGATCCTGTATTTGGAGCGTTTTGGGTGTTCCCTCCTCTATCTGTCTAGTGTGACAGTAGTGGTCTAGCTGGGCATACCACTTCCTTACTGTTTCTCGTTGAGCTACTCCTGCGGGGGGAGGAGTTCCAGCCAATATTGGTTTCAGGATCTTAAAGGGTCCTCGCACGATGATGGGCTGTTGTCGTATAATTCTCTCGTCTTCCTGTAAGGCTAGGTTAACTACAAAGAGTCCTTTCTCCCAAACTGAATACTGTTTTTCAGCATCCTTAAAGCTACGCGAGAAAAATCCTATAGGACGAGTAGGACCTTCAGGTCCACGCTGCCACATATGTATAGACAACCCATGAATTGCAAAACCCCATTCTATGTGGAGTGGGTCTGCTGGATGTATCAGCCCTAGGGCCTGGTAAATCCCTGCTTCAAAAATTAATAATTTCAGAGCCTCTTCATGGACAGGTGTCCAGTCCCAAGCAGTTCTTTTACGGGTTAAATCATATAAAGGGCGAGCTATGATAGAAAAGTCGGGGATGTGTTTTCTCCAGAACACTAGCAAGCCTAGGGCATGCTGTAATTCTTTCTTATTTTCAGGCATTTTTACTTGTTTGAGGGTGGACAAGGTTTCGGGAGGTATACACACAGTCCCTCCTTTCCACCAGATACCTAAAAATTTTACTTCAGGTGATGGGAGTTGCACCTTTTCTGCAGGAATTTGGAGCCCTAAATTCTCTAAGTGATTAATGATTTCTCTCTGGGTTTGTCCCACCACAGTGGTGTCTGGTCCTCCAATTAGCACATCATCAATATATTGATATACTTTTACTCCATCTTTGGGAGTGATCTGATTTAGTTCCTGGGCTAATGCATAGTGAGCAATGGTTGGTGAGTGGCAATAGCCTTGGGGAAGCCGTGTAAATGTATATTGTACACCTTCCCAGGTGAAGGCAAAGCGGTCCCTATCTGCTTCTTGCAAGGGAACCATAAAGAACATGTCTTTCACATCAATGGTTGCTAAAATCTGGTGACCCTGTTCTTGTATGGTTGCAATTAATTCTGCTATATTGGGAACTGCAGCTGTTAATGGGCCAGTATTGGCGTTCAGGCGTCGATAGTCAACTGTCAATCGCCACTTCCCATTTGGCTTGCGGACTGGCCATACTGGGGAATTATAGGGTGAGTGCGTAGGAATAACTATCTCCTGTTCCCGTAACTCAGTTATCACTGAAGTGATCCCTTCTCTTGCTCCCAAAGGCAAAGCATAAGGTTTAACATTAACTATCTTTGAAGGGGGAAGAGTTGGTGCAGACTGCAAAAGCCTCACAGAGATTGCGGGACACCCAAATTTCCATTCTCTTCCCTTAGAGTCTACCCACGACCGGCCCTTTAAGAGGTCGAGTCCTAGAATATTGGTGGGTAGAGGACCTAGTATCATAGTAACCTTAACAGGGGATGAATCCCCTGGCAGCCAGCATTTAACTTTAGCTGTCGGCTGTGGTTGGGAGCTTCCGAAAATGTCCGTGACCCATATCTGCTTCTTATCTGCAATTATTCCATTGCGGTTAGCAACATCCGTCCGGAGTGCTGACATCTGAGCACCCGTATCAACTAAAAAAGTTACTGGGGTCTTAAAGGGACCAAGAGGAAAAGTAATCAACAGGTCTCCTGTCCTATTTTCAGTGAGCCTCCTTAAATAAACCCACTGGCCGTCCCCCGGCTCACTTACTGGGGACAGCGTGTCTAGTTTCCCGTCCTGCAGATAGTCATACCTTCCTCTGGAGCAGTAGGTGTTTGGGGAGTGGGAATTGCCAGTGACTGTGGAATCGCCCCCTTATAGTCTCGAATGTTTGACTCAGTATGGGGAGGCTCCTTGTTCTTGTCTTTCCACCCTAGGACCAACTTTTCTAGGACAGAGGTGGGCAAGCCGTCCATCACATCCCGGGGAATTCCCTTTTCTATCCCTTTTGCCCACAACAAGTTCCGCTGACCCCCATATGGCTTTTTGGTGTTTACAGTCTTAGATGGGGGAGGTCGGCCAGGTCCTTCTATTCGGCGGATAGCAGGCTTAGCTCTGCTTTCTTCCCTTGTGAGACCCATTCTCCGGCCATAGTTAATCAATTCCTGTGCCACTTCTCCCCAGGTCAGGGCCCCTCCTGCATTCCGCCTGCCTCCTCTAGGTGCTATCGCATCACGTAATCTATCCTGTAGCTGGACGGCATATAATTTCAAAGAATCTGGTAAACCTCGGATTAGAGGAGTCATTCTATCGGGATTGGCATTTAACAACATCGGAGAGGGCTGTTGTGGCACTAATCGCCTATCATGCATTAACTGGAGACAAGCAGTTTTCTGTAAGCTCTCGGTTAACTGATTTATAGAAGGGGTGTCTATCCGTGTTGGTTCTCCTCGTTCCATTTGGTCTATTCCCCCTGCCCAGTAAGCTGCCCGCTGCGTCAGAGACCATGGTTCCCTAGGATCATCGGTAGTTAGGAACACTCCAGGCCCCCAATATCCTTGGGCTTCATCTTCTGACAATAAAATCCGGTCACCACCGGTTAATGACACCCTCCACACATATTCTGTTTCGGTCTCCTTTGCTAGTCGGATATACTTTTCCTGAATTTTAGATAATTCAGTGGCAGAATATGGTATCGTCTTAATAGTTACGTGTGGTGCTCCGCCAATTTGGCCATTGTCTATGGTTTCTGTTTTAATTAATGGCCTCATTGCTATCTCTTCATCCTCAGGGTAAAAAACTTTCCTGGTACATTCTAACTCTTGATTTGGGTATAAAGATTTTTGCTGTTTCACTTGAACTACCTCTAGACCTTGCAGGTCTAAGTCCGGGTCAGATCGTTCATCTGCCTCAGCTCGTAAAATTCTTTCCCGATCTAACGCATCAGACAAGGCAGCATGAAGCCGCTGCGTTGTATTACGCTCAGCAGTTAACTGCTCTTGCAGGACTTTAACTAAATCCTGCAGGGACTGAATCTTCTCCTTATCTGCCTGCTCAGCTCTCATTGTTTCCTGCCTGTCTTCCTGAGCTGCTGCGAGTGCGGCCCCTAACACTGCACACACTACAGCCTTCCCTTTTCCCGGGCGAAACCTGCTTTCTTTTGCAAGCTTCTCAATTCTTCCTACAATGGCTTTTGGATCATGCCAGTGGTTTCGTGCCCAGGCTACTCCTTGTGGGGAAGGGTGGGCTTTATATGCAATTAGCTTCTCTAAAACAGGGGAACAGTCAGACATAGATATTTCCCAGGTCACCATGCCTGCCACTGCTCGGATCTCTCCCGACTTATTGTTGAGAGATCCTTCCCAGATCCTCCCCGCCCGCTTTCTGGGTGGAGGTCCGGTATCCCGTTAGAATCTCCCTTCCAACAAGGGAAATCCCGTATAGGCAGTTAGCCTCTCTAAAAACAGGGGAACAGTCAGACACAGATTTTTCCCGGGCCTCTATGTCTGCCACTGCTCAGATCTCTCCCGACTTACTGTTGAGAGATCTTTCCCAGATCCTCCCCGCTCGTTCTCCGAGTGGAGGTCCGGTATCCCATTAGAAACTCCCTTCCAACAAGGGAAATCCTGTCCGTGACGCCAATTAAGATGTCGCGTCCCAAAGTTGGAGCGACTCAGGTTCATGGATTTCCTTTGTCAGAATTAAGGTGAAACGACACCAGGGGAGTTCAAACAACAATCAACATTTATTCAACCTAGCTAACTCTGTCCAAGTACACATGAACTTGTTAATATGAACCTTGCAACATGTCATTAAGCCGCTGTTTGAGAAGAGGAGGAAAGTACAGAAAGAATGAAATGGAAAAAGGAACATGAAATGTATCAGAAGGAGAGCCCTCCCGTTGAGTCATGAGGTTCAGAGCAGACCCCCTTGCTTTCTGGACTCCTTCTCAAAGAGGAGCTCAGGGGCGGCTAGGTCCACTCCTAGTCTCAGACTTGGTCAACAGTTTATGTTTCAAAGGATGAGGTGTAGGGACTGTGGAAAAGAGAGAAGGAAAAGAGAGAGAGAGAGAATGAGAGAAAAAAGAAAGAGAGAAGAGAAGGGTTTCACCAGTCCTGGGTCCAGCGTTGGTCCAGCCAGTGTAGAGATCCAGTTCCGGAGGGCGCGCACTGAGGATTCGTTCTCTCCTCTTTTATAGTGTGTTAGTTGATGATCTCAACATGCGCAGTTCCCACACCTGGGGTTCACTGGAATCGGTAGCTTTGGGGGGGGGGGTGTTCATTGTGGAGTTGCTTCTCTTTTCCTGCTGGTATGACCACTTAAGATAGAAGCACAGTCCCAACTTCCATGGGGCCTTCTTCCTCCAGGAAGGCATAAATTGTGTTCCTTCTCCTGGTCACTCAAGATAAGGAATTGGGGCCTTGGAGAAGTGCGTTCCCACCCTCCGTGGGGCCCTCTCCTCTGTCCACATTGTCCTGTTCACAAAACTCCAGCATTTTTACAGAGGCCGTTTTGTCCACCAAAGCTCTTTTAGCGGATGTTTGAGACATTTGAATTTGTCAGACCGTCACAGAGGGTCTGGTAGCAGCTGCATCCTGCCAGACATATTGTCATTGAGCAATCCAGTACCTTAAATAAATCCTCTTCAGTTTTTAGGTTTTTAATAAATATTATAGGTCTGTGATTAGAAGCATTTCAGAAAACAGGAAAAATTACAGCAAATTTCATAATTAGTAAACACATTCTGGAATAGCTATTCTCCAAAGTGAACTGCAGAGTAACAAATCTTCTGTTTTTAAAAAAATTAAAGAAAATTCTCTGTATAAATTTCCAAGGAAATTTAATGTTTTTTCATTTCCATACATTGTCATCTCCTCTAAATCCCAACAAGTCTAAACCACAGATTTCTACATTTCTATTTCACATCAAGAGAGTATCAAAAGATTGCAAAAGATTGTAATCCTCTCACTTTCTCAAAACAATTGTGTATTTTCTCTATTAATATATATGGCATTAAAAACAATGGTATTAGGTTCTCAATTTCTGTGGTTGGAACACAAATGCCAACAAGGTTAACAAACCGCATTCAGCAGTTCCAAGATCCATGCCCATCTCTCCTCTCCCTCTCTAACATGCTGTTTAATTAACAGGAATATCTATTTTAAATGTTGGGGTTTTTATGTTAAACATGTGAATAATACAACTCAATGCTCCTATGGGAGTCCAGGATCCAGCAGGTGCACACCCCATAAAAAATATTTGACCCTGTCTGTAACATGATTTAAAAATTAGCAAGGGGCTTACCACATGGTCTTGTTTTTCTTTTTTCAAATGGCTACTAATAAAATAGCCATTGTATACTTACATACTTGTTAATGCACAACTGTGAATGCTACCCTATTAGCTTCTTTAATTTACTTAAAGAGGTGGGGGGAGGAGAGAGAATTACTTGCTTGTATATTAGCACAACTGAGACCTAAAATCACAATATCAACGGGGGTAGCCAGAAAGAGTGTCGTACATGAGGCTGGAATATACCTAAAGAGGGGGAGAAAATTAGATTTTAGTTTGCAGCCAACCTCTCAAACTCACAATGAGATATCCACTGTATTCTTTGGACAGACACATCAGAAGGATTAGAGGGGAAAGTTATATTTAAGACCTAATGATCTGTGAAACTCTAGAATTAGAAAGCAGTATCAGTCAGCAGTTCAGCTTCCAGTTCATGAAATACAAGATCTTTAAAATTACATTTTTCTTATAAATGTGCTTCTTTTAAATTCAGCCCTACTTCTGATTCAACTTTGATTTCAATGTTATGTAAGCAGTAGCTATCAAAAAAACTAGGAGGACTAGAAATCAGGATCTCATGGAAGTTATCACCTGAATGTGCAAATTTATAAACAGTACAAACTTTAGAGTATGATGTGGCAAAAAACCGCAAGATCATCAGTGTAAATGACTGTTAAACTATACATTATTTTTGGCTTATAATTAATTTCATGTTGCTAAAAACAAAAAAACCCCCATGTATCTTGCATATATATATGTACATAAAACAGATTTTTACATATGCATATACAAAAAAATATATATAGAAGGTTCAGTAAGTGCCTAATTCTAGTCACTAATCATATATTCCTTACCTCCCTTTGGCTTTACAAGATCCACTGCAAGAATAGTTTCACTAAGGCCATCAAAATAAGCCAGATCTCCCCTGTCAACAAACAAAAAAAACCTGCATAAAACATGTCACACAGTATCACATAATAACAAAGTAAACAAAATCAGATTCTGTATATTTAAAAATTATAAATACTTATTGTACCATTGGGAAGCCATCTACACATTTTGCTTTGGGTGAAAGCAGGTCCAGCAGAATGGAATGACAGAGAAGTTTCACAGCAAAACTGTACAATCATTTGAGATGCTTGGAGTCCCTATAGTGGAGTTTCAAACCTGAAACCCAACTGCAGCATTTTATATTTTTGGATTCTGTCAATTCATACAGTCTACTCTGAATTACACAATGCAGCATCTGCAGTGCTGATTAACATCAAGAGGGAGAGACTCATTTTTCATGGGAAAAAAGTACAATATATCTAAATCAAAAAAAACCAACCTCCTCCCCAGTACCTTATGATTAACACCATGAAGTGTTATATTATTTGGTGAATGTATTTAATGCACTGTAACACAATGTACATGTATGGAGCGGAGCTATGTGAGGCACAATCTTAACTTTAATCTTAAGAAATGCAAGAATATATAGAGAGCAATTCCTACTAAAAGAATTACTACTATATAGACAAATAAGGAAACAAACCTGCAAATTATAAACATATCACTGTCATTTGAAAAGATAACAAAATTATTTTCAGGTTTATGCATCCTTAAAATAAGTTAGGCAGGAGAGCTTCAATCACAATACTTCAAAGTACTAAGACCATATTACTTACCACTGTGGGAATGACTGACCACTGTATATGCATCAGTGTACTTACTAAATTTACCTAGAAAAATTAGGCAATTAGTATATTTTTTTTTTTACTTTTTTGGCATAATTAAAGTCCTAGCATAAATATAGCAATAACTTTAGGATATTAGATATGTCTAACTAAGCAAATGCATTTTCCTTTCTTCCATCTCTAGATGATTTGGCAGCAGTATTACTAACTCTTTGTCATGGTTTAACCCCAGTCAGCAACTAAGCACCACGCAGCCGCTCACTCCCTCCCCCCCCATCCAGTGGGATGGGGGAGAGAATCAGGAAAAGAAGTAAAACTCGTGGGTTGAGATAAGAAGACTTTAACAGAACAGAAAAGAAGGAACTAATAATGATAATGATAACACTAATAAAATAACAATAGTAATAATAAAAGGATTGGAATATACAAGTGACGCACAATACAATTGCTCACCACCCACTGACCAACATCCAGTTAGTCCCCGAGCGGCGATCCCCCAACCCCACTCCCCCAAGTTTATACACTAGACATGACGTCACATGGTATGGAATACCCATTTGGCCACTTTGGGTCAGCTGCCCTGGCTGTGTCCCCTCCCCACTTCTTGTGCCCTTCCAGCCTTCTTGCTGGCTGGGCATGAGAAGCTGAAAAATCCTTGACTTAGTCTAAACACTACTTAGCAACAACTGAAAACATCAGTGCTATCAACATTCTTCTCATAGTGAACCCAAAACATAGCACTATACCAGCTACTAGGAAGACGATTAACTCTATCCCAGCCGAAACCAGGACACTTAAAAATCCTTAAACACTTATTCTAAAGTTTCAGTAAAACCTGAAAGGAATCAAGATAAGTTAAACTGAATAGCACACCTCTGTGCTACCAGTAAACAATCTCCCACTACTGGAATCGCCTAATTTTGATATAATACCAATAAAACATAACTGGAAATGTGTTCTCTACATACCCATCTTCATAGTTCCACATAAAAATGTCACTGGCGATGGTTAGCCAAGCTCTGCTGATTTCTGAAAATACTCCCATCATACAATTGCACTGGATATCTGAAGCACTGCTGATGTAAGGACTAAATGAATTTTGGCTAGCAAAGGCAAAATCCCCTTTGGAGCACTTAAAAAAATAATATTACTTTATATATAGTAGTATACAAACTATGTACTATAAACGTTCAAAGTTCTTCATACAGAAACTAATTCCACCAGCAACTGTACACAAATAGACCTTCTTACCACTTGGAGCCTTATGAAGGGAACGTGAACAATATTGTCCTGGTTTCAGCTGGGATAGAGTTAATTGTCTTCCTAGTAGCTGGTACAGTGCTATGTTTTGAGTTCAGTATGAGAAGAATGTTGATAACACTGATGTTTTCAGTTGTTGCTAAATAATGTTTAGTCTCAAGTCAAGGATTTTTCAGCTTCTCATGCCCAGCCAGGGCACAAGAAGTTGGCACAGGACACAACCAGGGCACCTGACCCAAAGTGGCCAACGGTGTATTCCATACTGTAGGGTTCGGCGTTCGGAAGATCTCGCGATGTCATGGAAAGTTAGAGGGTTAGTCGCAGCCTTATGATGTGTCTGTAATCCCGCCTACCCTTGTTAGTATAAAAGGAATTGACTGCGCAATAAAAGGCGGAAGTTGGCGCTCACACTGTGTGTGTTATCTGTCTCTTTCCCTGGTCCGGGCCGACCAGTGATCTAATCGCGGCACCTTGATATGTGGCGAACGCTACATAATGGTGACCCCGACGTGATCGGTTGCCTAGGCGACGATGGGACTTGCGCAAGTGATTAAGGTGTTGAAAGTGTTGGCTGATGAGGTGGGTGCCCGCGGAACGATTAGGAGGGGCCCCACGGGCGAATGCATCCAATGGGTGCTGCGCCGGGGAGGGATGGGCTCTCCCAAAGAAGTATTAAGTCCCCCAAATTGGGGAGAGATTCGGGAGCTGTTGCTCCAGTCGGCGCTCGCGGGTGAGCGCGGAGCTGCAGAACGATTACAAGCTTGGGGGAAAGTGGAGGAGGTAGTTACGGCAGGACGGAAAGCTGGGGAGTGTTGGTCGGCGGCGCGAGCTGTTTTGTTTGCGGATGAAGCGCCGCCTCAAAACCAAGGGGGGGCAATGCCCCCAGGAACAGTGAGTCAAACTCGGACGGAGTGGGCGGCTGTGGAGCGGGGCTCACAGAGCGGTCCATCTCTGACTGAGGGCGTGGACACGGAGGGTGCGGCAGAGACGGAGGTTTTTCCTGTAGGGACGGTACCAGCGGGGACGGACGAGCCCCCTCTGCAGTGTCCATGGGAGGAGTTACGGCGGGAGGTTCGGAAGGACTTGGGGGAGTGCCTCTTGGACTGGGATCCAGGCGGGGATGTTAAGGGAGATTTGTACCGTTAGTTGAGAGAGTGGGAGGAACGGCCACCCGCGGAGGGGATAACTGGGAGGCAGCGGGGGTTGGAGACTGTGGCAGAGGAGGAAACACCCCCCGCGGGGGAAATCAGGCGCCCTTGCCGGGAGAGCGGACGGAGCCTCCTGAGCCTTTGCCTGAGCCTGTGCCTGCTGAGCTGTCAGCTGCAGCCCCTCCGGCGCTTCCTCCGCCCCCTCCCTCCTCCCTTCCTTTCCGCCCCCCCCTCCGCCGCCTTGCAGCGGCGCGTGTCAGCCGGCCATGGAATGGCCGCCGCCAGGCGCGGCCGCGGCCGGCCCCTGAGCAGAACCGTCCGCCCCCCCGCCACCGCCCTTTAATCCATCCCGCCTCTCGGAACCAGAGACGGTGAAACCAACTGCGCCCGCGATAGACGCGGAGCCACCTGCAGTAGCCTCTGCAGACGAGAGGGAGAGGCATTGGAGAAGAGTAAAAAAAAAAAAAAAAAAAAAAGGGGGGGGGGGGAGGCATTTCACTGGAAAGTCCTTGAGAAATTAAAGACATTGTCCCAGTGGCAACTGGGACGGCACCGGCGGGTGCTGGAGCCACTGATCCAACAGATTCTGACTAATAGAGTATTACACTTTAGAGGACTAGCGGACATTGAGTCCTTCAGAGAGGTTTTTAGAACAGCGTGCCTTATTGTATATAGAACTTGCTTTAGGTAAAAAGTGTGTTAAGCATAATTTGATTAAACATAGTGTGATTACGGGAAGATAGTGTGGGGTAAACGTAAAAGTTAGTTTAAGCCAAAATTAGGGGTAAGGTCTATTTCCATTAATAACCTGGGAACGAGGTTGATTGTGTTTCCACAGATACAGGCCCATGACGGACTCCTGTTGAATTTGCATGACCATCATCATCTAGAGCATCATAGATGGTGTGGCAATATGAATACCACCTCAGTCAAAAACTAATGTATAGGTCACCTTGGTTAACATAACAGGTCAAGATTCTCTATGCACCGCAACCGCATCATAAAGCCCATGAACCAATAGACAAGATGGCTATGACTCGTGCAGTGTGCCTGGCCAGTGAGCGCATGCGTCATAGATTGCAGCCGAGGCGGACTTTTGGCACCCGCTGGCCACGTGTGCTGAAACCCGTTCCTCTGCAAATGTATAAATACCGGGATTTTCCGAAGAGCATCGGGCTGGTGTACGGTGAGGCCATTGTTGCCTCCGTGGGGACGCCCACGGAAAGCTGGCACCTACCGATTGCTGGGCTGAGTTCGCGGAGCAAGACGGCACAAGAATGTATGGATGGTTCATCTTCCTCATAGTCCTCATGGTTTGGGTCATTAGGGGTAATGGGTTGGCTCAAAGAATTATGGGCATTATTGTAGTTATTGTGATTTTAGCTATTGTAATAGTTTTACCTTGTTCAGCTTGTTAAGTAAACATGGCATCCCTCATATAGCACCGGCCAGGCCATTGTAGAACGAGCACATTGAACTTTAAAGGCCTTACTCGATCGGCTTAGGGAGGGGGAGCAGGAGGAGCCCTCCTGGTTACAGGAAAACACACCTGCTCTCCATACACAGCGTCTTCTGTTAACTGGGTTAACTTCATTAAATCAGACAGTTCGAGGGGACTTGGAAGAGACGGCGGCGCAACGACACTTTATGAACACGGAAGAGAAAGGTCCCTACCCGTTGGTCCGCGTACGTGACTTTCAGACACGCCAATGGGAAGGGCCGTTTGAGTTGCGTTGTCTTGGGCGAGGGTATGCCTGTGTACAGACACCTGAAGGGCTACTGAAATGGGTTCCTAGTCGTATGGTTCGTCCTGCCCTAACCTCGTAGTGTTTGAGTGTTTTTTCTTACAGATCGCTGTCATCCTTTCCTGGCTTGTGACACCTTGGGTATCCGCTACAAATTTTTGGCAGTGGATGCAAAGCCAACTGGGGGACCCTGATGTGTATCTGGATGACGTCCCTCTCAGAGTCCATCAATACGTGCCTTTATGGGATCCGGCTGTCAGAGCTCGCAGCCAGGAATCCAGGTGCCTCAGACATTAAGCCTTAACATCAGCGCACCAACGATAAACCTTATAGAGTAATAGAAGTAATTCTTTCCAAGCCTCATGATGTATCTGTATAACTTTCAATCTACCTCCTGTGCGAATTTCTATAAAGGAGCTCTTTGCTCTGCAGGGTAAATGGGACATTTACGGGTGTTTAAGATAGAGTGTTTCAACTTAGTTGTAGAGATATGTTTATACTCATAATACTTTACATAGTTATTTCTTGGTGTGGAATTGTTCATAACAATAGAAGCCAACTCGTCATAGGGAGGGGAGAGATGTAGGGTTCGGCGTTCGGAAGATCTCGCGATGTCATGGAAAGTTAGAGGGTTAGTCGCAGCCTTATGATGTGTCTGTAATCCCGCCTACCCTTGTTAGTATAAAAGGAATTGACTGCGCAATAAAAGGTGGAAGTTGGTGCTCACACTGTGTGTGTTATCTGTCTCTTTCCCTGGTCCGGGCCGACCAGTGATCTAGTCGTGGCACCTTGATATGTGGCGAACGCTACACCATACCTGTGATGGGTTGACCCTGGCTGGACGCCAAGTATCCACCAAAGCCGTTCTATCACTCCCCCATCCTCAGCTGGACAGGGGAGAGAAAAATATAACAAAAAGCTTGCGGGTCGAGATAAGGACAGGAGAGATCATTCACTAATTACCGTCACGGGCAAAACAGACTCAGCTTAGGGAAAATTAGCTCAATTTATTACAAATCAACCAGAGTAAGGTAAATGAGAAATAAAACCAAATCTCAAAACACCTTCCCTCCACCCCTCCCTTCTTCCCGGGCACAACTTCACTCCAGGATTTCTCCACCAAGCCCCCCCAGTGGCACAGGGGGGACAGGGATGGGGTTTATGGTCATTACACAATATTTTCTGCCGCTTCACCTCCTCAGGGGGAGGGCTCATCACACTCTTCCCCTGCTCCAGCGTGGGGTCCCACCCACGGGAGACAGTCCTCCACGAACTTTCTCCAACATGGGCCATTCCCACGGGCTGCAGTTCTTCACGAACTGCTCCAGCATGGGTCCTTTCCACGGTGTGCAGTCCTTCAGGAGCACACTGCTCCAGCGTGGGTCCCCCACGGGGTCACAAGTCCTGCCAGAAAACCTGCTCTGTGGGCTCCTCTCTCCACAGATCCGCAGGTCCTGCCAGGAGCCTGCTCCAGCGCAGGGTTCCCACGGGGTCACAGCCTCCTTCGGGAACCCACCTGCTCCGGCGTGGGGTCCTCCACAGGCTGCAGGTGGATATCTGCTCCACCGTGGACCTCCCTGGACTGCAGGGGGACAGCCTGCCTCACCAGGGTCTTCACCACGGGCTGCAGGGGAATCTTCGCTCCGGCGCCTGGAGCATCTCCTCCCCCTCCTTCTTCACTGACCTTGGTGTCCGCAGGCTTGTTTCTCTTACATGTTCTCACTCCTCTCTCTGGGGCTGTTTTCTCCCTGTCCCAACTTTTTTTTCCCTTCTTAAAAATGTTATCACAGAGGCATTACCACTATCGCTGATTGGCTCGGCCTTGGCCAGCGGCGGGTCCGTCTTAGAGCCGGCTGGTATGGGCTCGCTCTCTCTCGAACACAGGGGAAGCTTCCAGCAACTTCTTACAGGAGCCACCCCTGTAACCCCCCCCCCCCCCCGCTACCAAAACCTTGCCACATAAAACCAATACAATACCATGTGACGTCCCATCTAGTTTAGGAACTGGGAAGTGGGGGGGGGGAATTGCCGCTCGGGGACTAGCTGGGTGTCGGTCGGCGGGTGGTGAGCAATTGCCCTGCACATCATTTGTACATTCCAATCCTTTTATTACTACTGTTGTCATTTTATTAGTGTTATCATTATCATTATTAGTTTCTTCTTTTCTGTTCTATTAAACCGTTCTTATCTCAACCCACGAGTTTTACTTCTTTTTCCCAATTTTCTCCCCCGTCCCACTGGATGGGGGGAGTGGGTGAGCGGCTGCGTGGTGCTTAGTTGCTGGCTGGGGTTAAACCACGACAAATATCAAAGTTAATTTCTGGTAGTCTGACAGAAAGATCAGCGAAAAAAAGATTATGAAAGAAAAAAGTTCATTTCTAATATTATTACTTACATAACCTAACACATTTTTCATCAGGATACATTGAAACTGTTTCACTAGCTCTGGGGGAAGTGGAACTCTGCGGACTGAGCTGATCTCTGGAAGATTAGGTATTGATGGCAAACCTGGTCCTTGCAAAGGATAATCCATATCTGACATACCAGAAACAGTAGGGCTACCTGCAATTAAGAACAACAAAAAAGATTAGACTTCCTATAAAGAATTAGTAATTTACAAAAAAATGTTTATATTCTCTTTCTCTGTCTTTACCTGATTGTTTCCTAATCTGTGAAATCTAAATTAGAGTAATGCGCATTTCTCATTTTAATTTAGATTAATAACACAGGCCTTCAGACTATGCAGAAAAACGTTTTGATACTGCAAAGACTTTAAGCATATAAATACCACTACTCACAAGATATGTGTGAACAAAGGCTTCTGTAGGAGCAGGACCATAAACAATAAATCTAAATCTCAAATCAGACATGAGCAAACAGATTTGCAAACAGACTCTTACAATAACTCATCTGGCCCCCAGCCTACTCTTTACACCCTTTTTTCCATGACACTCCCCAGCCCTTTTTTCATTGTATGGCCTGACATTAAATATGCCACATGAACAAGCCAGGAGCATATTCCTTCACCTAGAAAAGCTGATCTGTACTCCCAGTATCAAGTTAAAATACCCATGTACCCCCATTATTTTATGTGATGTGTATCCATGATGCTGCTAGGGCAGCTACACTTTGGCCATGCACATTACATCATATCATAACAGAAAACAGATACTCTTTACTTGTATCCTGACACCTGCTGAATATACATTGATTAGGTCACCTACAGCTCTAGAGTGCCTCTTCACAGCCCACTTCACCAGACAGTTGGCACCAATGAAGTAGGAAATGTGTCCTGGTTTCAGCTGGGATAGAGTTAATTGTCTTCCTAGTAGCTGGTATAATGCTGTGTTTTGGGTTCACTATGAGAAGAATGTTGATAACACACTGATGTTTTCAGTTGTTGCTAAGTAATGTTTAGTCTCAAGTCAAGGATTTTTCAGCTTCTCATGCCCAGCCAGCAAGAAGGCTGGAGGGGCACAAGAAGTGGGGAGGGGACACAGCCAGGACAGCTGACCCAAACCAGCCAAAGGAATATTCCATACCATGTGACATCATGCCTAGTATATAAACTAGGGGGAGTGGGGGGATCGCTGCTCCGGGACTAACTGGATGTTGGTCAGTGGGTGGTGAGTAATTGCATTGTGCATCACTTGTATATTCCAATCCTTTTATTATTACTATTGTCATTTTATTAATGTTACCATTATCATTATTAGCTTCTTCCTTTCTGTTCTATTAAACTCTTCTTATCTCAACCCACGAGTTTTACTTTTTTTTCGTTCCTGATTCTCTCCCCCATCCCACTGGGTAGGGGGAAGTGAGTGAGCGGCTGTGTGGTGCTTAGTTGCTGGCTAGGGTTAAACCACGACAAAATGCTGTCCTGATGTTTCAAGGACAAAAGAAATGTTTGAGGAGTTATACTATACATCATAACTACGTGACATACAGCTATAGACAAATAAAAGTCACTCAAAGTGCCAACCAAGGCCACCCTGCAGGGGGGCGTGGTGCGGCGAACGCACTGGGGCGGCTGAAGCGACGAGAGCCCGAGGCAGAGGGCCACCGAATGCTCCTTACCAGGCACCGGCACCGCCAGCAGCTCAGAGAGGTCCGGGTAACAGCGATCATCCTGTATCTGCCGGTCGATGATGCAGCCTGCGATCTCCAGCACCTCGTGCGCGGTGGGCGTCACGGGGCTCATGGCGGCGGGCATGGTAAGGGGTGGGGTTGGGGAAGGCCCTGCACATGACCAGAGGGCGTGAACTCGCTACCCGCCATTCTGCACCCCGCCAAATCCCGTCAGTCCTTGCGCGCATGACGCAATCCCACTGCGCCTATGGCCGCTTACTGTTGGCGAAAAGGGGGGGAGGGCTGGGTGGCAGAGAGCGCAGCGGTGTTGTGGGTGTCACAGCAGCCTGGAGCGCCGGGGAGGGATTGTCTCCAGGCGGTACTTGGTCAGCCTGCGTCGAAGAGGGGCTCCAGTGGGAGGCTGGGGATTAAGCATGGCTAGAGGGAGGCTGCTGAAGCTGGGCAGGCTGACGACCGCGTCGGGGCCGCGCTGCCTCACCGACGGGCCCTGTGGCCTGACGGGTCGCAGCGCTATCACTGTGGGCCACCCGAGGGCCAAGCGCAGTCTATTGTCACAGGCCTGCAAAGGCACATGACAGGCTCGAAGAGAGCAGCAGGAAGCGGTTCCTGTCAGCGTTGTGTGACCCTGGGTGGTTCCTTGCCTATTTCTCTGCTAAGTAGTCACTGTAGCTCTTGGGGGGGGTGTGTTCCTGTGACAGCTGCGTCAAATATATACTGCAAGCCTGATGTGATATTGTGTCAAGACCATATGCATCAGAGTTATTAAAACATACACAGATTTTGTTTGTAGTGATGTAAACAAAAAATAGTGAGAATTCCCCTTCAAAGGCATGCACAGAGCCTCCACTTGGAGCCAAGGTGTGGAAGCCTTTGCACTGCACTGATGTGGCGTGGCTGTTGCTTTTCCAAAATTTGGGCTGACACATCAACGTGACTGTAGCACATGCTGTTAACTTATCAGGCTTGGGCCTCTGCTAAATGTTTTATCTGCTCTGGACAGTGTAGGCATTCCCAAACCTTTGTAGGAAGTCTCAGGGCTGGGTGAAACCTGGATTTCAGGGAATGGGTCTGGTTTGTAAATCACATTTACTGCCCTGACTGCTCCTGGATCAGTCCAGTGCCCATTCTAGAAAGCTTCATGAGAGGCACACCTGGAAATGCCCCCTACTTTCCAAGTGGAGAACCTGAAGTTAAGCCCCAAATCCTGCAGGGTTTACATGACAAAGCAGTAAATTCTCCCTGTATCTTCTCCAGACTTTGTCAAGGCCTTCCGAGCAGTGACAGGAGAACAGCACAAGGCTGCAGCCAGCTTCTGGCAACTGATGCGCAAAGCCAGGAGATGAAAAACCCTGCAGGCCCCGGGGTCCGGTGGGGGGGGGGCGCACTGGTGGCGGATAGGTGTTCCTGGGCGCCTCTTGCCATATCCAGCCACTTCCTGTTGTGGTTCTGGGGCAGCCACAGTATGGAGCCAGTGGCAGAGGGCATGGGCAGTGGGGTGGTTCGAGCCTAGCCTAGTTCTGTGGTTGTCTTTCTCTCTTTGCAGGCACTGAGATGCTGGTGGGACCTGATCTGGAGCTGGCAGCTACCATGGGCTTTTCAGGCTTCGGTGCATTGCGATGCGGGCTGGGGGGCACTGGGCATTTGGCTCTGAGGGGCACAGTCACTTGGGGCTGGCGGCCCTTGGTGGGGGGGCCCAGGGGAGGCTGGCAGTTGGAGGTGGAAACAAAGCCATCATGCCTGTCGCTCCCCCCCCCTCACCTGGAGCTGCTGGAGTGCCTGTGGCCAGGGTGAATTCTGATACCAAAAAGCTGGGCAAAGAAACTCTTATACTCGTTTTGGAGTTTTAGAAAGCAGGCATTCTTTATTGCAGCGCTGGATGCACAGGGGATAGTTCCACCTAACATGCATACCACAGCTTTAGCACAAACAGGTTATATAGAATAACTAATTGCATATTAATCAGATTAGTATACAAATACATAAAAATAATTGCAACTGATTATCATAGTACTGCCTACATCCAATCATGTGCAATGAAGGATCCATTTGAGTCGAAGGGCTGCTTTTGCAACCACCGACCCATTTGAAGTTCTTGTTGGCTGTCCTTGAAGTCTTTATTCTTGTCCTTGTTCTTTGATCTTGAAGCTTAACGCAGTTTCAATCACATGTGGTCAGTTTCAGCATTGTTCTCATCTAGCGTCTAGTCATAAGAGCAAAGAACTGCAAAACTTATGAGGAACTACCTCTACTAGTTAATTGCTTGGCTATACTTTTGTCTATTGTTTCAATCATAATGTTAGTATAAGATTTCTAATAATTATTTACCAAATCTCACTTTTACAGTCACCTAGCAGCAAACCAGTTTCCACAGCTGGGACAAAATATTAAAACCATCAAAATATTTAGACTGTTATGGATGCACAACTAACCAAATCCAACAGGTGTTAAAACTCAGATTTATTCTTCAGCAAAAGTTAGTTAGAAGTCCGGTAACATTTTATAAAACCACAGGCTCAATGATGTAAAGAGAATTAATACTACACGGCCGACTTAAGAATCCCCAAGATTTAAAGCGATGGCTCAAAACGCGCATATCACTCACCTAAAAGCTGAGGGCTCTCTCCCTCGAGGAGTTACCTTGGGCAGTGCCCCGGCCCGAGGGGGAGTCCCCAACTGCAGACCCACTGCTCCAAGGAGGACTGCCAACGTGTCCTCCGGCAGGACCCCGTTTATACCCCTATTGAATCTGACTGGTGGTCATTTAATTCTATTGGCTAGGAGGGTCACCTCGGTGTACCTGGTGCATCTCAATTGGCCAGTTCAAGTTTCAACCTGCAGCCTCCAGGGTTTCCTTCCCCTTCTCCCTTCCTGGAGAAGTTTTGTTTCCTGCTGGCAGGATGGGGGGTGGGGTGGGGAATGTACTGCCACAATCCACTCCGTGACCAGAATCATGATTCGATTGGTTTCTTTGGAGTGGTGGTACAGTCACCTCTTGCCTCCAAAGTTAAAAGGGGGTGCAGTTTGGTGAGTTTGACACTCATTGTGGGTCATTGTCCCCTTCTGGTCTAGAACTAAAGTGGAATATCAAATGCAGGAATATTCAGTGTATGGACAGTTTAAAGGAGTATACTTAACCATTAGTACAGGCTTCACTACCAAGCGTTTGATAGAACTTATTGCAATATAGATTACAGTAATCATAACTACAAGCATTATTAAAGATTAGAGAAGGCTGGTTGCCCACCCCATGAAAGAAAAAAATCCAAACATATCAAAACTTTTCCCAACCAGTTGGTCCCTGGTGCAGAAGCAATTGTCTCCGAGTCTCTTGCCGTATTCTCTCGTTGATTTAGTCTTGAAGCCACATTGACACATTTGGAGTGAACACAGCAGTTGTCCATTGACATGTTCAAAAGTTTACATATACCCTTCTCTTTCTTTGGCATCTAATCCAATACAGCCCAATTTTTGATAGTCATTTTACCGATATGTTATAACCGATTGTTTGAGTCCCCAAATTGTTAGATGTAGCATTGGCTAAGGTTGATAGCTGTAAACTCAGTTCTAGGGTGTTCTATCAATGTTCCTCGAGTACCATACACAGTTGCCCCCATGGAATTTCAGGGCACAGCGTAGTACCATTCCAACTCCACCCCGTGATCCCATGGGTTAGTTGGAGGATATAGTCACATCTGGTGTTTCATACTGAACTAGCATTTACTGCACCTGGTGACCAACTATAAACAACATGAGTATAACCTCCTCCCCCATCCAATCTGAACCTCCAACTATAATTGTTACATTGCTCTCATGCAAGCTCAAGGACTCGCGATATTAATGTCCATCATTTTGCCACGACATTATCATCCAGATCTTCACCATCCACGCCTGTCACCGTCATCACTGTCAGCAAAAGGACTGGAATGACTCGTTCCTTCGTGGTCCTGTAAGAAAGCACAAACTAGGCCTCGGTCTTAAAACCGGGTCACAGGGTTAGAAGTCCGGGATTATCCACTGGGCACTGATGTGGTGAGTCTTTCCACTCCCATGAGATGGTCTCAGAAGACCAATGTAATCAACCTGCCACGTGCTCCAAAGAGCCTTGCCTTGTCTGATATGCTGGGCCGGAGCTTGGTTTGGGTGATTAGCTTTAAGCCTTATTCAGCATTGCAGGCAAGCTGTAAGAATTGCTTCACAGGTTTTCATAGACACTGGCCAACCCCAAAATCGGCATTCATAATAGAGATCTGCTTTCCCTGAGTGGCCTCATTTGATATGCAACCATTCTGCTAGTCTGTCCCAATCTTCCTTCTCACTGGTGACCATCCTGATTTGGGCCAGGTGGTCCACCTGCTGATTCCATTTCACAGCTGGGGTTCCATCCCAAGCACGTCCCTTCACCCATCCCACCTTTAAAGGTCAGGATCTCCCCATTGCTAGGAGATGTTGCCAGTCCTCTGTCCTCCACACTTTCACATGACCTACTTCCCATTTACTAGATTCCCACTGACATATCCACTCTGTAGCACCCTTAAAGGTTGCATAAGAGTCAGTATAGACAATGGTAGCACCATTCTCTGTGGCCAGTAATAAAGCCTGTAGTTCTCCTACTTGTGCACTACTTTCACCCTCTTCCTCGACTGTCTTCCCAGTACCAATCTCCAATGTCACTGCTTTATATTGCCATTTTGATCTCACTCGATGGGCAGATGCATCCGTGAACCACACTCCCTGCACATCTGAGCCTGCCACAAATTCAGGTGCCTCCTCAATCGGAGAAGGTTTATAGGGTCGACCCAGCAAAGCTGGGTCAGGGTTTACAGGTTGCTGTAGTTTGAAAACCTTAGTCGGACCCTCCTTTAGTGGGAGCAACCTCCTTTAGTGGGAGCAATTGGCTTATCCCTTCTAGGTATGCATACCATTTCCTAACTGTGGCCGTTTGGGCTACACCCTCTGGAGGAGGTGACCCATTGAGGATTGAATTTAAGAGAGGGAAAGGACCCTGTACTATAACATCCTGTTAAGTACACAGCTTTTCAGCCTCCTTAACTGCTCTAGTGAGCAAGAGGACCCCCTTTTCCCAATCTGAATATCATTGTTCAGTCTCTTTAAATGCAGTGGAAGAGAATAATAAAGGCCTGGCTGGTCCCTGTGGCCCCTTTTGAAACACACCACAGTATGAATCATGTGTGGCAAAAACCCATTCCACCCTTAAAGGATCTCGTGGGTGCAATGGACCTAGTCTCTGATAAGCCTTAAGCTCATCTTTCAGAGCGTTAAGGTCTTCTGTATGTTGCAAAGTCCAATCCCATTTTCTGTTTTTTTGGAGCAAGTCATAGAGAGGGTGGGCAATCACTGACATAATACTTGGGACCGCAGAAGTTAATGGTGGGGTATTACTGTTCAATCTTTTATAATCAATTGTTAGTCACCACCTTCCATCTGATTTACAGACTGGCCAAACAGGAGAATTATAAGGGGAATGTGTGCAACTGATGATCTCTCTTTTCTCCAGATCATTAATTACTTCTGAAATGCCCCATTTGGCCACAGCTGGAAGTGGGTATTGAGGGACACGGGTTACCTTAGATTGTGGTAGTGCAGGAGCAACCTGCAATGTTCTCACATGAATAGCCTCTGCCTCCCTGCCCCCAAAGCTCCACACCCTACCATTGGGTAGGTCTCATTGTCTGCCTGCCAGCACATCAAATCCCAGTATATTTCCCTCATAGGGGCTTAAAGCCACCTCCACAGCTGTCATTCTCTTTTCCCCAGGTAGCCAGAGTTGGGTTTGAGCTATGGGGCATTTTTCTGTCACCCCTGTTACTCCTCTAATGTTTATAGCATTTCTTGATGGCCTAATTCCCAGCTCACTAGCTTGTAGATCATTTAAAACACTAATTTGGGCTCCTGTATCGATTAACAATTCCAAACTTATCCATTTTGGGCCCACAGGAATGTGTATATAAGGCTCCTTATCAGCAGACCATTGGCAGGTATTCATCATGAGGACTGGGCGGCCTGAACCCCAAACCGCAGCTCCTAGTTTTTAGCCCTTTCAGTTCCTCTCGCAGTGCCGCGAAAGGGTCCCGTTTCTCTTCCCGAGGGGGCGGGGTTGCTGGCGCTTCCCTTGGGTCTCTAGCTTTCCCCTCCAGCAGTCCCACTCCCGGATGCCGCCAGCGGACTGCCCGTGCAGCACGGCTAGGGGTGCCCCCAGTACCGGTGCCTTCCGCCAGAGAGCGTTCCTTCCGGGATCGTAGTTCCGACCCGATGTCCCCCGAGTTCGAGACCGCTCGGGGCGGGGTTTACAACCGGCGGTGGGCGGACCTTTCTGCTGCCCTCCGTTACCTCTGACAATCCCTTTACCCGGATAGTAACAGGTTCTCCTCTCTCCTTGGGGTCCACACCCCCAGCTCAGTGAGCTACTCGGGACATTATCGACTGATCACCTGCCGGTCCAGCACTCAGAAACACTCCCGGTCCCCAATAACCTCTTGCTTCATCATCACTCAACAGTATCCGATCCTCCCCCGTTAGAGAAACTCTCCACAAATACTCAGTTTTGGTTTCGCCCGGCTTGCGCAAAAACTTAGCTTGCAACTCGCCGAGTTCCAGTCCCGACCAAGGGGCCGTGCAAACAGCGCTCCGGGGGCTCCCACCGCGTGGACCCGCGTGCCCTTCTGTTTCAATAAGGGGTTGCACATCCCTTTCCTCCAATTCCACCTTCAGACAATCTATTTCCCCTTGCCTTTTAGCAGAATCACTCTTTTGGTTCTGTGCTTGAATCAAGCAGGCGCCCAGGAGGGCACACACACTGCCTTTGCCGTCTCGAGTACTTCCGCGGCACAGTTCTACTCTCTCCATGACCGCTGCCGGGTCGGACTACTTCTCCTTCGCCCAGTCCAGACCTGGGGGAGAAGGGCTACAGCCGTGCCTCCGTAATAATTCCTCCATTAACACCATCCTGCCGACTACGCCAATTTAAAATGTAAAGGATGCACGACTAACCAAATCCAACAGGTGTTAAAACTCAGATTTATTCTTCAGCAAAAGTTAGTTAGAAGTCCGGTAACATTTTATAAAACCACAGGCTCAATGATGTAAAGAGAATTAATACTACACGGCCGACTTAAGAATCCCCAAGATTTAAAGCGATGGCTCAAAACGCGCATATCACTCACCTAAAAGCTGAGGGCTCTCTCCCTCGAGGAGTTACCTTGGGCAGTGCCCCGGCCCGAGGGGGAGTCCCCGACTGCAGACCCACTGCTCCAAGGAGGACTGCCAACGTGTCCTCCGGCAGGACCCCATTTTATACCCCTATCGAATCTGACCGGTGGTCATTTAATTCTATTGGCTAGGAGGGTCACCTCGGTGTACCTGGTGCATCTCAATTGGCCAGTTCAAGTTTCAACCTGCAGCCTCCAGGGTTTCCTTCCCCTTCTCCCTTCCTGGAGAAGTTTTGTTTCCTGCTGGCAGGATGGTGCAATATATTGCCACAGACATACTGATATAGAGAATGAACTGCTAATTGCTTAATGATTGTCTCTCTGTAACTTTACATACCAAGGACTGGTGTTTGTCAAGGATTAAGCCTGTCAGAGACTGGTACTTGGGAGTGATGAGCAAGAAGGAACCATGAACAATCACAAAACTTAATTAAATGTTTGATGAATTTACAATCTTATTGAGAAGACACAAGTAGAGGCCTTGCTTGAATAGATAGGGCCAGAAAAGATAAGAACTCCTGCCTTTGTTCTCGTCCTTGTAGATAATTTAGCTTAAACTAACCATATGGTTCTACACCACTAATGAAAACTTAGATAATAAGAGCACTAACAAACACTGATGTATCAAAACAAGTAAAAGACCATACTGTGCAGAATCACCTGAGGAGGGTCAAATAGCAGACAAGTGAGGAAGACTATGGAAGACCACCAGAGGACTCCTGAAGACCACCAGAGACCTTCAATGCGCCTGCGTAAAGGACATTTGCATATGCTAATAGTTTCCCAGAAAACTAATGAATATGTACAACATTTCTCGGAAATCTAGTGAATATGTATGTAGAACATGTACTTAACCTGCACAATTAGGCCCGATAGTGTGCACGATAGGTGGAGCAATCCCCCGTGCATCCAGTGCTGCCAATAAAGAATACCTACTTAATAGTTAATCAAACTATTGAGTTAATTTCTTTGAATCAATACCATACAGAATGTATGGAAATATGCTATCAGTTTGAGTCTCTTTTTTCTTCGTTTTCAGGGAAGAAAGCTCGGACTTTCGACCTCGAGGCCATGTTTGAGCAAATGAGAACTGCTGTGGAGAGGAGTCGGAAGATCTTCGGTAAGAAATGCGAGTGTTGTCAGCTAATGTATTTTAAAACGTGTTTTGTTTTTCTGTCTTAGGATGATGTTTAAAGTGTCTCAGGCTGGCTAACTAGAAAACAAACAAACAAATGCGTTTCTGTTCAAGGAAGATAATCCTAAACAGTTTGGGGCTTGGTAAATAGGCAAGTTATTAATTTATATGTGTTCTCATAGTATGTAAGAGCAACGTGTATGTGCGAGGTTCCTGTTGTGAGGCATAGCTTACAGACACAGGAAAAAAGTGAATTTGAACACAAGACTCTCTCTTTCCTTTTTTTACATAGCTGTGTATTTATTTTGGAAAGGAAGTTGGTACAGATAGCTTTAATCTACAAAGAAAAAGAAGAAATGTGCGTCTTATACCAAACAGCAGGTTATATAGCAGCCCACAAGTTTCTTTGTCTTTTGCTGTGCTGGGAGCGGGTAAGTTTTCAAGGTGGTGGTTTGAGAGTGGGAGATGGAGAAAATTGTACGTTTTGCTGCCTGTATCAAAGCAAACACTGTTCCAAAGATGGTCCTTAGGAGACACTCATGTATGTTCTAGAACTCCCTTTGCCAACCCAAATGGTCCATGCTTTCTCCCTCTGCTTGGACAGCATGCGCAGAATGTGTGGGGTTTGGTGTTTGGGTGAGTGTTTTGGGTATTTTTTTTCCTTTTTTTTTTAATGTGATGTCATCATGGTTGAGCAGTTTCTGTCCTACTAGATTAGGCTTAATTTGTTCTCTAAAATGTTGCAGTTTATGAAGATAGTAGACTTGAAGCCCCTTATCATGAAGAAAGAAAATTTGTATGAAAGAATGAGATCGTTGCAATGTTGGCTGTTTTTGTTTTGATTCTACATATGTCGTGGTTTAACCCCAGCCAGCAATTAAGCACCATGCAGCTGCTCACTCACTTACCCCCTCACCCAGGGGGATGGGGGAGAAAATTGGGAAAAAGAAGTAAAACTTGTGGGTTGAGATAAGAACAGTTTAATAGAAGAGAAAAGAAGAAACTAATAATGATGATGATAACACTAATAAAATGACAATAGTAATAATAAAAGGATTGGAATGTACAAATGATGCACAGGGCAATTGCTCACCACCCGCCGACCGACACCCAGCTAGTCCCCGAGCGGCGATTCCCTCGCCCCCACTTCCCAGTTCCTAAACTAGATGGGACATCACATGGTATGGAATACCCCGTTGGCCACTTTGGGTCAGGTGCCCTGGCTGTGTCCTGTGCCAACTTCTTGTGCCCCTCCAGCTTTCTCGCTGGCTGGGCATGAGAAGCTGAAAAATCCTTGACTTTAGACTAAACATTATTTAGCAACAACAGAAAACATCAGTGTTAGCAACATTCTTCTCATACCTAACTCAAAAACATAGCACTGTACCAGCTACTAGGAAGACAACTCTATCCCAGCTGAAACCAGGACAACACAGAACCATGTGAGCAGACCTCTGTGCAGGCTCATTGACTTTATGGACTTTAAGTCACTGTGAAATTCAAATATACAAGGGATTCCAAAACTTGATTTGGACTCATTTTTGTATTGGCTGAATCTAAAAACAAGAAGATTACTTTAATGTTGGAAACCTTTTCATGTTTGATACTGGTTCAGGCTGAGCTATTGTTCCCTTTGGGAGATCATCTGCTTACACCATTGTCGTGGTTTAACCCCAGCCAGCGACTAAGCACCACGCAGCCGCTCACTCACTCCCCCCCCATTCAGTGGGATGGGGGAGAAAATCAGGAAAAGAAGTAAAACTCCTGGGTTGAGATAAGAACGATTTAATAGAACAGAAAAGAAGAAACTAATAATGATAACACTAATAAAATGACAACAGTAGTAATAAAAGGATTGAAATGTACAAATGATGCGCAGGGCAATTGCTCACCACCCGCCGACCGACACCCAGCCAGTCCCCGAGCAGCGAATCCCTGCCCCCCACTTCCCAGTTCCTAAACTAGATGGGACGTCACATGGTATGGAATACACTGTTGGCCAGTTTGGGTCAGGTGCCCTGGCTGGGCATGAGAAGCTGAAGAAAAATCCTTGACTCTAGTCTAAACACTACTGAGCAACAACTGAAAACATCAGTGTTATCAACATTCTTCACATACTGAACTCAAAACATAGCACTGTACCAGCTACTAGGAAGACAGTTAACTATATCCTAGCTGAAACCAGGACAGTATCCACCCCTTATTCTATACCATTGACGTCATGCTCAGTTCCCATACCTTTAGTTACATTCTGATCAATCGTCACCACCTTTCCATCCCTTTGAGACATATGAACAATGATATATATATATATATATAAGTATACACACACAGAGATATCAGTTCTTTAGTTCATGGGTTATGTTCATAACACATTTCTTGAGTTCATTTAGTTTCCGACTCTGGGCTCCATCTCTCATACCAGTCTGTCTGGGCAGGAGGGATGGTGCAAAGTCCTCTCAGTCGGTAGAGCAGAATTGGGCTTCAGTGCGGTGTGACGAGCAGATGACATTGGACGCAGCAGGAGGATGGTGTGCACCGTTGGATTGTTGCATGCTGGAGTCAGTTCTGGTTCCATCACTACTGCGCTTTGCTCAGTTTTATCACAGTTCTTTCTTGCTTGATCCAAGTGATTCTTACTGCAATACTATGGATATAGCATATAACAATTATAGTAATGATAACATACAGTGGCAGGGTTATATAGCAACTAATATCATACAGTTCAATTCTGCCTATTCTCACCTAAAATCAAATCCCCTTGAGGCACACATCGGACTTCCCCATCTTTTCGCATCACCCACCAAGTGCACCCAGGCCCTTGAGCAAAAGCAATCCCACGAATGGGTTTACCTTTGCCTGAGGCAGGAGTAACCCAGACTGTTTTCCCTAACATATTTTTCATGTGCACTACAGGGACTTTATCCCCTTCTACAGTATGTAAAAATTCTGATTGGGCAGGGCCACTCCGATTGGCAGATCCTCTGGTGTTGACTAACCAGGTGGCTTTTGCTAAATGTGTATCCCAATGTTTGAAAGTTCTGCCCCCCATTGCTCTCAATGTAGCTTTTAACAGTCCATTGTATCGCTCAATTTTCCCAGAGGCTGGTGCATGATAGGGGATGTGATACACCCATTCAGTGCCATGCTCTTTGGCCCAGGTGTCTATGAGGTTGTTTCGGAAATGAGTCCCGTTGTCTGACTCAATTCTTTCTGGGGTGCCATGTCGCCACAAGACCTGCTTCTCAAGGCCCAGGATAGTGTTCCGGGCAGTGGCATGGGGTACAGAATATGTTTCCAGCCATCCGGTGGTTGCTTCCACCATTGTAAGCACATAGCGCTTGCCTTGGCGAGTTTGTGGGAGTGTGATATAGTCAATCTGCCAGGCTTCCCCAAATTTATATTTCAGCCATCGCCCTCCATACCACAGGGGCTTTAACCGCTTGGCTTGCTTAATTGCAGCACATGTTTCACATTCATGGATAACCTGCGCGATAGTGTCCATGGTCAGGTCCACCCCTCGATCTCGAGCCCATCTATATGTTGCATCTCTTCCCTGATGGCCTGAGGTATCATGGGCCCACAGACCCATAAATAGCTCACCCTTATGTTGCCAGTCCAGGTCCACCTGAGCCACTTCAATCTTGGCAGCCTGATCCACCTGTTGGTTGTTTCGAAGCAACCAACCACTTCTGAGGCAGCTCGAACTCCTTCATACGCTGCCAATATCTCTTTTTCAGTTGGAGTATAGCGAGCCTCGGATCCTCGATATCCTCGACTCCAAAACCCCAGGGGTTGGCCTCGGGTCTCCCCAGGTGCTTTCTGCCAGAGGCTCCAGGTAGGGCCATTCTCCCCAGCTGCAGTATAGAGCACATTTTTAACATCTTGTCCTGTCCGGACTGGTCCAAGGGCTACTGCATGAACAATCTCCCGTTTAATTTGTTCAAAGGCTTGTTGTTGTTCAGGGCCCCATTTAAAATCATTCTTCTTCCGGGTCACTTGATAGAGAGGGCTTACAATCAAACTGTAATTTGGAATATGCATTCTCCAAAACCCCATGACACCTAAAAAGGCCTGTGTGTCCTTTTTATTAATCGGGGGAGACATAGCTGCTATTTTATTAATCACATCCATTGGGATCTGATGACATCCATCTTGCCATTTTATTGCCAAAAACTGGATCTCCTGTGCAGGTCCCTTGACCTTACTTTCTTTTATGGCAAAACCGGCTTTCAGAAGGATTTGGATTATTTTCTTCCCTTTCTCAAAGACTTCTTCTGCTGTGTTGCCCCATACGATGATGTCATCAATGTATTGCAGGTGTTCCAGAGCTTCACCTTTTTCCAGTGCAGTCTGGATTAGTCCATGGCAAATGGTGGGGCTGTGCTTCCACCCCTGGGGCAATCGATTCCAAGTGTACTGGACACCCCTCCAAGTAAAGGCAAATTGTGGACGACACTCTGCTGCCAGAGGGATTGAGAAAAACGCATTAGCAATGTCAATTGTGGCATACCACTTGGCTGCCTTTGACTCTAGCTCGTATTGAAGTTCTAGCATATCTGGAACGGCAGCACTCAGCGGTGGCGTAACTTCATTCAGGCCGCAATAGTCAGCTGTTAGTCTCCACTCCCCATTAGACTTCCGCGCTGGCCATATGGGACTATTAAAGGGTGAGTGAGTTTTGCTGATCACTCCTTGGCTCTCCAGTTGGCGAATCAACTTGTGGATGGGAATCAGAGAGTCTCGGTTGGTGCGATATTGCCGCCGGTGCACCATCGTGGTAGCAATTGGCACTTGTTGTTCTTCAACCTTGAGCAACCCCACAATTGAAGGGTCTTGAGAGAGACCAGGCAGGGTAGACAGCTGTTCAGTGCCCTCCGTCTCCAAGGCAGCTATACCGAAAGCCCATCGATACCCCTTCGGGTCCTTAAAATACCCCCTCCTGAGATAGTCTATGCCAAGGATACATGGAGCCTCTGGACCAGTCACAATGGGGTGTTTCTGCCCTTCATTCCCAGTTAGGCTTACTTCAGCCGCCGATACAGTTAACTCTTGGGATCCCCCTGTCACACCAGAAATACAAATGGGTTCTGCCCCCTTATAACTTGATGGCATTAGAGTACACTGTGCGCCGGTGTCTACTAGAGCCTTAAAAACCAGAGCGTCAACTCTAAGAATACATAAATCAACATAATGAATGCTTAGAACAAATTTGTTTTAACAAGCTCTGGTCAGGTTTGTCGTTATCTCAACCCTTCATGGCCCACATTGGGCGCCAAAATGGACTGTCGTGGTTTAACCCCAGCCAGCAACTAAGCACCACGCAGCTGCTCACTCACTCCCTCCCCATCCAGTGGTATGGGGGAGAAAATCAGGAAAAGAAGTAAAACTCCTGGGTTGAGAGAAGAACGATTTAATAGAACAGAAAAGAAGAAACTAATAATGATAACACTAATAAAATGACAACAGTAGTAATAAAAGGATTGAAATGTACAAATGATGCACAGGGCAATTGCTCACCACCTGCTGACCGACACCCAGCCAGTCCCCGAGCAGCGAATCCCTGCCCCCCACTTCCCAGTTCCTAAACTAGATGGGACGTCACATGGTATGGAATACACTGTTGGCCAGTTTGGGTCAGGTGCCCTGGCTGGGCATGAGAAGCTGAAAAAAAATCCTTGACTATAGTCTAAACACTACTGAGCAACAACTGAAAACATCAGTGTTATCAACATTCTTCACATACTGAACTCAAAACACAGCACTGTACCAGCTACTTGGAAGACAGTTAACTAGATCCTAGCTGAAACCAGGACAACACAGAACCATGTGAGCAGACCTCTGTGCAGGCTCATTGACTTTATGGACTTTAAGTCACTTTGAAATTCAGATATACAAGGGAAATCCAGGAAGTGATTACAAAAACATAATGTTTTTAAGTCAAGATATCTTGAACTGCATTTTGAATGTCCTGTCCCGTGTCTGTCCATCCTGTCCCCCTTGCCCGAAAGGCTTCTAGACTCATACCCATAAAGGAAGCACAAAGCATTTTATTGTTTATAAGATTGGTCGTTTTACCAAAAATGACAAAGCTTTGTATATAATTCAGCTGTTTAACTTAGAAACAAATTTTGGTATTTATAATATAGTAATCAGGTGTACATTTTACAGCTTTTTTGGGGGGGGAGAAGGTAATGTGAGCATTTTATTTTCAGATTCCTTAAAATACACTCTTGTCTTTTAACTTTTTGGAATACCTATGATAACTTTTGGAAACATCTCCGCTACCTGAGCTGTGGATAAAAATGAACTGACATCAAAATATGTTTCCTGGTTCTGTATCTTGCAGGTATTTGTGTTTCTCTTCAGAGGAAAATGCTGCTTAGCTCTGGTGCAAAATATGTTTTGTTTTTTTTAGTTTAGTTAGCAAACAGTCTTTACTCTTAAACTATGTGAGTGAGCAAAAAAGAAAGTAATGTTTCTTGTATAGAGAGAAAATAATTTTTCTCTGTTTAATAGAAGTTATTTATTTGAGCACTTTTAGAAATAACAGTAGCTGTATCTGTTCCCCTGTCATAATCCCACCATTCTTATTTTAACTTTGAAATGGAAGATTCTGTTTACTTTGATTTCGTTGCAATGTTCCACAGGGATTCATTTTCAGTAAGTAAAGTGGGAATAAATACAGAGTTGTATTTATTTTCCATAAGTCATATTTAGAGTTCATTTATTTACACGTATGTATACTCGTGTACTAATTTAGTTCCCTGCACTGTGAAAACTTCAAGAACTCTCCGAGGTAATAATAGTATTTTATCGTAGTGTTGAAAATATTGAAATATCAGCATCACTATATGATCAACTTATGTTTGATAGTGTGTACAAACTAACAACTGGAAAGTGTTTGCATTTTCCTTGTGACATTTTGTTTTTCTGAGTGATCATTGCAATAGCCATGGAAATTTGATTTATGTGGAAAAGTAATCTATTTTAAGGTGAAATCTTTTATTTGCTGTTACCTTTTCAAATATTTCATATAGGTCTGAAAGTGAAGAAAATTGTTTTATTGTCCTCAGCAGGCCTCTAATTTTATTATTTTCTAAAAGTCTTGATTATTTGTCATTTATGTGCTCTCCATATTCAGAGGTTCGTGAAAGAGAGAATGAAGACCAGGCTGGAAAATAATTTAGAAGTCCACACACTGATTCATCAGCTACAGCCTCCAGTGCAACAGGAGTTGTGTCCACATTAATCCCAAGGTACTTAGATATGGTGGGAGATTCCATGTAACAACTTTCTTTTCTGAAGAGTTGTGTTTTGGTGTTGTGCTTTTTTTTTTTTTTTATAGAGCATGAGTATCATTTAACTTGTGTGAACTTGTCTATGTTGTCTGAAGTCTTTCAGTGGAAATACTGATTTATTTATTTTTTTGATCTATGCTTTCTTAAAGATGTGTCAATATAATGTCAATATTTACAAATATATATTTAATAGTTAATTTTGCAGTCTCCTCCCTAATCCCGTTTGGCATACTTTTTTTTTCCTGCAACAACAATGTTGTTATCTGTGGATTTTTTTGAAAATATATGAGCAAATATAATGACTACATGTGCTGACTTAATGAGCAGCTATTGTTCCCACCTGTAAATAGAATATACTTGTTCATGCCTGCTGAAAAATAAAGCAAAGCAGGTAGAGAGACTCTGTACATTGTATGGAGTAGTGGTGGGGTTGAGAAAGTATTTTGATTTGACTTCAGACTGAAATTTACTCCCAAACTTGTCAAAGTTTGCTTGTCATTGATGAACAATAAATGCTACTGCTTTGACTGAATTCTTAAATGCTGGGAAATCAAAAGTAGCTGAATGTAATGGGGCCACATCACTCCATTTTGTGGCAGGGATTGTGGAGGTCAGTGTGCTGTAAATTTTTAGGTTTCTATATCTATGGAAAACTAATAACCCATACAAGACTCTAGTAGACCTATATATTTATATATGTGTATATATATATCTTGTGGGCTGATAGAGTCTATGTGGTAGGTGGTTATAGACAAACTTGTAGTGTTTCAGACTGTGAACAAATTTCTGTTACAGATTTTATTTTTTGCCTGTTGCTTTATGGAAAGGTCAAATGAGCTGTGGACTCTCACAGAAATAACTGACTGTACGATATGCTACCTTATAGAATCATAGAATCATTTAGGTTGGAAAAGACCTTCAAGATCATCGAGTCCAACCATCAACCATGCCCACTAAACCATGTCCTGAAGCACCCTGTCCACTCACTTTTTTAATACCTCCAGGGACGGTGACTCAACCACTTCCCTGGGCAGCCCATTCCAATGTTTGACAACCCTCTCAGTAAAAAATTTTTTCCTAATATCTAACCTAAATCTCCCTTGCCTCAACTTGAAGCCATTTCCGCTTGTCCTATCTCCAGCCACCTGACAGAAGAGACCAACACCCACCTCACTACAACCCCCTTTCAGGTAGTTGTAGAGAGCGATAAGGTCTCCCCTCAGCTTCCTCTTCTCTAGACTAAACAGCCCCAGTTCCCTCAGCCGCTCCTCATAAGACTTGTCCTCCAGGCCCCTCACCAACTTGGTTGCCCTTCTCTGGACACACTCCAGCAACTCAATGTCTTTTCTGTAGTGAGGGGCCCAAAACTGAACACAGTACTCAAGGTGCAGCCTCACCAGTGCTGAATACAGGGGAACAATCACCTCCCTGCTTCTGCTGGCCACACTATTTCTGATACAGGCCAGGATGCCGTTGGCCTTCTTGGCCACCTGGGCACACTGCTGGCTCATATTCAGCTGGCTGTCAACCAGCACCCCCAGGTCTTTTTCTGCCAGGCAGCTTTCCAGCCACTCTTCCCCAAGCCTGTAGCGCTGCACGGGGTTGTTGTGACCGAAGTGCAGGACCCAGCACTTGGCCTTATTGAACCTCATACAGTTGGCCTCAGCCCATCGATCCAGCCTGTCCAGATCTCTTTGTAGACCCTCCCTACCCTCAAGCAGATCAACCCTGCCTCCCAACTTGGTGTCATCTGCAAACTTGCTGAGGGTGCACTCAATCCCCTCATCCAGATCATTGATAAAGATGTTAAACAGAACAAGGCCCAACACCGAGCCCAGGGGAACACCACTTGTGACCTGCCACCAACTGGATTTCACCCCATTCACCACTACCCTCTGGGCTCGGCCATCCAGCCAGTTTTTCACCCAGTGAAGAGTGCACTTATCCAGGCCACAAGACGCCAGTTTCTCAAGGAGTATACCATGAGAGACAGTGTCAAAGGCCTTGCTGAAGTCAAGGTAGATAACATCCACAGCCTTTCCCTCATCCACTAGGTGGGTCACCTGGTCATAGAAGGAGATCAGGTTGGTCAAGCAGGACCTGCCTTTCGTAAACCCATGCTGACTGGGCCTGATTCCCTTCTTATCCTGGACTTGCCATGTGAGTGCTCTCAAGACAAACCATTCCATAATCTTCCCCGGTACCGAGGTCAGGCTGACAGGCCTGTAGTTCCCTGGATCCTCCCTCCGACCCTTCTTGTAAATGGGAGTCACATTGGCAAGCCTCCAGTCCTCTGGGACCTCCCCTGTTGACCAGGACTGCTGATAAATGATGGAGAGTGGCTTGGCAAGGACCTCTGTCAGTTCCCTCAGTACTCTTGGATGGATACCATCGGGTCCCATAGATTTCTGAGTGTCCAGATAGTGTAGCAGGTCCCTAACTAATTCCTCCTGGGGGGTATGTTATGCTCTTCATCCTTACCTTCCAGCTCAAGGGGTGGAGTACCCTGAGGATGACTGGACTCACTATTAAAGACTGAGGCAAAGAAGGCATTAAGTACCTCGGCCTTTTCCTCATCTCTGGTTGCTACGTTCCCTTCTGTATCCATTAAAGGAAAGAGATTCTCCTTGGGATTCTTTTTACTGTTAACATATTTGTAAAAACATTTTTTGTTGTCCCTTATGACAGTGGCCAGATTTAGTTCTAGCTGAGCTTTTGCCTTTCTAATTTCCTCTCTGTATGATCTAACAAGATCCCTGTAGTCCTCCCAAGTTGCCCGCCCTTTCTTCCAGAGATGATAAACTCTCCTTTTTTTCTTGACTCCTAGCAAAAGCTCCCCGTTCAGCCAGGCCAGTCGTTTTCCTCGGTGGTTTGACTTGCGGCACATGGGAATAGCCTGGTCCTAAGCCATTAAGATTTCCTTCTTAAAGAATGTCCATCCCTCCTGGACCCCTTTGCCCTTCAGGACCATCTCCCAAGGGACTCTCTCAATCAGTGCCTTGAAGAGGCCAAAGTGTGCCCTCTGGAAGTCCATAGTGGTGGTTTTGCTGACCACCTTCTTTGCCTCACCAAGAATTGAAAATTCTATCATTTCATAGATCCTGTGTTACGTCTTGTGTATGAGGGAAAACTATTCTGTGCTCCCATTCACTTCTGATGATCTTAGATACCTGTCTGGTGAAATAATGGAGGATGACAAGAATTTAAATGTGATGTGATTGTGTACTGTATATGAGTGACTTAAATATAAGGAATCAATTAAAACAAATGGTAAGGTGAAAAGTAGTCAGATGATATAGAGTCTTTCCCTAATTTCTCATTTTGGTAAGGGACTTGAGAGAAGAGAACTCCAGGCACTTTGTATAGAAGATAATAACTACCTTTCAGTATTCTGAGTTATTAGGTAGGGTCTGGTACCTCACCAGAGTTCTGTTGATATTAAGTTTTCTTAGTTTTTCTTTTTTTGTTTTTACTGAGGATTGAGAAGGGAGGGCATGATGTGAAAAGCTCATGGAACTGGAAGCTGAACATGTCAGCTTGCGGTTTTGTATTTCCTTGTAAATTATGATACCTAGTGTAGAACTTGGTGCTGCAAACCGGAAGCTAGTGAAAGAGACATGCCATTGTGACTCAGCCTTAATTCAGAGGAATAATCCTACCACTGACAATTGAAGTCTGAAATACAGGACTCTACTTCTTTTTATAATTGTCCTGGTTTCAGCTGGGTTAGAGTTAATTGTCTTCCTAGTAGCTGGTATAATGCTGTTTTTTTGAGCTAGGTATGAGAAGAATGTTGATAACACTGATGTTTTCAGTTGTTGCTAAGTAGTGTTTAGTCTCAAGTCAAGGATTTTTCAGCTTCTCATGCCCAGCCAGCAAGAAGGCTGGAGGGGCACAAGAAGTTGGGAGGGGACACAGCCAGGGCAGCTGACCCAAAGTGGCCAAGGGGGTATTCCATACCATGTGATGTCATGCCTAGTATATAAACTGGGGGGGAGTGGGGGTGGGGGGGATCGCTGCTCGGGGACTAACTGGGCATTGGTTGGTGAGCGATTGCATTGTGCATCATTTGTATATTCTAATCCTTTTATTAGTGTTACCATTATCATTATTAGTTTCTTCTTTTCTGTCCTATTAAACCGTTCTTATCTCAACTCACGAGTTTTACTTCTTTTCCCGATTTTCTCCCCCATCCCACTGGGTGAGGGGGTGAGTGAGTGAGCGGCTGCGTGGTGCTTAGTTGCTGGCTGGGGTTAAACCACGACAATAATGCAGATTTTAGTTACTATAAACTGATCTAATATATTATGGCTTGTTCTATTATTTGAAAATGGCAACGCTTTCCTGAATATTTTTTTTTTATTTTCCTCATACTAATTTTTTAATTGTAAAAAGGGGGTTGGTCACTCCAAAACAATGTGAAGAACAGCTACTGATTCTTTTTGGTTTTGAAATACTTTACTACAGAGAAATGTTTCCAATAGTTATGGCACTTACATATTTATGCACAGTACAACAGTACTTATGGTTTGTGAAATGAAAGCATCTGCTAGTATATAAAAAGAAAAAGCTTGAGAAAATAGTGGATGATGTGAGGAGAGTGAACACATGGGGGAGATATGTCCACATACTTGCACAACTCAGAATGCTTTTCATTATTTCCCCTCTGTGTGCCATCCATGCTCTAATGCGGCTTTCTTTTTTCCTCTTACAGATTGTTTCACTTACTGAGGAGTTAATGAAGGAAAGCAAAAAACAATTCCTTACACTTTTCTGAATCCTGGGAAAAGGGCTGACAAAATGGTTCTTTTTTTACAGCCTCTGGTAGAGGAAGACTGTAAGGCTGAAAGTTGAAGGAAATGCCATTATATGTCTGCTCTCTTGTTTCGTCCTTTCTGTCAGCACCATTCCTGGTCACTGTCAGAAGGGTATTACTAAGCTAGATGGGTTTTTGGTCTGGCTGCATTGGGATGTTCTTATGTTTGAATTTCTTCCAGTCAGGACAGAGGATACCAGTAGCTGTAACACTTGGCTGTCTCTGCCAAGCTTGAAGTGTGGTGAAAAATAGCACTGCAGTTCTGGCCATTTCACATGCAGAATGATTACACTGCCTCTCAAAATACTGAAATGTTTGAATCGATTTATTTATCCTCCCTAGCAAATAAGGGAATTATAAGGATATGTAATTAGGAAGGAAGCTAAATATCGTTCTTGGGTGTTGTTTTGGGTTTGTGTGGTGGGGTTTTGGTAGTGGGGGAGGGGGCTACAGGGGTGGCTCCTGTGAGAAGCTGCTAGAAGCTTCCCTGGCTCCAAGTTGGACCCGCCTCTGGCCAAGGCCGACCCAATCAGCAACGGTGGTAGCACCTCTGGGATAACATATTTAAGAAGGGAAACCTGCAGCGGGGGAGGGGATTGGAATGTGAGAGAAACACCTATGCAGACACCAAGGTCAGTGAAGAAGGAGGGGGAGGAGGTGATTCCCCTGCAGCCTGTGGTGAGACAGCAGGCTGTCCCCCTGCAGCCCATGGAGGTGAGCAGGGGAGCAGATGCCCGCCTGTAGCCTGTGGAGGACCACATGTTGGAGCAGGTGAATGCCCCTGAAGATGGCTGTGACTCCATGGGAAAGTCCGTGCTGGAACAGCCTGTGCCTGAAGGACTGCAGCTCGTGGAAAGGACCCACACTGGAGCAGTTCGTGGAGAACTGTCTCCTGTGGGAGGGACCCCATGCTGGAGCAGGGGAAGAGTGAGGAGTCCTCCCTGAGGTGGAAGGAGTGGCAGAGACAATCTGTGATGAACTGACCACAACCCCCATTCCCTGTCCCCCTGCACTGCTTGGGGGAGGAGGTGGAGAAAACTTGGAGTGGAGCTGAGCCTGGGAAGGAGGGAGGGGTGGGGGGAAGGTGTTTTAAGACTTGGTTTTACTTCCCATTATCCTTGTTTTGATTTGATTTGTGGTAAATTAAATTGATTTTGTTTTTTCCCCAAGTTGAGTCTGTTTTCTGCCCGTGACCATAATTGGTGAGTGATCCCTCCCTGTCCTTGTGTTGACTCATGAGCTTTTCTTTATGTTTTCTCCTCCTCATCCCACCAGGGCCAGGGGGGAGGAGTGAGCGAGCTGCTTCGTGGTGCTTTGTTGCTGGCTGGGCTTAAACCATGACAGGTGTCTATAGAAAGATCTGAAAATCTGGTACTCCAGGATTGGAAGGGCCTCCTTGAATCATTATGTTGTATACACTTCTCACTGACAGCTACAGTGTATGTTTTTTCCATTCTAAGACTAATTAAATTTTTTTGCCTTTGGAGAAAAGATATGTGGTTTGTTAGTCTGGGAATACGTAGCGACTCTTAAAACCCAACTCTCTTGCATATAGTATTGTAAAATTCTTAGTTTTGGGGATACCTAACATGAAGAACTTTGAAGGTCCCAACCCATTGCTCACATGCTGGAAAAGCTTCCTTTTGGTAAAAGGATATTGATTGCCCCATTGTTGTAGAATAAGAGAGGCTCTTTTTATTTGAGTTAGATTTATTAGATAATCATATCCTGATCTAGGTCTTTAAATGTCTCTCATCACTATGCAAAATGAAGTTTGTATGTAGAGGTAATATCTTTTATTAGGCTAGTAAATATAGTTGGAAAAATTAGACAAGTTTTCAGGCATGCAAGCCCTTCTCATCGCTGTAGCATCTGAGGACCTCATTCATGTTGGTTTTAGTTTGTTTTGATTTCTTCCTAAAATAGAATTCCACTTGCTCATCTAAGACAAATATTTGCTATGTAACCTATTACTTGCTTGGCGTACAGCTGTTTTGGGGAGGGCTGCATTCTCTGTCACAATTACACAGTTTAGAACCTCTTTTCTTAATGCTTTATTATGTTCTTGAACTTGCGTGTTTTTATTATCATTTTAAAGTGATAACCCAAACTTTTAAAAAAAAACCCCAATACCTCTGTAGTTGTCTTTTTTTGCAGTCTGCTGACTTGTAAACTCACATACATGCTCTTAAAATATAAGCTCTAAAAGCAAGTCTTGCAACTCGAGCTTATCTCACTGAATCTGAAAGGAACAGCTGATTTCCACTGCAATGTATCACTGTAATGATACTATGTAACCTAGTCAAAAGGCAAAGTTTTCTGCTTATCACTTTTAGACCTTTTGCCAGTTAGAATGCCACCTACTTGATAACTACCAGCAGAGGGAGCACATTGTTTTCAATATACTGAATGAGCGTGGATTAAATAGTTCTACTTACTTTCCAGAAATTTTCCAATGCCAAAAATAATGTGTTCACACAACTGATTTGGACAGCAGTGAAATGATAATTTAATGTAACTTTTAGAATCTAGATGTGTGATAGTTTACTGAATATTAAATATTTTGTCAAAAGCGCCTGATTCCCTGTACTACTTTACTTGCATTATAAGGCAAGTGCCATGCTTTGTGTTCTCACTCTGGTTGTGAGCCTGGACCATTACTCTTTTGAGTTCCACCCAGCCAACAGAGGTGTAGAGTGTCTGCACAAGCTGCAACCTGAAGCAGCATCTTGAAAATGCTATGTAACAGTGTTTTCTGTTGGCTTCTAAGCAGTATTGAAACCCATATTAGTGACAGGGTACTGTTATTTTTACAGTTCATCTAACTTTTTCTTTGTTTTATTCTGTCCATTTTTTTGAACTGTCTGTCGCTATGATATTCCTTTTTTTAAAGCTTTGCTTATGCTTTCAAGATGATGGTGGGCCTACACTGTTAATAAAAATTAGTTTACATTTTACTGCTAATTTCAGTGTTTACAAATTTATATCAGTGCTCAACATCTTTTATCTGAAGATTCCTGTGGAAGTGCTGATGATCTTGAAATAGTAATTTTTTTAATTTTTCCATGCATAGAGACAGCCTGTAATAACAGTGAAGATAGCTCAGATGAAGAGTTAACTGGTCCTTCCATGCAATCACAGACTTTTGCTCAAGGTCCAGCTGAGGATACTGATAATGATGATGAATTCATTGGGCCACCAGTTCTGCCTGGGTTCAAGGATAGTGATGACAATAATGACAATTATGATACAGAGGAGGAAGATAATGTAAGTATTTTGTTCCTCTTTAATGTTTTAACATTTTTGAGTAAACTAATTTGTAAGTATGCTCTTTCCTTTATGATTGAATTTGCAGGTGAAGTATGACTGTTTGAAATGCAGGGGGTTTGTATTTTTTCTAATGACTATTCAACAGATGTAAATAATTTTCATTTTAAAATACCCAGATTTTTTAAAAATGTATGCATGTGAATCTCAAGGGAAATTCATCATCAATTAGTATACGTTGTTTACTCTTTTTCTTTTTTGTTTCTGCATTTTGAAATAACTATATAAATAAATATTTTATATAAATATTTCATATAGTTTGTTTCCCAATTGTCATGTCCCAATTTCTCAGGATGAAGACTCAGGTTTGCCGATTCCCAGATCAGGAATAAGGTGAAACGACACGAAGGATCCTTTAACTCACAAAACTCAACTTTTATTTGCTCACAACAAGAATTGGCATGCTCACAACAAAAATTGGCATGAAACTACGTCAGTAAACTGTGTAACGTGCTAACCCTACATCACCAAACATATACTGCAGGCCTTGCTTATTTGGGGATCAGTTCAGGGAAGACAATAAGGAGAGCCCTCCCGTTGAGTCACAAGGTTCAGAGTGGACCCCCTTGCTTTCTAGACTCCTTCTCAGAGATGAGTCTAGGGGCAGCTGGATCCACTCCTAGTCCCAGACTTGGTCAACAGTTTATGTCTAAAGGGATGAGGTGTAGGGATTACAGAAAAAAATATCTGAGGGAATTAGCTGTGCTAGAAACAATTCATCATGACCCGGACAACCCACAATTACCCAAAGATCCAGACAAAGTCCAATGCACACGACCCATGTGGCGGAAGTTTGTACGGAGCGCACCATCGTCCTATGACAACTCACTGGCAATAATGGCCTAGAAAGACGAAGAGGCACCGACAGTGGAGGAAGTGGCTCGCCAACTCCGTCAATACGAAGAAAATCTCTCCTCCTCCCTACAAGCCTGCATTTCGGCTGTGGAGAAGCTGTCCCAGGATGTCCAACAGATCAAAGAGGATATGTCCTACTCCCCACTTGTAAGGACCAATGTCTCAGCTATTAGGAGTGAGCATTCCTCTGCCCAAGAGAGAGAATATAGAAGGTACACACCGCGAGGTGCCGGGTGGTTTTACCTATGTGATCATGGAGAGGACATGAGGAAATGGGACGGAAAACCTACCTTGGTCCTAGATGCACGGGTACGTGAACTGCGAGGAAAAACCACCACAAAAGGGGATTCTACCAGGAAAAATGCCGCTCCAGTTTCCAAACAGAGTAGAAGGGCTGATTTTATTTCTGATCCTCTTGAAGGGAATTCTGAGCCAATTTTACGAGAAGTGAATACTGGAGACTCTGACCAGAATTAGAGGGGCCCTGCCTCCAGCCAGGTGGAGGAAAGGGATAACCGGGTCTATTGGACTGTGTGGATTCGATGGCCTGGCACGTCAGACCCACAGGAGTATAAGGCTCTAGTAGACACCGGCGCACAGTGCACTCTAATGCCATCAAGTTATAAGGGGGCAGAACCCATTTGTATTTCTGGTGTGACAGGGGGATCCCAAGAGTTAACTGTATCGGCGGCTGAAGTAAGCCTAACTGGGAATGAAGGGCAGAAACACCCCATTGTGACTGGTCCAGAGGCTCCGTGTATCCTTGGCATAGACTATCTCAGGAGGGGGTATTTTAAGGACCCGAAGGGGTATCGATGGGCTTTCGGTATAGCTGCCTTGGAGACGGAGGGCACTGAACAGCTGTCTACCCTGCCTGGTCTCTCTCAAGACCCTTCAATTGTGGGGTTGCTCAAGGTTGAAGAACAACAAGTGCCAATTGCTACCACGACGGTGCACCGGCGGCAATATCGCACCAACCGAGACTCTCTGATTCCCATCCACAAGTTGATTCGCCAACTGGAGAGCCAAGGAGTGATCAGCAAAACTCACTCACCCTTTAATAGTCCCATATGGCCAGCGCGGAAGTCTAATGGGGAGTGGAGACTAACAGCTGACTATTGCGGCCTGAATGAAGTTACGCCACCGCTGAGTGCTGCCGTTCCAGATATGCTAGAACTTCAATACAAGCTAGAGTCAAAGGCAGCCAAGTGGTATGCCACAATTGACATTGCTAATGCGTTTTTCTCAATCCCTCTGGCAGCAGAGTGTCGTCCACAATTTGCCTTTACTTGGAGGGGTGTCCAGTACACTTGGAATCGATTGCCCCAGGGGTGGAAACACAGCCCCACCATTTGCCATGGACTAATCCAGACTGCACTGGAAAAAGGTGAAGCTCCGGAACACCTGCAATACATTGATGACATCATCGTATGGGGCAAGACGGCAGAAGAAGTCTTTGAGAAAGGGAAGAAAATAATCCAAATCCTTCTGAAAGCCGGTTTTGCCATAAAAGAAAGTAAGGTCAAGGGACCTGCACAGGAGATCCAGTTTTTGGCAATAAAATGGCAAGATGGATGTCATCAGATCCCAATGGATGTGATCAACAAAATAACAGCTATGTCTCCACCAACTAATAAAAAGGACACACAGGCCTTCTTAGGTGTCGTGGGGTTTTGGAGAATGCATATTCCAAATTACAGTTTGATTGTAAGCCCTCTCTATCAAGTGACCCGGAAGAAGAATGATTTTAAATGGGGCCCTGAGCAACAACAAGCCTTTGAACAAATTAAGCAGGAGATTGTTCATGCAGTAGCCCTTGGACCAGTCCGGACAGGACAAGATGTTAAAAATGTGCTCTCTACTGCTGCTGGGGAGAATGGCCCTACCTGGAGCCTCTGGCAGAAAGCACCTGGGGAGACCCGAGGCCGACCCCTGGGGTTTTGGAGTCGGGGATACAGAGGATCCGAGGCTCGCTATACTCCAACTGAAAAAGAGATATTGGCAGCGTATGAAGGAGTTTGAGCCGCCTCAGAAGTGGTTGGTACTGAGACACAGCTCCTCTTAGCACCCCGACTGCCAGTGCTGGGCTGGATGTTCAAAGGGAGGGTCTCCTCTACACATCACGCGACTGACGCCACGTGGAGTAAGTGGGTGGCACTCATCACACAACGGGCTCGCATAGGAAACCCCAGTCGCCCAGGAATTTTAGAAGTGATCACGGACTGGCCAGAAGGCAAAGATTTTGGAATGTCGCCAGAGGAGGAGGTGGCACATGCTGAAGAAGCCCCGCTGTATAATAAACTGCCAGAAAATGAGAGGCAATATGCCCTGTTCACTGATGGGTCCTGTCGCATTGTGGGAAAGCATTGAAGGTGGAAAGCTGCTGTATGGAGTCCTACACGACAAGTTGCAGAAACTGCTGAAGGAGAAGGTGAATCGAGTCAGTTTGCAGAGGTGAAAGCCATCCAGCTAGCATTAGATATTGCTGAAAGAGAAAAGTGGCCAGTGCTCTATCTCTATACTGACTCATGGATGGTGGCAAATGCCCTGTGGGGATGGTTACAGCAATGGAAGCAGAGCAACTGGCAGCGCAGATGTAAACCCATTTGGGCTGCCGCACTGTGGCAAGATATTGAGTCCCGGCTAGAGAATCTGGTTGTAAAAGTACGTCATGTAGATGCTCATGTACCCAAGGGTCGGGCCACTGAAGAACATCGAAACAACCAACAGGTGGATCAGGCTGCCAAGATTGAAGTGGCTCGGGTGGACCTGGACTGGCAACATAAGGGTGATCTAGTTATGGCTCTGTGGGCCCATGATACCTCAGGCCATCAGGGAAGAGATGCAACATATAGATGGGCTCGAGATCGAGGGGTGGACCTGACCATGGACACTATCGCGCAGGTTATCCATGAATGTGAAACATGTGCTGCAATTAAGCAAGCCAAGCGGTTAAAGCCCCTGTGGTATGGAGGGCGATGGCTGAAATATAAATTTGGGGAAGCCTGGCAGATTGACTATATCACACTCCCACAAACTCGCCAAGGCAAGCGCTATGTGCTTACAATGGTGGAAGCAACCACCGGATGGCTGGAAACATATTCTGTACCCCATGCCACTGCCCGGAACACTATCCTGGGCCTTGAGAAGCAGGTCTTGTGGCGACATGGCACCCCAGAAAGAATTGAGTCAGACAACGGGACTCATTTCCGAAACAACCTCATAGACACCTGGGCCAAAGAGCATGGCATTGAGTGGGTGTATCATATCCCCTATCATGCACCAGCCTCTGGGAAAATTGAGCGATACAATGGACTGTTAAAAGCTACATTGAAAGCAATGGGGGGCAGAACTTTCAAACATTGGGATACACATTTAGCAAAAGCCACCTGGTTAGTCAACACCAGAGGATCTGCCAATCGGAGTGGCCCTGCCCAATCAGAATTTTTACATACTGTAGAAGGGGATAAAGTCCCTGTAGTGCACATGAAAAATATGTTAGGGAAAACAGTCTGGGTTACTCCTGCCTCAGGCAAAGGTAAACCCATTCGTGGGATTGCTTTTGCTCAAGGGCCTGGGTGCACTTGGTGGGTGATGCGAAAAGATGGGGAAGTCCGATGTGTGCCTCAAGAGGATTTGATTTTAGGTGAGAATAGGCAGAATTGAACTGTATATTAGTTGCTATATAACCCTGCCACTGTATGTTATCATTACTATAATTGTTATATGCTATATCCATAGTACTGCAGTAAGAATCACTTGGATCAAGCAAGAAAGAACTGTGATAAAACTGAGCAAAGCGCAGTAGTGATGGAACCAGAACTGACTCCAGCATGCAACAATCCAACGGTGCACACCATCCTCCTGCTCCTGCTGCGTCCAATGTCACCTGCTCGTCACACCGCACTGAAGCCCAATTCTGCTCTACCGACTGAGAGGACTTTGCACCATCCCTCCTGCCCAGACAGACTGGTATGAGAGATGGAGCCCAGAGTCGGAAACTAAATGAACTCAAGAAATGTTTTATGAACATAACCCATGAACTAAAGGAATGATATCTCTGTGTGTGTACACATATATATATATATCTCTCATTGTTCATATGTCTCAAAGGGATGGAAAGGTGATGATGATTGATCAGAATGTAACTAAAGGTATGGGAACTGAGCATGAGGTCAATGGTATAGAATGAGGGGTGGATACTGTCCTGGTTTCAGCTGGGATAGAGTTAACTGTCTTCCTAGTAGCTGGTACAGTGCTGTGTTTTGAGTTCAGTATGTGAAGAATGTTGATAACACTGATGTTTTCAGTTGTTGCTCAGTAGTGTTTAGACTAGAGTCAAGGATTTTTCAGCTTCTCATGCCCAGCCAGGGCACCTGACCCAAACTGGCCAACGGGGTATTCCATACCATGTGACATCCCATCTAGTATAGGAACTGGGAAGTGGGGGCAGGGAATCGCGGCTCTGGGACTGGCTGGGTGTCGGTCGGCGGGTGGTGAGCAATTGCCCTGCGCATCATTTGTACATTTCAATCCTTTTATTACTACTGTTGTCATTTTATTAGTGTTATCATTATCATCATTAGTTTCTTCTTTTCTGTTCTATTAAACTGTTCTTATCTCAACCCAGGAGTTTTACTTCTTTTTCCAGATTTTCTCCCCCATCCCACTGGGTGGGTGGGGAGTGAGTGAGCGGCTGCGTGGTGCTTAGTTGCTGGCTGGGGTTAAACCAGGACAGGTGTCATGCATGGTTTGTGCTTTCAAACTTGCTATGCAGGGTTCATTGTTATGTAGAGTTCGTCTTTAAGCAGAACTTGCCCCACCACAATGTTTGAGGCATTAACTCTTTTAGTCTCTCACACCAATGCATGTGTAGAACTTTTTTCAAGAAAGGGTGGGCTTGAATCTAGGGGGAATAATTGTGCCAAAATTGTTCTGAGGAAATGTACTGCTGTAACTGAGGGGGTTTTTTTGTTTTGGTTTGTTTTTTTCTAAATCTGAATATGTGTCGGACTGGTTTGTTAGAGTGTAGCAACAATGGTAAGAGTCCTGTAAAAATAGACTTACTTATGCTGTTTTGAACTATTTGGTAGCAGATATAACCTGTATGTCCTGTTACAGAAATATAAACCTAATCCTAAAAACAAATTCTAAGATGTCTCAGGGGTTTCTTGTCAATTGCTTTTTAGTTTTGACTAGGTGTTTAGTTTGTTCTTTTCCTGTAAAATATCTTACCTTGCGTCTTGTGAACTATAAAACATAAAGTTTAGACTACTCGCTTAAAATGAGTGAGAGCATCTTTTTGAGCAATGACATAACTGTTTTTTAGAGCAAGCCTAACCTTGTATGATCACAGATTTTGGGGGATTTTTTTTTCAGGGGATAAGTGACGGGAATTTCTGATGCTTTAAGGTTTTTTATTACTTTGATCTGTTTGATTTACTGTTGCCTACTGATTTCTTTAATTATCAAACTGTACGTTTTTAGTGCCATATCTCCTGTGATCTCATCTGTATCCCAGACATGACTTGTTTTGTCTTAGGGAACCAACTGCTGATAAATCCCAAACTTTCTTTGTGAATGTTGTAAGTCATAAGTGCCTTAAGTTAACTTATGAATTAATATTGGTCTGTATCAGGAATTCCCTTAACTTCGAGCTGTAATGGCACTGTGGAGTGAGTCCATATTCCTGAGGACGTCGTAGACTCAGTAGGTTTCAGTTGCTGTGGATCATGTCATATTGAAGTCACTACTTCTTTTCTGCCAATTTTCATCTTTTCTCCCATCTCAGGTCTGCTTGTTTATACATTTTTCAGCTCATAGTAAAATCTGAAAATACAGTGCTTTATCCAGAAATTTAATTAAACATGAATCTCTCCAACAGATAATCAGAATAATAGTTCCTGTCTTGAAAATTACTTACATTTATTGATGCTGAAGGAAATGTTTGGTCTTGTTCAGTTTTGGCTCTAAATAGTTTTCAACCTTTTTCATTATCCAGAGTGTTAGCGTGTACACAGATTGTGGTGAACCCAGATGCTTGTCATTTTGGAAAAAACCCACAATATATTGGATTTACACAAAGAAGAACAACTTCTGAAAGTATCTATTAATAGCTGCTAACTTTGTGCATGTATGTACTAGGAAGTGGTAAATCTCAAAAAATGTATGCTTATTCTGCACAGGTGTTTTGTTCATTCTTTGGGGTCTCACCAGAATGCTCTTCTAAATCACAGCTCTCCCTAGATGTCCCCATTTCTCTTCCCAGAAAAGACAATCTTTTGCTCCACTGTCAGCACTTCTGAAGCTTGTAACTGCCTTAAGGCGCTGAATAATTAAAGACACACAGAAAGAAACAATCAGGCTTGGGAATCAAGTCCTGCCAAGTATCTTTAATCTTTGGGAGAGTAAAAGTTCTCCAAGATGCTCAAAGGATTTCAGTGTATACGACACTAAAATAAAACAGTGTAAACTTGAAATCGTGTTATATCCTGGCAAGTAAACCCAAGGTTAAGCCTCATGTCTGCTAATATTTCATTGAAGTATTGCACAAAACTTTGCATCAGAAATCTTTTGTAGCTATTCATACTGATATTTTCTACACAGAGTTTATTGTTCATTGTTTTGTTTCCATGTTATATCCTTACTTATTTTCTTACAAACAATGGAGATTTGAAAACACCAGAACTATAAGCAGTAGTTGTCTTGGGGGGGGGGGGGGGGGCGTATATTTCTGTGGAATGCCTTCTTGTCAGGGCCTTAAGGAATTAAACTGAGTATCTCTAGATTGCTCTTCCTAATAATTAATGGAATTTTGCACGTGTTGGAAAATCATAGAGAATTTTGCTTAAAAACCCACACATATCAGATTAGCTAAATAATGGTAGTTCATCTTGTATACCTAAATTTTTCTTGTAACTCATGCCAAAAATTACTAGGGTTTTCTTTTGCAAATGAGAATTGATACAAATAGTTTGTGGTTTGACCATAATTTTGTTGTAAGACTGGATTAAAATTTGGGAAAACTTTTCCCCTGGTTCCATGGTCTGTTAGAGATGTCACTTTCTGTGGTTAGCAAAAAGCATTATATATTTAGCTTGCTGTAATTCCTTTCTGAAATAAAATATATATACCTTTCAATTAAGTGTATTGGCAATAGTCTTGCCTACATATACTGAATTGGTAAAATTATTTGGTTGCATCAAAGAAAGTTTCACCACGTTGGTCAAGTAAGCTATAATGGAAATACACTAAATATTCAACGTCTTTTTTTATTGCATCATCAGTGGAAGGCTGGCATCCTTTGACGTTTCTTTTGTTGAGTAATTTTAGTTGAGTAATTTTATTAGGTTGACATGAATCAAAAGTCCTATATACACTACTGTTTCAGTTTATGGTATAATCATCTCTTTTATCTCAGTAGTGAGTACTATATGGATTCCTAAATGTTATTATGTTCAAACTACAGATTAGTGCCAAGTTGTAGCAGATTCCTTCATTTATTCATATTTATGGAATAAATGAGGTCTTGTAGGAGAAAGTAACTAAATGCTGAGCACTCATTTAGGTAGTCATAGCAGCGTGGGAGAACAATATTATTTAATAATTGAGAAATGGCAGGAAGATGCATAACATCTCTTAAGTGGTAAAACTCTGTATATTTTTGGAGGTAATATGTATGTTCCACAGAAAAGGGTAAGGCTTTCAGTAGTAGAGAGAGCTTACGAAGCAGAGGAGGTTATCAGCAATGAAATAGAAAATATGTGTTTCTTTTTAATCCCTCTGTGTTATAGTGTGCTGTGTACCTGTTTTCTGTTGTCCTCCTGTCCTAGTTTCAGCTGGGATAGAGTTAATTGTCTTCCTAGTAGCTGGTACAGTGCTATGTTTTGAGTTCAGTATGTGAAGAATGTTGATAACACTGATGTTTTCAGTTGTTGCTCAGTAGTGTTTAGACTATAGTCAAGGATTTTTCAGCTTCTCATGCCCAGCCAGCGAGAAAGCTGGAGGGGCACAAGAAGTTGGCACAGGACACAGCCAGGGCACCTGACCCAAAGTGGCCAACGGTGTATTCCATACCATGTGACATCCCATCTAGTATAGGAACTGGGAAGTGGGGGCAGGGAATTGCGGCTCTGGGACTAGCTGGGTTGTTGGTCGTCGGGTGGTGAGCAATTGCCCTGCGCATCATTTGTACATTCCAATCCTTTTATTACTACTGTTGTCATTTTATTAGTGTTATCATTATCATTATTAGTTTCTTCTTTTCTCTTCTATTAAATCGTTCTTATCTCAACCTGCGGGTTTTGCTTCTTTTTCCAGATTTTTCTCCCCCATCCCACTGGATGGGGGGGAGTGAGTGAGCGGCTGCGTGGTGCTTAGTTGCTGGCTGGGGTTAAACCACGACACCTCCATCAAAGATGATTGCACCTTAGTAGGGCTTTGTGCATTGAAATCTCTAAAATGCAGTCTATTATACGTATAAATAATTTTGGAAAAAATGACTGGATTGTTACTTTAACTTGATGTCTGTCATGTGCCAATGAGCTATGGATTTTAAAAAAATTTTATATAATTGCTTGTATGCCCGTCAGATTTATGGATTCTGTGCACTGAATATAACTTATTTTCATTATCTCTCTCCAAAGGGCAGTGGGCATCTTGTTTAGTGAAACTCTTGCTTTAGTTCTATAAATTTCTCTAGAATATCAAAGGAAAAACAATGTGCAGAAACAGCTGATTTTACTTCAACCTGTGTTTCTCAGTAGTCACTTTGTTTGCTGGTTGACTGTTTTAATTTCTAGCGACATAAAGTTATTAATTTTTTTTTTTTGTGTGTGTGTATATATATATATGAAACCAGAGTTAAAAGACCCCAATGAAAAGTTTCAGACAGAAAGGTAACTTGCAGACTGGTGTGATTTAAGTTTGTCTGAACAATAGTTACAAAACAGTCTAGAATACATTTGGTTGAGAATAAGCAGAGTGGTGGAAATATGAGACTTGTGGGTTTTCAGTCTAAACAGTTAATTTATAACTGGGAAGATTTTGTGTCAGCATGGATGCCAGAGGCCTTTGGGGTCTAGAGCCTCCCCTTACTGCTGCTCATGAACTCAGTTATTTTCTTTGCTGTGAAGGGAATTGGGAAACAGCTGTGCTTTCCTGATTTCCTGTTGATCAATTGGTGATCACAGTATGATCTTGTGAGCTCCAAAGGCGGCAGGTGTTGCTGTTATGAGAACTCTGTGATTCCTTTTTCTTGCTTGTACATCAGGCTGTGGTTGGTATGCATGGGGGCAGAACTGTGAGAAGAGAAATGGAAAGCTCCATTGAATAATTCTTTTGTTTCCAGATGGATTGTGAGACTGTCTCTCTTTTGTTATCATATTTTGCTGCTGAGGTAACATTTAAAACACAAGCATCTATATTTTTGACTGTGAAGAAAACAAATTTTTCTTTAATAGTTATGTGAGGTGCAGTTCTGTACTCTGAAGTTTTGTGAACTTTGTATAATAGATAAAATGCATCAAAATACTGGCTTTGTCCTGGTAGCTTGCTACTGTCTCTCAAGCCTGACTTTAGATGTGGCTTTTATTACAGGAACATCATTTTTCCACCATTGCTTGTTCAGTTGTTTCTTTTGCTTTCTTATGAGAGACTGTCAATAGAGACATTTGTCAAAATTGGTTGCTACGAGATTAGCATCTCTTGAGTCTAGGGTTGGCCCAGGACTGCCCAATTCACATCGTGTATTCTACTGAATAATCGTCAGGTGGAAGGAGTAGCTGGTGGTTATTATCTTTGAAGGGAATTTTTCATACCTTATTGGTGTTTTTATAGGAAAATTAATAATAGCAGTTAATTGCTGAACATTTTGCCTTGTAATGTTTTGAATCAGCACTGTTAGTTTTTGTTTCTGTAATATACATTTACATGTGATACAAACTGAACATAAATTTTTGATGAGCTGTAGATATTGTATTACATATGTGAATTCTGACTTGAGTTACTTTTTTTCTCTGAATTTATGTAAGTTCATTTTATATACTCAAGATTTTGTGGTAGCTGTTGTAAAGCATTTTTCTGTGTTTGATTAAATTCTGTGTTAATACTGATGGTAGTTACATTTAATAAATAAATATTTAGATTTATTGACTTAGTATAATTCACCTCCATTCGTGCCAGCAGTGATGATTCTTAACAAGGCATAATATGCTTGTAAGTACTTATACAGATGTTTTACAGTGCTTGTTTTGTAGTAGTGTAAGGGGCATTGCTGTATCGAGTATGTTTTAAGGATGTTAGGTACACTTGGTATCAAGTCCCTCTGATATTTTCCTCTTGTTACAATTTTCCTCTTTATATGAGGAAGATGAGGAGTAGAGTTGTCTATTTGAAGTACGATCCATGCTTTTCTGTAGTGCTTTTTCTCCTAACAGAGTAGAAATCCTGATTAGATTGTCAGTGCCGGTTTTTCACATGGTCATAAGCTGAGGGGAGGAGGGAGGAAGCAGAGCATCTCCTGTAGCCTGAAGCTTTTCAGGTTTGGTTTCTATCCCCAAAAGTATGCCTTTCTGGAAAACCTGAAGAAAATCTTTTGTTTCAAAACAGGGATGTTTTAAAAGAGAAAATGGCTTGTTTTGCAGAGGACAGATTCTTAACGAGGACAATATTTCATCTGGTAAATTTTAAAGTTGGGAGATATAGTAGTGCCTTTTCCAGCATTTTTGCCAGGCAAGATGCACTGGGTGTGTATCTGGTGTTTGTGCAACCAAAATAAAGTCTTGCTGGAAGGGGACAGGAGAAGAGCCAAAGCAGTTATGACAGGGTTGGTGGGTGGACAGCTTTAAGTCTAGGATATAGTGCATTTTTCAAGGTAACGGATGACACCTATTAAAATACATTAGTAAGAGAGTGTGTATTTATGAATATTCTCTTCTACATGTGATTAGATAAATGTGCTGAGATATTTAACAGGACTTAATGGAGTGCTAGCATCTTGTGACACTTTTTTTTCCTCACTTGAAGCAACAGGTATAGAGGTGGTTGTTGGAAGAATTTGCCAGATGGATTTGTAAGGCTTTATCTTCTGTATGGAGCTTAGTTACAGTTGATACCTCTTTGGAATCCAGATCTATTTCTCCCAGCAATACCAAAGGGATACTAATCACGTTGTAATTATGTCCCTGAAACAAGTACAGCCTTGGGCCTCTCCAAGGTTGTGCTCTGATTTGGGCATTTTTCCAAAACGATAGCATAGCCCTATTCCAAGTTTTAGAATTGTTTTGAGACACTTTTAAATTTTTGCAGGGGTTTAACAGGACATACCAGTAATACTTACTTGTTCAGAATGGAAGAAAGCCATTTCCTGCTGATTTAGATGGAGAATTTAAGTAGACCGTAATTGCTCAAAATAGAATTTGGCTATGGTACCAGGCTAAAAATCATGGTGTTGTCGTTTAACCCCAGCCAGCAACTAAGCACCACATAGCCACTTGCTCACTCCCCGCCAGCAGGATGGGGGAGAGAACTGGAAGAGTAGAAGTGAGAAAACTCGTGGGTTGAGATAAAGACAGTTTAATAGGTAAAGCAAAAGCCATGCACACAAGCAAAGCAAAACAAGGAATTCGTTCACCACTTTGCATCAGCAGACAGGTGTTCAGCCATCTCCAGGAAAGCAGGGCTCCATCACATGTAACGGTTACTTGGGAAGACAAACGCCATCACTCCGAACATCCCCCCCTTCCTTCTTCTTCCCCCAGCTTTATATGCTGAGCATGATGTCATGTGGTCTGGAATATCCCTCAGGTCAGTTGGGGTCAGCTGTCCCAGCTGTGTCCCCTCCCAACTTCTTGTGCACCCCCAGCCTACTTGCTGGTGGGGTGGTGTGAGAAGCAGAAAAGGCCTTGACTCTGTGAAAGCACTGCTCAGCAATAACTAAAACATCTTGGCATTATCAACACTGTTTTCAGCACAAATCCAAAACATAGTCCCATACTAGCTACTGTGAAGAAAATTAACTGTATTGGGTCTGGCTGAGATGGAGTTAATTCTCCCCATAGCAGCCCTCATAGCGCTGTGCTCTGCATTGGTAGCTAGAAAGGTGTTGATAGCACACCAGTGTTTTGGCTACTGCTGAGCAGTGCTGGCACAGCATCAAGGCTGTCTCTCCAGCATTTTTGCCCCCCCCTCACTGGCAGGCTGGGGCAGGGCAAGATCTTGGGAGGGGACATAACCAGGACAGCTGACCTAAACTAACCAAACAGATATTCCATACCATATGACGTCAGCTCAGATATAAAAGCTAAGTAAAGGGAGATGGAAGGGGGGCATTTTTTTTGTCTTCCAGAGCAACCACTACGCGTACTGAAGCCCTGCTTCCCAGGAAGTGGCTAGACATCGCCTGCTGATGGGAAGTAGAGAATAACATCATTTGTTTTTCTTTGCTTTTGCGCGCGACCTTTGCTTTCACTTTATTAAACTGTCCTTATCTTGACCCATGAGCCTTTTGTTGTATTTTCTCCCCCCTGTCCAGCTGAGAAGGGGGAGTGATAGAGTGGCTTTGGTGGGCACCTGGCATCCAACCAGGGTCAACCCACCACACTACTGTTAAGAAAATTAACTCTTTCCAATCAAAACCAGCACATTCTCCACCCCTTATTCAATACCATTTACATCATGCTCAGGTCCCACGCTATCTAATACAACCTCTTTAACCACCACTAATGTCATAGCACTGTTTTCACAGAGGTAGATTTTTTTTTTTTCAGAACCCTGTCAAGAAAATTCCAGATTCTCATGAAATTACACTCCAACATGAGACAAAAACAGTAAGTGATAACACATTTTCCTTTATTGGATTTTTAAGAAAATTCATTGATTCATTTTCTGGTTATTTTATGTAATTAATATAATAATACATTTAATAATTTAACATTCAACAATATTAACTACTTATTTTAAATAGTAAAGTTAATTTATTAACATCTATAGCAAATTAAAACAATAAACATCAATAATTTATGAGTTTAAGATTTGAATATTTAATATTGCAATTCTTAATATTTATCACACATTTTAAAGGAATTTTCTGGAGGTTTAAACTTATCAGTAAAGATCATAAATGTTTTTATAAGCTTTCAGAAATAGTTGTTTGTAGAAGTGCCTATTCATTAATCTGGCATCAAACTTGGAGTGTAGAGAGGTGATAAGGCCTACCCATTTGTTTTATTATAGTGCTAGGCATATAGATGTAGAGGGAGGAGAGGAAAAAAGTAACAAGTGTGTTATAAATAAAATTAAGAGAGAATTATTTTTTTTCAAGATCTGTAAAAGATGCATTGTATTACACTAAAATAGAGTAGATTTTTATCCACACAATGCATGTAATTTCTTTGCATACTAATTTCTGTGCATACCAGGATTTCCCATTTTACATGTGACAGTAACTCATTTTGCAGTATGTTTCATGAATACATTTCCTAACAACCTTTATTATGTAAAAAATTTTGATTGATTTTTCTCTATATTAAACCAGTAAATCTTTTGATGGTTTCTTAGAGCATAAGCTCATGTTATTTCTATTAAAAGGCTTTGTAAGGGGGAAGTTACAGTTTTGGAAGACTTCTGAGGTATTTTGACTACATGAGAATGCAGCTGTCATCACCTAGAGCAGAGGTGAATTATAATGTGGGTATATATAGCACAGTTGGATTAGATTGGATGCAGTGAATGAAACATATCATTGGAAAAAAACAGCTCTTGTGTAGAAGGACTATCTTGTTTTGGTTTTGTTTGTTTTAGAATAATGAAACTACTCACCCATGTCATTACACACATCAGGATGGGAGCAACTTCACATCTTGATATCAGTGATTTACCCCAACGTTTTAAAATACATTCTTCTCATGATGTTCATACAGTGTACTCTATTTCAGCTAAACTTATGTATCCCATCTGTACCTCTTCAGTCTAATGAATGTGGGTTTGATGATAGCTGTATTCCTGTACAGCTGAAAAGTCTTAGAAAAGATTTCCCAAGCTGCAGGCTGGAGAGTCTTTCCAGAAACCTGATTAATTTCCTAGTTGCCTTGCTTGTACAGTGTAATACGAGTTACTGTTCCCAATGAAACTTCAGGGATATATATAATTTTTTTTCTTCCTGACACTTTTGATACATAGGTGGGTATGAGAAAGAATACATAATCATAGGTATTCTGAACAGTGTGCTTTCTAATGTCTCGTATCACAGTTGCTCCTTCCTATAGTAGTTATTGTACAATAGAATACTTGAGTCTGTTAACTGAATGCATGATTAATCTGGAGATGCCCAGTTTTTCTGCATGTTAGAAATCATGAATGAAATGAATGGGGTTCAAAACTTGCATATAAATGAGGCAATTTTTTGGAAACACATAAGAGGTTGCATCTGTTTAATTCGTAAATCAAATATGTCACAGTGACATAATAAGTAAGTGGAGTTTAATTAGATTTAACTAGATTTAGCAGGGGAAGGGGATGGAGTTCTAAGCACTAGAGAATAGCCAGGGGTAGCTGAGGCATTAGGAAGCAACAGGGAAACATCTGTGGATTGCCTCAAGGGAATTAGGGCAAACCCCTCTAAAAAGGGGATGTGGCTGCGGCGACTGAATTAAGCGCTCAAGCTCTCTGTGCAAGATTCCCTTTATTTCACAAAAGAATCCAACTTATATATATGTTTCAACAAAGATCTAGAAAGAACTAACGGCATACAGCCAATACTACTAACACAGGAGGGCATATCTGGCCCAGCTGGGATGTTTGCCAGTCCTCAGAACAGTTAAAGATAAAAACATTCCATACACATACTCATGACTATCTTCAGCCACATCTTCCCAGGCCTACACAAGGCCATCCTCCAACCTGACCTTGTAAAACTAGTTCTTCAACGACTGGCAAACATACAGCACAACAAATTCTAACAGTCATACTTGAAAACAAATGCCAGGTGTTCCGAGCTGCTCCCACAGTGGCCAATAGCCCAGCTGAAGTGCCTCTATACCAATGCATGCAGCATGGGAAACAAACAGGAGGAGCTGGTAACTGCTGCCCAGATGGAAAACTATGACCTGATTGCTGTCACAAAAACTTGGTGGGATGAATTGCATGACTGGAGTGCTGTGATTGATGGCTATAAACTGTTCAGAAGGGGCAGGCAAGGAAGGAGAGGTGGGGGAGCTGCCCTCTATGCCAAAAATGGGATTGATTGCACAGAGCTATCTTTGAAGAACAGCAATGCATAGGTCGAGAGCTTATGGGTGAAAATTAGAGACCAAGCCAACAAAGGAAACTTTGTGGTTGGTGTCTACTACAGGCCACCCAATCAAGGAGAGGAGATTGATGAAGAGTTCTTTCTTCAACTGCAGGAAGCACCATGCTCACAGGCCCTGATCCTGATAGGGGACTTCAACCATCTGGACATCTGCTGGAAGAGCGGCACAGCGAACTGCAAGCAGTCCAGGAAACTACTGGAATGCATTGAGGACAACTTCCTAGAATCATAGAATTGTTTAGGTTGGAAAAGACCTTGAAGATCATCGAGTCCAACCATCAACCATGCCCACTAAACCATGTCCTGAAGTGCCTTGTCTACATGCTTTTTGAATACCTCCAGGGATGGTGACTCAACCACTTCCCTGGGCAGCCTATTCCAATGCCTGACAACCCTTTCAGTGAAGAAATTTTTCCTAATATCCAATCTAAACCTCCCCTGCTGCAACTTGAGGCCATTTCCTCTCATCCTATCACTAGTTACTTGATAGAAGGGACCAGCACCAACCTCACTACAACCTCCTTTCAGGTAGTTGTAGAGAGCAATAAGGTCTCCCCTCAGCCTCCTTTTCTCTAGACTAAACAGCCCCAGTTCCCTCAGCCGCTCCTCATAAGACTTGTGCTCCAGGCCCCTCACCAGCTTGGTTGCCCTTCTCTGGACACATCCCAGCACCTCAATGTCTTTCCTGTAGTGAGGGGCCCAAAACTGAACACAGTACTCAAGGTGCAGCCTCACCAGTGCTGAATACAGGATACAATCACTTCCCTGCTCCTGCTGGCCACACTATTTCTGATACAGGCCCGGATGCCATTGGCCTTCTTGGCCACCTGGGCACACTGCTGGCTCATATTCAGCTGGCTGTCAACCAGCACCCCCAGGTCTTTTTCTGCTGGGCAGCTTTCCAGCCACTCTTCCCCAAGCCTGTAGCGTTGCATGGGGTTGTTGTGACCCAAGTGCAGGACCTGGCACTTGGCCTTGTTGAACCTCATACAGTTGGCCTCAGCCCATCAATCCAGCCTGTCCAGATCTCTTTGTAGACCCTTCCTACCCTCAAGCAGATCAACCCTGCCTCCCAACTTGGTGTCATCTGCAAACTTGCTGAGGGTGCACTCAATCCCCTCATCCAGATCATTGATAAAGATATTAAACAGAACTGGCCCCAATACTGAGCCCAGGGGAACACCACTTGTGACCTGCCACCAACTGGATTTAACTCCATTCACCACAACCCTCTGGGCTCATCCAGCCAGCCAGTTTTTTTAGCCAGTGAAGGGTAACTTGTCTAAGCCATGAGCCGCCAGCTTCTCAAGGAGTATGCCATAAGAGACAGTGTCAAAGGCCTTACTAAAGCCCAGGTAGACAACATCCACAGCCTTTCCCTCATCCACTAGGTGGGTCACCTGGTCATAGAAGGAGATCAGGTTGGTCAAGCAGCACCTGCCTTTCTGTTGTGGTTTAACCCCAGCCAGCAACTAAGCACCACACAGCCGCTCGCTCACTCCCCCACATCCAGTGGGATGGGGAAGAAAATCAGAAAAAAGAAGTAAAACTCCTGGGTTGAGATAAAAACGGTTTAATAGAACAGAAAAGAAGAAACTAATAATGATAATGATAACACTAGTAAAATGACAACAGTAGTAATAAAAGGATTGGAATGTACAAATGATGCACAGGGCAATTGCTCACCACACGCCGACCGACACCCAGCTAGTCCCAGAGCCGCGATTCCCTGCCCCCACTTCCCAGTTCCTATACTAGATGGGATATCACATGGTATGGAATACCCCGTTGGCCAGTTTGGGTCAGGTGCCCTGGCTGTGTCCTGTGCCAACTTCTTGTGCCCCTCCAGCTCTCTCGCTGGCTGGGCATGAGAAGCTGAAAAATCCTTGACTCTAGTCTAAACACTACTGAGCAACAACTGAAAACATCAGTGTTATCAACATTCTTCACATACTGAACTCAAAACATAGCACTGTACCAGCTACTAGGAAGACAGTTAACTCTATCCCAGCTGAAACCAGGACAGTATCCACCCCTCATTCTATACCATTGACCTCATGCTCAGTTTCCATACCTTTAGTTACATTCTGATCAATCATCATCACCTTTCCATCCCTTTGAGACTTATGAACAATGAGAGATATATATATAAGTATACACACACAGAGATATCAGTTCTTTAGTTCATGGGTTATGTTCATAACACATTTCTTGAGTTCATTTAGTTTCCGACTCTGGGCTCCATCTCTCATACCAGTCTGTCTGGGCAGGAGGGATGGTGCAAAGTCCTCTCAGTCGGTAGAGCAGAATTGGGCTTCAGTGCGGTGTGACGAGCAGATGACATTTGACGCAGCAGGAGCAGGAGGATGGTGTGCACCGTTGGATTGTTGCATGCTGGAGTCAGTTCTGGTTCCATCACTACTGCGCTTTGCTCAGTTTTATCACAGTTCTTTCTTGCTTGATCCAAGTGATTCTTACTATAGTACTATGGATATAGCATATAACAATTATAGTAATGATAACATACAGTGGCAGGGTTATATAGCAACTAATATCATACAGTTCAATTCTGCCTATTCTCACCTAAAATCAAATCCCCTTGAGGCACACATCGGACTTCCCCATCTTTTCGCATCACCCACCAAGTGCACCCAGGCCCTTGAGCAAAAGCAGTCCCACGAATGGGTTTACCTTTGCCTGAGGCAGGAGTAACCCAGACTGTTTTCCCTAACATATTTTTCATGTGCACTACAGGGACTTTATCCCCTTCTACAGTATGTAAAAATTCTGATTGGGCAGGGCCACTCCGATTGGCAGATCCTCTGGTGTTGACTAACCAGGTGGCTTTTGCTAAATGTGTATCCCAATGTTTGAAAGTTCCGCCCCCCATTGCTCTCAATGTAGTCTTTAACAGTCCATTGTATCGCTCAATTTTCCCAGAGGCTGGTGCATGATAGGGGATATGATACACCCACTCAATGCCATGCTCTTTGGCCCAGGTGTCTATGAGGTTGTTTCGGAAATGAGTCCCGTTGTCTGACTCAATTCTTTCTGGGGTGCCATGTCGCCACAAGACCTGCTTCTCAAGGCCCAGGATAGTGTTCCGGGCAGTGGCATGGGGTACAGAATATGTTTCCAGCCATCCGGTGGTTGCTTCCACCATTGTAAGCACATAGCGCTTGCCTTGGCGGGTTCGTGGGAGTGTGATATAATCAATCTGCCAGGCTTCCCCAAATTTATATTTCAGCCATCGCCCTCCATACCACAGGGGCTTTAACCGCTTGGCTTGCTTAACTGCAGCACATGTTTCACATTCATGGATAACCTGCGCGATAGTGTCCATGGTCAGGTCCACCCCTCGATCATGAGCCCATCTATATGTTGCATCTCTTCCCTGATGGCCTGAGGTATCATGGGCCCATCGAGCCATAAATAGCTCACCCTTATGTTGCCAGTCCAGGTCCACCTGAGCCACTTCAATCTTGGCAGCCTGATCCACCTGTTCGTTGTTTCGATGTTCTTCAGTGGCCCGACCCTTGGGTACATGAGCATCTACATGACGTACTTTTACAACCAGATTCTCTAGCCGGGACTCAATATCTTGCTACAGTGTGGCAGCCCAAATGGGTTTACCTCTGCGCTGCCAGTTGCTCTTCTTCCATTGCTGTAACGACCCCCACAGGGCATTTGCCACCATCCATGAGTCAGTATAGAGATAGAGCACTGGCCACTTTTCTCTTTCAGCAATATCTAATGCTAGCTGGATGGCTTTCACCTCTGCAAACTGACTCGATTCACCTTCTCCTTCAGCAGTTTCTGCAACTTGTCGTGTAGGACTCCATACAGCAGCTTTCCACCTCTGATGCTTTCCCACAATGCAACAGGACCCATCAGTGAACAGGGCATATTGCCTCTCATTTTCTGGCAGTTTATTATACAGCGGGGATTCTTCAGCATGTGCCACCTCCTCCTCTGGCGACATTCCAAAATCTTTGCCTTCTGGCCAGTCCGTGATCACTTCTAAAATTCCTGGGCGACTGGGGTTTCCTATGCGAGCCCATTGTGTGATCAGTGCGATCCACTTACTCCACGTGGCGTCAGTCGCGTGATGTGTAGAGGAGACCCTCCCTTTGAACATCCAGCCCAGCACTGGCAGTCGGGGTGCTAAGAGGAGCTGTGTTTCAGTACCAACCACTTCTGAGGCAGCTCGAACTCCTTCATATGCTGCCAATATCTCTTTTTCAGTTGGAGTATAGCGAGCCTCGGATCCTCTGCATCCCCGACTCCAAAACCCCAGGGGTCGGCCTCAGGTCTCCCCAGGTGCTTTCTGCCAGAGGCTCCAGGTAGGGCCATTCTCCCCAGCTGCAGTATAGAGCACATTTTTAACATCTTGTCCTGTCCGGACTGGTCCAAGGGCTACTGCATGAACAATCTCCTGCTTAATTTGTTCAAAGGCTTGTTGTTGTTCAGGGCCCCATTTAAAATCATTCTTCTTCCGGGTCACTTGATAGAGAGGGCTTACAATCAAACTGTAATTTGGAATATGCATTCTCCAAAACCCCACGACACCTAAGAAGGCCTGTGTGTCCTTTTTATTAGTTGGTGGAGACATAGCTGTTATTTTGTTGATCACATCCATTGGGATCTGATGACATCCATCTTGCCATTTTATTGCCAAAAACTGGATCTCCTGTGCAGGTCCCTTGACCTTACTTTCTTTTATGGCAAAACCGGCTTTCAGAAGGATTTGGATTATTTTCTTCCCTTTCTCAAAGACTTCTTCTGCCGTCTTGCCCCATACGATGATGTCATCAATGTATTGCAGGTGTTCCGGAGCTTCACCTTTTTCCAGTGCAGTCTGGATTAGTCCATGGCAAATGGTGGGGCTGTGCTTCCACCCCTGGGGCAATCGATTCCAAGTGTACTGGACACCCCTCCAAGTAAAGGCAAATTGTGGACGACACTCTGCTGCCAGAGGGATTGAGAAAAACGCATTAGCAATGTCAATTGTGGCATACCACTTGGCTGCCTTTGACTCTAGCTCGTATTGAAGTTCTAGCATATCTGGAACGGCAGCACTCAGCGGTGGCGTAACTTCATTCAGGCCGCAATAGTCAGCTGTTAGTCTCCACTCCCCATTAGACTTCCGCACTGGCCATATGGGACTATTAAAGGGTGAGTGAGATTTGCTGATCACTCCTTGGCTCTCCAGTTGGCGAATCAACTTGTGGATGGGAATCAGAGAGTCTCGGTTGGTGCGATATTGCCGCCGGTGCACCGTCGTGGTAGCAATTGGCACTTGTTGTTCTTCAACCTTGAGCAACCCCACAATTGAAGGGTCTTGAGAGAGACCAGGCAGGGTAGACAGCTGTTCAGTGCCCTCCGTCTCCAAGGCAGCTATACCGAAAGCCCATCGATACCCCTTCGGGTCCTTAAAATACCCCCTCCTGAGATAGTCTATGCCAAGGATACACGGAGCCTCTGGACCAGTCACAATGGGGTGTTTCTGCCCTTCATTCCCAGTTAGGCTTACTTCAGCCGCCGATACAGTTAACTCTTGGGATCCCCCTGTCACACCAGAAATACAAATGGGTTCTGCCCCCTTATAACTTGATGGCATTAGAGTGCACTGTGCGCCGGTGTCTACTAGAGCCTTATACTCCTGTGGGTCTGACGTGCCAGGCCATCGAATCCACACAGTCCAATAGACCCAGTTATCCCTTTCCTCCACCTGGCTGGAGGCAGGGCCCCTCTAATTCTGGTCAGAGTATCCAGTATTCACTTCTTGTAAAATTGGCTCAGAATTCCCTTCAAGAGGATCAGAAATAAAATCAGCCCTTCTACTCTGTTTGGAAACTGGAGCGGCATTTTTCCTGGTAGAATCCCCTTTTGTGGTGGTTTTTCCTCGCTGTTCACGTACCCGTGCATCTAGGACCGAGGTAGGTTTTCCATCCCATTTCCTCATGTCGTCTCCCTGATCACACAGGTAAAACCACCCGGCACCGTGTGGTGTGTACCTTCTATATTCTCTCTCTTGGGCAGAAGAACGCTCACTCCTAATAGCTGAGACATTGGTCCTTACAAGTGGGGAGTAGGACATATCCTCTTTGATCTGTTGGACATCCTGGGACAGCTTCTCCACAGCCGAAATGCAGGCTTGTAGGGAGGAGGAGAGATTTTCTTCGTATTGACGGAGTTGGCGAGCCACTTCATCCACTGTCGGTGCCTCTTCGTCTTTCCAGGCCATTATTGCCAGTGAGTTGTCATAGGACGATGGTGCGTTCCGTACAAACTTCCGCCACATGGGTCGTGTGCATTGGACTTTGTCTGGATCTTTGGGTAATTGTGGGTTGTCCGGGTCATGATGGATCGTCTCTAGCACAGCTAATTCCCTCAGATATTGGATACCTCTTTCCATGGTGGTCCACTTGCTTGATTGACATATAACATCTTCCTTAAAGGGGTACCTTTCCTTCACACTTGACAGGAGTCGCCTCCAGAGGCTGAGGACTTGTGTCCCTTTTCCAATCGCCTTGTCAGTGCTACCTTCCCTGGCAAGCGATCCCAGCTGCTTGGCTTCCCTACCTTCTAATTCCAAGCTATTAGCCCCATTGTCCCAGCATCGGAGGAGCCAGGTGATATAATATGCTCACCTATACGTCAGCCAAAATCTTTTCGCATATCCCGCAGCTCACTCAAGAATAGGGACCGGGTTATTACCTCTGGTTCTGCCTCTTCCTCCTGTTCCCGTGATGACCCTGGTTCACCTTCATCCTTCGCTAAGCGAACTGATTTTTTTGTATATTTCTTTTTATGTACGGGGGCAACTGATACTGGTGCATGTTGGTCCACTGGTTCAGTTGCAGTATCGCTTGCCGGGTTTTGGATAACCGCAGTGTCTGTTGCCGAGGTTTGGGTAGTAGCAGTGCTCATCGCTGGGGCCGGAGGGACCGCAGTGCCCGTTGCCAAGGTTTGGGTAGCTGCTGCGCTCATTGCTGGAGCTGGAGGGGCCGCAGCGCCCGTTGCCGAGGTTTGGATGGCCGCGGTGCTCATCGTTTTGTTGTTAGGTCCAGAGGCTTTCTCTTCCCCTTGAGGGTACTGAGTGGTGTCGAACAGGGCTCGATAGGCATGGGCCAGGCCCCAGCATGTTGCAGTGATTTGTATCTCTCTGGAGCTGGCGGGGTGATAGCATACCTTTTCCAAATATTTTACTAGTTCTTCTGGATCCTGCACTTGTTCAGGGGTGAATTTCCAAAACATTGGAGGTGCCCACTTTTCTAGGTACTTGCCCATACTACCCCACACACCCTGCCACTCATAATTATCCAGCCTTGGGGCACATCTCTGGGTGATCTTCTTAAACAGTTGTTTAACCTTAAACGAGAGCTGAACCACATTCAGAAGTATGCTAATTCCTAGCAGTAGGGCTAGGACCATGCTACTCCCAACATCCCAGGAGTATTCAAATTTTTCAAAATTCTCAAACACCATTGTAACTGGACTGAAGGAGAAAGGAAAGGGGAAGAAAGGTACCCCACCCATAGACTGGTTTTCCATGGAGGAAAGGTAAATGGTATAATTATTAATAGTTTCCCACAGATGGCTCCCGCAGTATAAAGGTGACAATGCTAAGTGCAAATACCGGATTAATCCCACAGCCGATGACTTTATCATACCATAAACCAGAGTTATACCATACATCAAAGCGAAAACCTTAATCCACCTCCCACGGATGATAAGCAGCAGAAGAGGAACCACATACAGCAAGCGAGGTGATACATAACAGAGCTTTAAAAGCAGAGCAACAACTCTAAGAACACATAAATCAACATAATGAATGCTTAGAACAAATTTGTTTTAACAAGCTCTGGTCAGGTTTGTCGTTATCTCAACCCTTCGTGCCTCACATTGGGCGCCAAAATGGACTGTCGTGGTTTAACCCCAGCCAGCAACTAAGCACCACGCAGCTGCTCACTCACTCCCCCCCAACCCAGTGGGATGGGGGAGAAAATCAGGAAAAGAAGTAAAACTCCTGGGTTGAGATAAGAATGGTTTAACAGAACAGAAAAGAAGAAACTAATAATGATAATGATAACACTAGTAAAATGACAACAGCAGTAATAAAAGGATTGGAATGTACAAATGATGCACAGGGCAATTGCTCACCACACGCCGACTGACACCCAGCTAGTCCCAGAGCCGCGATTCCCTGCCCCCACTTCCCAGTTCCTATACTAGATGGGACGTCACATGGTATGGAATACCCCGTTGGCCAGTTTGGGTCAGGTGCCCTGGCTGTGTCCTGTGCCAACTTCTTGTGCCCCTCCAGCTTTCTCGCTGGCTGGGCATGAGAAGCTGAAAAATCCTTGACTATAGTCTGAGCAACACTACCGAGCAACAACTGAAAACATCAGTGTTATCAACATTCTTCTCATACTGAACTCAAAACACAGCACTGTACCAGCTACTAGGAAGACAGTTAACTCTATCCCAGCTGAAACCAGGACACTTTCATGAACCCATGCTGACTGGGCCTGATCCCCTGCTTGTCCTGCACATGCCATGTGAGCGCACTCAAGATGAACTACTCCATAATCTTCCCTGGTACCGAGGTCAGGCTGACAGGCCTGTAGTTCCCTGGATCCTCCCTCTGACCCTTCTTGTAAATGGGAGTCACATTGGCAAGCCTCCAGTCCTCTGGGACCTCCCCTGTTGACCAGGACTGCTGATAAATGATGGAGAGTGGCTTGGCAAGCTCCTCTGCCAGCTCCCTTAGTACTCTTGGATGGATCCCATCTGGTCCCATAGATTTGTGAGTGTCCAGGTGGCATAGCAGGTCACTAAGTATTTCCTCCTGGATTATGGGGGGTATATTCTACTCTCCATCCCTGTCTTCCAGCTCAGGGGGCAGAGTACCCTGAGGATGACTGGACTCACTATTAAAGACTGAGGCAAAGAAGGCATTAAGTACCTCAGCCTTTTCCTCATCTTTGGTGGCTACATTCCCTTCTGTATCCAGTAAAGGATATTCTCCTTGGGATTCCTTTTACTGTTAACGTATTTGTAAAAACATTTTTTGTTGTCCCTTACAATAGTGGCCAGATTGAGTTCTAGCTGAGCTTTTGCCTTTCTAATTTCCTCTCTGCATGACCTAACAAGATCCCTGTACTCTTCCTGAGTTGCCTGCCCTAGTACAGGTGATGGAGAGCCTGACCAGAGGAGAGGCACTGCTGGACCTGTTGCTGACTAATGTGAAAGAACTTATCGGAGAGGTCAAGATTGGAGGTAGCCTGGGCTGCAGCGATCATGCCCTGGTGGAATTCTCAGTGTTGAGGGGTACAAAATGGGTAAAAAGTAGAGTCAGGACCTTAAACCTCAGAAAGGCAAACTTTTGTCTGTTTAGGGTACTAGTGTGTGGGATCCCTTGGGAAACAGAGATAAAGGAGCGAATGAGAGCTGGGAGATATTTAAAGACATTTTTTCTTAGGGCACAAGAGCTCTCAATCCCAGTGTGCAAGAAGTCGGGCAGGGGAGGCAGGAGGCCAGCTTGGCTATGTCAAGACCTCTTAGCCAAACTAAAACACAAAACCAAAATGCATAGGCAAAGTTGCTAAGCACTCTCCATCATATTTGAAAAGCTGTGGCAGATTGGTGAAGTTCCCAGTGACTGCAAAAGGGGAAACACAACCCCTGTTTTTAAAAAGGGAAAAAAGGAAGACCCAGGGAACTACAGGATGGTCAGTCTCACTTCTGTGCCCAGCAAGATCATGGAGCAGATCCTCCTGGAAACTATGCTAAGGCACATGGAGGACAGGGAGGTGATTTGAGACAGCCAACATGGCTTCACTAAGGGCAAATCATGGCTGACAAATTTGGTGGCCTTCTATGACGTGGTTACAGCATTGGTGGATAAGGGAAGAGCTACCTGGACTTGTGCAAAGCATTTGATGCTGTCCCGCACAACATCCTTGTCTCTAAATTGGAGACACATGGATTTGATAAGGGGACCACTTGGTGGATAAGGAATTGGCTGGATGGTCACACTCAAAGAGTTGCGGTCAACAGCTCGATGTCCAGGTGGAGACCAGTGATGAGTGGTGTCCCTCAGTGGTCTGTATTGGGACCAGTATTATTTAACATCTTTGTCAGGGACATGGACAGTGGGATTGAGTGCACCCTCAGCAAGTTTGCAGATGGCACCAAGCTGAGCGGTGGCACTGTGATAACCGGTGGTTTCCATAGGATAACTGCTCCAGAGTCTTTGTGGGCATAATGGAAATAGAAAGTTAAAGTGGAATTTGAAGGAGAACAATGATGTTCTTCAGATATAGTGATGCAGGCCTTCATGACTTTTGCATTTTTCTCTTTAACTCTTAATTCTTCCACCCTGCTATCATGGTTTAAGCCCAGCCAGCAACAAACCACCACGAGTCTGCTTGCTCACTCCCCCTCCCCCAGCCCTGGTGGGATGAGGAGAAGAAAATATAAAGAAAAGCTCATGGGTCGACACAAGGACAGGGAGGGATCACTCACCAATTATGGTCACAGGCAAAAGACAGGCTCAACTTGGGGAAGAAACAAAATCAATTTAATTTACTACAAATCAAATCAAAACAAGGATAATGGGAAGTAAAACCAAATCTTAAAATGCCTCCCCCCACCCCTCCGTCCTTCCCAGGCTCAACTCCACTCCAAGTTTTCTATATCTCCTCCCCCAAGCGGCACAGGGGAACAGGGGATGGGGGTTCTCTCTGCTGCTGCTTCCTCCTCAGGGGGAAGACTCCTCACGCTGTTCCCCTGCTCCAGCATGGGGTCCCTCCCACTGGAAACAGTTCTCCACGAACTTCTCCGGCATGGGTCTGACGCGCGGATCAAACTTTACAACTCGGAGAGTGAGTTATAAAGCAGGCATGTTTATTTCGGCGCTGGGTGCAAGGGGATTTCTCCTCAAAGCTTGCACACTGTCTCAGCAAGCAGCCAGATATTTATTACACCAAAGCATACATATTCATAGGGTTATACAATACAAAATATACAGATGTATAAGTTGGGGCGGGGTTAGTTCAAAAGCTTGGGTCAATTCTAAAATGTTTATGTCATCTTGCACAGGCTCAGATCTGTCTCTGGTGGTCGTTTACTTCTTCAGGGGTCTTACCTTCCTCTTCTTTTGTTCTCTAGATGAACTTCAGTCATTTACGCATGCTCTCTTCTTACTTGGTGATTTCAGTGTTTTTTTAACAAGTCCTAGCCAGTTCTGTGATAAGACTAACATTGCAGTTCCTGTTATCACCTCCTTTGTTTGGCATGCCAGTCCTTGACAAATACCAGTCCCTGATAAGCTTAATCCCTGACAGACGCCACAGGTGCCAGGCCCCGGCAAGCAAGCCTCGAAAGAACAAACAAGGCCAACAGAATTATTAAACAATATTTAAGTCGTCAAAAGGCAAATAGTTATTTCCCTGTATCAGGTCCTTCCCACGGGCTGCAGTTCTTCACAAACTGCTCCAGCGTGAGTCCCTTCTGTGGGCTGCAGTCCTTCAGGCACAGATTGCTCCAGTGCAGGCTTTCCCATGGAGTCACAGCCATCTTTGGGGGCATCCCCCTGCTCCAGCATGGGGTCCTCCATGGGCTGCAGGTGGGCATCTACTCCACAGTTAACCTCCATGGGCTGCAGGGGGACAGCCTGCTGCTTCACCACCATCTGGCACCTCTCCCCATCCTTCTTCACTGACCTTGGAGTCTGCATAAGTGTTTCTCTCACATTCCAATCCCCTCACTCTACTGTGGGTTCCCCTTCTTAAATATGTTATCCCATAGGCGCTACCACCATTGCTGATTGGGTCAGCCATAGCCAGAGGTGGGTCCGACTTGGAGCAGGGGAAGCTTCTAGCAGCTTCTCACAGGAGCCACCTCTGTAGCCCCCTCCCCTGCTACTAAAACCCTGCCACACAAATCCAATACACCTGCTCTTTATCTGTTTTTCCCTTCTCACACTAAAGCTTTCTCACACAGCGCTGACCTTTCACTTGCTGACTGCTGAAACATAAGAATAGCTGGTTTTCATTCTTGGTTCTTTCTTTCCTAGAATGCTCAGAAGAACTTGGTATTTGAAGCCAATATCTCACAGCTCTGTCACCTTTCTGGTCAGCACAGAAACTCATTTTCAGACATTAAGAGTATTGTTCTTTTATACACACAGCATAGTTTTCCATGTGACCGATTGCTGTATTCAGTCTGAATCAGCAGGCCAACAGAGAAACTTTGTAAGACTCGAGCTTCAGCAACACATCTTAATACAAACAAAAAAATGTATGTGCATCTGACTAACTGGGGGGGGGAGGGGGGGAGAAACGTATCTACTTTTGAGAAATAGTGAATCTTTAAAAGGATACTGTCCAAGACTGAAGACAGATCTTGACAGTGTTTGTGTTACCTATGTAATAAAGGTATCCAGAGCTAGCAGCATGCATCATCATGTTAGTATTTCACTGAATAATGCTCATTTTTCTAGCCCTTTTTTTTTCTCCAAGCTTACCACTTCTCCTTTCTCAAAAAAACAGGAATAGACTCTTCTCAAAGTGAATTAATAATTCAATATTCAACCACTAACATCCATCTATAATTAAAGTGTGTGCGTGTGTAAATATATATTTATTTTTTTACATAATACAGCACATGAAATTCACAAAATAGGAACCACTAATGTCTTTAACAAGAGAAATACAGCAAAGCTAAAATATAATTAGGGGTGCAAGTGAAATATAGCTCTATAACTAGGGAGATGAGAACCATCTAAGCTGGAAAAGAATGGTTACGTGTCAGCTCTAGTGACTCTTGAATCACTTCCCATTTCATGTTCCTTACTATCTCTGGTTTGGTCCATATCCCATTTTTTTTTAATCTTACGAGCCATGTAACACAAAAAAAAAAGAAAGAAAAAAATCTGAAGCCCATTCAGCCATCATGAATTAGAACTTCATTTTACTACAAGATGATGGATGACTCTTCAGAGCTGTTTTTCTGCTTTGTGTTCTTGTTTAAGAAGAAAAATGGAGTGAGATGAGTTTACATGAATCAACTGATCATTCTTTACAAGGTTCCTCTATAAAACATCCTGTTCACTACATAGATATACATACAACATTATACATTCCCTTTTACTTACAGGTACAAATGCACCTGGTTTATTTATTATGAGACCACTAAAGGACAACAATCTTTTTTACATGCAACTCTGAAGTGCAAAGTAAAATTCTGGTAATGCAGTATCTCCATGATCCCTGCCACAAGCTACCAAAATAATCAATACAGGGTTGCTAATAAATTGTTTCATTTAAATAAGAGATTCTTACATACTGTTACATAGTGCTATTACTCAAAATGCTATGGTAACTCTAAAACACACAAAGCTGATAACAAGTATGGAGGAAGCTAATAACAAGTATTGAGGGTCAAAGGTGGGTGGCCTTTTCTTTTATTAATATTTATTGCACATGTTTAGCCAACCTTTTAAAACTTTATAGTTAATATGGTTCTCCACTTTCTACTGTCAAGAAAATGTATTTTATAGCATGGTACTGGATACCAGCCAACAAAAACAAAGCTTGAGACAGTGTGGCTCACCGCTGATGGGGATTGCTGAGTCTCTAACTTGTCAAACATGCACAGCACACTTAAAACCACCATGACACGTGCTCCAGAGCAAGCAGAAGAAACTGCCATAAAATGCAGCACTATAAATCTTCTGAAACCGTAAAACATTCCCCAGAATATAATTTGTTAAAAACTAAACAAATACAAGCTCTGAACATGCAAGTAATTTTATTAAGCCACTGGCATACAAACCTACTTTATAAGAAATAATAAAAACTACGTATGCAGATTTTCAGATTATTTTAGATATGGGCAATACTTTAAATAGAGGAAGATACTGAATTCCTGAACTAAATCCTAATAATTTTTCCCAATCACATAATCCCAAAGAAGTAAAAAAAAAAAAAAAAATTCTAAATAGCTATACAACAAAAGGGGTCATTGTAGACTAGGCCTTAACGTGGGGAGGAAGGGGAATCTTTATCATACAAAAATAATTCCTAAAAAGAGCATTTATCCTTTGATGCCTCTAACTTTCCTACTGTTTACATTTAGAATAACTCAGGTATACATCTTTATCACTGGAAATGCTAAACATCAGATTCCAGGTTACAGCAGGTCCTGCCTCCCAGCTCTCCAGGCAAATAAGTGTCAGTAGCAGGAAAAGAAGCATTTCCCTGGCCTGGCCTACCTATGCGCATAGGTAGATACCCACCCACTGATACTGGATTTTACACAATCACAGAACAGTTGTGATTGGAAGAGAGCTCTGGAGATCATCTAATTCAACCCCCCTACTCTGAGCAGGGTCAACTACTACAGGTAGCTCTGGACATTGTCCAGTTTGGTTTTGAATATTTCCAAGGATGGAGACTCTACAGCCTCTCTGGGCAACCTGTTCCAATGTTTGACCACCCCCACCATAAAAAAACCCAAACAATATTTTCTTATGTTTAAGTGGAATTTCCTGTAATTCATTTTGTGCCTACTGCTTCTTGTCCTGTCACTGGGCACCACTGAGCTTTGCTTCATCTGCTTCACCCCCCTGCCCCCCTCAAGTATTTATATATAAGATCCCTCATGAGCCTTCTCTTCTCCAGAATGAATGATCCCAGTTCTCTCAGCCTTTCCTTCTGTGTCAGATACTCCAAGCCTTTAATCATCTTTGCAGTCCTTCACTGGACTCGCGCTAATATGCTTGTATTGATTCAGAGAAATTGACTCAATAGTTTGATTAACTATTAAGTAGGTATTCTTTATTGGCAGCGCTGGATGCACGGGGGATCGCTCCACCTATCGTGCACACCGTCAGGTCTAATTGTGCAGGTTAAATACATGTTCTATATACATATTCACTAGATTTCCGAGAAATGTTATACATATTCATTAGTTTTCCGGGAAACTATTAGCATATGCAAATGTCCTTTACGCAGGCGCATTGAAGGTCTCTGGTGGTCTTCAGGAGTCCTCCGGTGGTCTTCCATAGTCTTCCTCACTTGTCCGCTATTTGACCCTTCTCAGGTGATTCTGCCCAGTATGGTCTTTTACATGTTTTAATACATCAGTGCTCGTTAGTGTTCTTATTATCTAAGTTCTCATTAGTGGTGTAAAAACCATATGGTTAGTTTAAGCTAAATTATCTACAAGGACGAGAACAAAGGCAGGAGTTCTTATCTTTTCTGGCCCTATCTATTCAAGCAAGGCCTCTACTTGAGCCTTCTCGACAAGATCGTAAATTTATCAAACATTTAATTAAGTTTTGTGATTGTTCATGGTTCCTTCTTGCTCATCACTCCCAAGTACCAGTCTCTGACAGGCTTAATCCTTGACGAGCACTAGTCTTTGGTATGTAAAGTTACAGAGAGACAATCATTAAGCAATTAGCAGTTCGTTCTCTATATCAATCCCCCCTTTTCTTTAAACCTTTGCAAATTCTTTTGCAACTGTAGGATTCCACTACTCCCGAGAGACCGTGTAAAATATTTTCCGGTTTCTACTTGATGTCTGATTTTATTTCGTTTCCAACTTTCGTAATTTTCTACTGTGCCCTGACAACACCACACAAAACACTTAAGCATAATGCAGACCATCATTCCTAAAGTCATTAAAATTATAACCATAATAAAAATTTGCTTTAGCCACCCGAAATTTGGCAGCCAGGATGTTAGTTTGTCCCACAGTTCTCTAAATCCCCATGAGAGGTCATCGTTTGTTATTTCATGTAGTATTTTGGTCTGTTTCCAAATTTCTTCTAAGTCGGTGGAGATTCTTCCACTTTGATCTACATACATGCAACAACTCGTATTTATAACTGTGCATACTCCACCCTGAGAGGTCAATAATAGATCTAATGCCATTCTATTTTGTTGTACAATTTGAGATAAACTGGATATTTCTAATTGTTGGGCTCTTATTGCATCAATTGTTCTATTCTCAAGGTTTTCTATTACTGCCGAAATATTAACTATGGCTTTTTCTAACTCACTCACTCCCAACCATGGAAGAAACCATCGGACAAAAGTATGAAAGGCAGTAGGGCTCTTTACTAAAGGATTCTCAACATCTCGTCTAATCTTTCGAAAGTGTGTTCGCACCCATCCTTTTGGTGGAGAACTGTGTATAGTCATATTTGGAACCACTGCTCCCAAAGTACATGTTCCCATCCAATTCTTTGGTAAAACTTTCCAGGCAGTGTCATTGCATAGCCAGTACCATCCTTTTCCTTCTGGCACTGGCCATGCTGTAGTATTAACAGAAGTTGAAGTTCCAATATCTATAGTTTTGTTACAAACTGTATGATTCCCTACATACGTCCCATTAACACAGTCACTTTTTCCAAGTCCTTTAGGTGGATTACATCTCTGTACACACGTACAATAAGGCTCCTGGGCCTCAGGACTAATTATTTCTAACTTCTGGACTCCGTCATTGTCAGTATACCATGTGGTACTTTCCCAAAGAGTGGTCCAGGAGTGATTACTTGGTATCGGAATACCAATTAGCGAGATCCCTTTTTCACCATGTTCTGGCATGTGAGTACATATCCAACAGTCAGTTCTGTTCAGGATTTGGGAAACATTTTGCGTCAGGGAGAAATGTGAGTTCAAGTTCCATCTAGCTTCATTTGAACCGAGTAATAACTCTGTTACCATCATGATCTGGAGAACCGCAGACCTGTGGGTCCTGTAGGGATGACCGTCCATGGTCTCTCAGGTGCTCTCTTTACTCTTGAATAGTGGATCCAGGCTGGCTGTTCCTTGATCTTAATAGCAGTGAAGGTCGTCAGCAACACTTGATAGGGTCCGTCCCATTTCTCCTCCAGAGGTTGTCCTGAAAAAATCTTTACATATACATAATCACCCAGTTTAAAGGGATGGATTGGTTGATCTAACCCTCTAGCCCTGGTTCCTAAAACTTGTTTATTTATATTTTCTAACTGCTTCTGGAGGGATACCATGTAGTCACACAAATACCCTGCACCCAGTTGCGTTAAATCTTCTCCTGTAAATTGAAATTGATATGGTCTCCCATACAATATTTCAAAGGGACTTAAATTTTCCTTTGTTTTTGGTTTCACTCTCATTCTAAGCAATGCCAGGGGAAGAGATTGGGGCCAAGTTAGATTAGTCTCTTGACCAATTTTTGCTATTTGTTGTTTAATTAAATGATTCATCTTTTCAACTTGCCCACTTGCCTGAGGTCTATATGGGGTATGTAACTGCCAGTCTATCTTCAAAGTTTTGCTCACCTGCTGTACTACTTTGGCACAAAAATGAGAACCTCGATCGGAAGATATTGTTGCTGGAATTCCGAAACGAGGAATGATTTCATTCAACAGTATCTTAGTTACTTCTCTTGCTTTGTTTGTTTGGCAGGGGTAAGCCTCTGGCCAGCCTGAAAATGTGTCAGTCATGACTAACAGGTATCGGTACCCCCCTTTTCTTGGGAGCTCCGAAAAATCAATTTGCCACTGTTGTCCTGGATAATTTCCTTTGCCAATTATCCCCAACTTTACTTTATTTGCCACATTAGGGTTATTACGTAAACAAATTTCACACTGTTGAGATATTTGTTTCACCATTGTATACAGATTGCGTCCTATTAATTTCTGATTTAAGTTTTTTTACAGGGCATCTGCTCCCCAATGTGTCTTATTATGTTCAGTTAAAACTGTTGTCCATATTAAATTGGATGGTATTACTATACGATTATCTGCTAAATGAACCCATCCATCTGACTCTACTTTACCATCCAGATCTTCAATTAATTTTAGGTCTTCCTTTGAATAATTTGGTTTCTGATTTGTACTTACAGTTTGGATTTTACCGTCTGGTATTAAGGATAATGTTTCTGCTTCCACTTCTTCTGCCACCCGCCTAGCCTCATAATCTGCTAGTCGATTTCCAATTTCTGAATCTGTGTTTCCTTTTTGGTGTCCTCGACAATGCATGATAGCTACCTTTTCTGGTTGCTTCACGGCTTCTAATAGTTTCAAGATTTCTTCTGCATGTTTTATTTGCCTTCCTTGAGCAGTTAGCAATCCTCGTTCCTTCCAAATTGCACTGTGAGCGTGAACTACTCCAAATGCATATTTAGAATCTGTCCAAATGTTTATCTTTTTCCCTTTTGCCAATTCCAATGCTCTGGTAAGGGCAATTATTTCCGCCTTTTGGGCTGAAGTTCCAGAAGGCAATGACTTAGATTCGATTACCTGTTGGGTGGTTGTGATTGCGTATCCTGCTTTACGTTGTCCCTGTTTTATAAAACTACTCCCGTCAGTATACCAGGAGTTTTCAGCATCCTCCAGAGGTTCTTCTTTGAGGTCTGGTTGACTGGAATATATAGCTTCTACTGTTTCTATGCAGTCATGTGTCACTGGTTCATCCAAAGTTCCACTAAGAAAAGAGGCTGGATTGACAATGTTAGTAACTACAATTTCTACATCATCTTGTTCTACTAACACTGCTTGGTACTTTAAGAATCTCTGGGGCGAAAGCCAATGGCTTCCTTTCTGTTCCAAAACCGCTGAAACTGTATGGGAGACTAGCACTGTTATTTTCTGTCCCATGGTAAACTTTCGGGCTTCTTGAATATTGATAACAACTGCTGCAACAGCTCGAAGGCAACCAGGCCATCCTTTGCTCACCTCATCCAGTTGTTTGGAGAAATAAGCTACTGCTCGTTTATAGGGACCAAGTCTTTGTGCTAGTACTCCCAAAGCTATTCCTTGTCTCTCATGAGAAAACAGCCAAAATGGTTTTGAAACATCCAGCAGTCCTAGAGCAGGAGCTCTCATTAGTTCTCGTTTGAGCTGCTTAAATGCATTTCGTGTTTCTCCAGTCCAAATTACTTTTGACTGGTCTCCCTTTATCAATTCATATAATGGCTTTACCAATAATCCATAATTATATATCCAAAGGCGACACCAACCTGTCATTCCCAGAAAGGTCCGCAGCTCTTTTACCGTTTGGGGCTCCGGTGTTCGGCAAATGGCTTCTTTCCGCTCAGTCCCGAGCTCCCGTTGTCCTCCCGAGATTTCAAGTCCCAGGTAGGTCACACGCTGTCGAACCAGCTGGGCTTTCTGTTGAGAGACTCGATATCCACTTAAACCCAAAAAATTAAGAAGATTCACAGTCCATCGAATACAGCTTTCCCTGGTTTCAGTAGCTATTAAGAGATCATCCACATATTGTAACAAGATTCCTTCATTGTCTGGGGGTACCCAAGTTTCAAGCTCTTTCGCCAATTGATTTCCAAAGATAGTGGGGCTATTCTTAAAGCCTTGAGGTAATACTGTCCATGTTAGCTGAGTTCTTCTCCCGGACTCAGGATTTTCCCATTCAAAAGCAAACAAATTCTGACTCTCTGTGGCTAAGGTCAGGCAGAAGAAGGCATCCTTCAAATCCAGCACAGTAAACCAAACTTGGTTATCTTTTAGTTTTGTTAACAGAGTATATGGATTCGCGACTACTGGATGTATATCCTCAGTAATCTTATTTATGGCTCTCAGATCTTGGACTAACCTATAGCTTTTCCCGTCTGCCTTTTTAATTGGTAGTATAGGTGTATTATATTCTGATTCACACTCAATCAATATTCCATATTGTAGAAACTTGTCAATTATTTCCTTGATCCCCTTCCTATCATCTAATTTCAGGGGATATTGCTTAACTTTGACAGGTTCTTCTCCTGGTCTCAGCTTAATTACTATAGGGGCTGCATTTTTAGCTTTTCCTGGAACCTCAGAGGCCCAGACTCCAGGATATACTTGATCAACAATTTCTGGAGGTACTTCAAATTTTGGTTCAGCTTGTATTAATGCCAAGCTTAAAATGTTAATTAGCTGGTCTTCCTTGATTTTTAATTCCATTTTTCCTTTTTCAAAAACAATTTCTGCTTCCAATTGTTCTAGCAAATCACGGCCTAACAAGGATTTTGGAGATCCGGGCAAATACAGAAATTTATGTATTCCTATTTGTTTACCCAATTTATATTTAAGTGGTTTTAGGAAATAAGCCTTTTTCTGCTGGCCAGTAGCTCCCACTACAGTCACAAACTCTTCATCTTCCGGTATCAACCTTTGATTTAACACTGAATAGGACGCTCCCATATCTACAAGAAAATCCACCTCTTGTTCTATTTTCCCTAGCTTAACTTTAACCAGTGGATCCGCTAGGGTGGATTCCCCCGGTCCCCCTCATTGACCAGAGGTAACATTGGCTACGACAGCTTGTGCTCCACTTAGCTTAGGACATTGTCCTTTCCAATGGCCTATTTCTTTACAATAAGCACATTGGTCCGATCTTAGGGGCTGGCGTGAGCCTCCCCTCCTTCCAGTTCCCCGACCTCTCCCACGAAGGGAGTTGTCCTGCTTTCCCAGTGCAGCTACGGTAGCTGCAGCAATAGCTTTTCCCATTTTTCGTCTCTCATCCCCTTCTCTGTTCCGATACATTCTCCAAGCTTCCTCTATCAATTTCTCTAAGTCCCTTATCTCAGGCTCTTTCAGTTTCTGAAGCTTTCGCCTTATGTCTTCTGAAGATTGTCCTAAAAACAAAAAGACTAACTGTTGTTTTCCCACTTCAGATAAGGGATCTAAGGTAGTAAATTTCCACATAGCTACTCTTAACCGATCAAGAAACTCTGTGGGAGTTTCAGTCTGACCTTGTTTCACTGCATACAGACTTGACCAGTTAACTGCTTTCGGTATCGCATTTTCAATACCAATTTTTATCCATTCTTGATATTTTTTCAACAATCGGTAATCATGGTCATCATTAGGGTCCCAATTGGGGTCTGTTCTCGGTACGTGATTATCTACCGTACCGGGTAAAACCCCAGCAGTTATTTGAATTTGGACCTGAGTCCGAGAATTCTTTATTATTAATTGCTTTTCAGTTTCGGTTAAGGCATCTAACATCAAATCGATGTCCTTCCAATCTGGATCTTGATTTTTAACAATTAACTCAAATCTTTTAGCAACTCCCTCAGGATCATCCTGATATCCTTTTACCATTTCCCTCCATGAATCTAAATCATTCATCGTAAATGGCACTTTAATCCTTGTAGGACCAGTAGCTCCTATTGCCTGTCTTAAGGGAGCCTGGATTATTGGACCGACCTTACTCCGGGTGCGAGCTGTAATAGGAGTAAAACCTAAATCTTTCGTGCTCGTACCTTCATCAGGCTCTTTCGCACCTGTATCATCAGTAAAATTACCTTCTACGGGTGTTGGAGGTAGTACGGGTGGTGAAAAAACAAAATCTTCTATTCTTTCCTCAGTTTCCTTTAATTTTACACATCTTTGTCCTATACTACATGCCGAACAACATCTCTTCATCTTCCCTGTAGTCCTTTTCTGCTCCTTTTCCATTGCTAACACAAGAGGGTCTTGTGGGGCCAAATTAATGCCACATTCTTTCTGCCACTCTGAATGATTTCTTAAAGTGAAAAACATATCTGCGTACATCACCTCATCCCATTTTCCTTCTCGTCTCAAAAACAACATCAATTGTAACAAAGTGCTATAATTCAACGTCCCATTAAAGGGCCATTTTTCATCATCATCTAACTTATATAAAGGCCACCACTGATTGCAATATTTTATTAAAGTTTTCTTATCCACACTTCCACCTGGCGGTCCCCCTATCTCCTTCCAGTGATCCAAAATACAGCCTAAGGGGCTCTTTTTCAATATTCCAACACTTTGTTTACCTCCCATATTACTCGTTTATATTTTTACCTTTCCAACCACAAACAATCTCAACTGTATATGTAGCCCGTTCCCTCTTGTCCCAGGGAGTCCAAACCCGACACTCAGGGCATTCAATATCCCCTCCACAATCTATTTGCAACCTCTGTTTGCACCACATGCATTCCAAGACATATGAGGGCATACACTCATTTCCTGGATGTAAAAGACACCACTCAATTACCCACATTTATACAATGCACCATACAGGGACTTTCTTACACCAACACCACAAAATGATTAAGATAATCAAACTCAAACTTACAATTACAACACTAACATATAAATTCAAGTTCCACATCACCAGTGCGTCACACTTCGTTCGTCTCCGGCTGTACCCCTTGCAGAGTTACAAGACTGCGGATCAGAACTCCACACGCTCCGCAGCTGAGCTGCGTCTCATTTACTCAAACATTCAATCCACAGTTTTAATTGTCTTATGTTGTTTAGACCAAAATCCGCAAACGATAGCCGTAATTCAGTCCCAGTAGCCGTTTACCTCATTCAGTAACCGAAAACGTCAAAATCAAATTCAAAACATAAACAAAAGCACATGAGTGGGTACCAAACCTAAAGCACACAAAGTGTATAAAAGCATACAGAGTGTACCGAAACAAAAGCACCCAAACATATACCACACCAAATGTATACCAAGGGTGCTAGCTACCTGGTATACACCATCCTGCATAAGTTTACTTTTGTCTTATGACTTATGGATAGCTTTACAAATGACCGGTCCCAAAAATAAAAGATTAAAGAATACCTTTACTCCTTTAGATGGTGTCCTTGTCTGCTCCCGCAGTGATCCGACTGAGGCGAGGAGTCCCTCCGGGAAATCCCGGGGGTACCCTAGGGAGTCCTGTTCTCAGCGGGTCCTGCAGCCGAGCAGAGCAGGTCCCATCTGGGGTGCCAGATTGATTCAGAGAAATTGACTCAATAGTTTGATTAACTATTAAGTAGGTATTCTTTATTGGCAGCGCTGGATGCACGGGGGATCGCTCCACCTATCGTGCACACCGTCAGGTCTAATTGTGCAGGTTAAATACATGTTCTATATACATATTCACTAGATTTCCGAGAAATGTTATACATATTCATTAGTTTTCCGGGAAACTATTAGCATATGCAAATGTCCTTTACGCAGGCGCATTGAAGGTCTCTGGTGGTCTTCAGGAGTCCTCCGGTGGTCTTCCATAGTCTTCCTCACTTGTCCGCTATTTGACCCTTCTCAGGTGATTCTGCCCAGTATGGTCTTTTACATGTTTTAATACATCAGTGCTCGTTAGTGTTCTTATTATCTAAGTTCTCATTAGTGGTGTAAAAACCATATGGTTAGTTTAAGCTAAATTATCTACAAGGACGAGAACAAAGGCAGGAGTTCTTATCTTTTCTGGCCCTATCTATTCAAGCAAGGCCTCTACTTGAGCCTTCTCGACAAGATCGTAAATTTATCAAACATTTAATTAAGTTTTGTGATTGTTCATGGTTCCTTCTTGCTCATCACTCCCAAGTACCAGTCTCTGACAGGCTTAATCCTTGACGAGCACTAGTCTTTGGTATGTAAAGTTACAGAGAGACAATCATTAAGCAATTAGCAGTTCATTCTCTATATCAGTATCTCTCTTGTACTGGGGAGCTCAGAACTGGACCCAGCACTTGTCACGTCCCCATTTCTCATGACGATGACTCAGGTTTGCTGATTCCCAGGTCAGGAATAAGGTGAAACGACACCAGGGATCCTTTAACTCACAAAACTCAACTTCTATTCGCTCACAACAAGAATTGGCATGCTCACAACAAAAATTGGCATGAAACTATGTCAGTAAACTGTGTAACATGTGCTAACCCTACATCACCAAACATATACTGCAGGCCTTGCTTATTTGGGGATCAGTTCAGGGAAGACAATAAGGAGAGCCCTCCCGTTGAGTCACAAGGTTCAGAGCAGATCCCCTTGCTTTCTAGACTCCTTCTCAGAGAGGAGCCTAGGGGCGGCTGGATCCACTCCTAGTCCCAGACTTGGTCAACGGTTTATGTCTAAAGGGATGAGGTGTAGGGATTATGGAAAAGGAAAAGGAAAAGGAAAGAGAGAACAAGACAGAGAGAGAAAAAGGAAGAGAGAAAGATTTCACCGGTTCTGGGTCCAGCGTTGGTTCAGTCAGCTGAGGAGTCCAGTTCCGGTTGGCGCACACCCCTGGGGCTTCATTTTGTGTCCTTTTATCATCCTTGCCCCTCCTTCAGGCGGGCACTCAAACTTATTAGGCTAATTAAGTGTCATGAGCAGTTTGTGAGCCTTTGGGACTCGGGGGTTGTTTGGGGAGTAACTTCCCCTTCCCTGCATGGTGAGCTGTCCTGCTCAGCACATCACAACAGGGAGCTGTGCACCCTCCAGCATACCCTCCCTGTCCTGTTGCTGATGGGTGCTGATGGGCTTCTTTTCACCTGTGGTTCCTTACTAGGCAGAGTTCCTTGTTATGCAGAGTTCGTCGTTAAGTAGAACTTGCCCCACCACAATGTTTGAGACATTAACTCTTTCAGTCCCTCACACCACCCAGTGGCGCAAACATTGTCTATATAATATTCTCCATAGTCTTCTCCCAGGCTGGTGATTTAGATGTAAAGAAAGGGGAGAGAGAAAAAAAGGAGAGAGATAACATATAAAACTTCACTTAATGGACAGAAGAGGGAGAGAAGAGAGGGAAGGGATGGCACGGGTCATCACACAGTGAACAATTGCAAGGCCAAGCATTAAGAACAAAAAATCCACATAACAACATGAGTCCAATGCTAACAAGCCATTTTCCCCACCCCGTGAGTTCCAAGGACGTTAGGAGAGAGGTCAGCAACGATCCTACGATCCTCCGTTAAGCCAGTCTCTTGGTTGCATTGCTTGGAAAAGTTCTCCAGTCTTGTCTGTAACTTCTCTCATCTTCTTTCGCACTTCTTCTAAGGAGGTAGTTGCGTTGTGTATGGTGAGACAGCATTCTCCGTCGGTGAGATTTAACATCCCATATGCCCCATGTTCTTTTAACAACAATGAGATGGGAAGCCAAAGGAACCTTAGTAGATATAGTAGATATATGGATGTAGATAGGAACTGTTTAATAATTATCTAGCTTATAGTGAAGTTAAAGAAATTTCAATAGAGGTAGACATGGCCAAAGGGGATGAGAAGTGATGTTTAACGTTTGCATTGTTGAGGCTGACTGGGGCAGGAGATAGTCCCTGATAAGGAGCAGAAGTCGACCCCAAGAACCAGCCAAGACCGGCCTTGTGATTTGGATAAATGCCAAGGAGCGACTGAGTCTGCGCAGGGACAGAAGGTTAAGAGTTCACCGTGAAGAAGACATACAGCCTTCATCTTCACGACCACCAGACGACCACCATAAGGAGGCACTGCGCAAGCGCGGTTGAGAGGAGACTATGGAAATGACTTCATGGAGCTAATTTTAATATGAAGCGGGGATAGGTAATGCCTATGTATAGGCGTACTGTGAAACTCTATGTATATGTAACACTTGACTGTATAAATTTAAAGCGAACTGCCGAGTCAGGCACGCACGACTTTGGTGGGACTACCCCCCGTGCTGCCCAGCGCTGAATGAACATACCTACTTTACAATCTCACTGATTGTGGAGTCTGTTTTCCGCACGTCAACAACATCACAAGATTCAAGGTTTCCTCCTCGGGGAAGAAGGTAAATCTTTGAATAGTCAGAGGGAGGTGGGCTGTTTTGGTTTTTTAGAGCCATGAAAGGTCCCCTGGAAGCATTGTTCCAGGAGCAATTTGGTTTACCAGCTTTTTTTTTTTTTTTCCCCACAAGATTGATGATATATAGATTAATGAGGCCGAATTTAATTCCTTTGTACAAACACCTGGATTGGTGTCGTTCCAGAGGTGCATAAAACCTTGAATCAAATTCCAAGCTAAGTCTGGAGAATCTTCTCCCTGTCCTCCAGTGGAAAGGATGAGGATGAGGGAGAAGGCTCCCCAAAGCATCTTTCCCTATAATAACAGACAGAAATTACAAATAACAATAAACTGATAACAGAAATAACAATTAGTATTGTCAGGACTAACACGCGTCCCTTGCCGTCTTTCTCCTTGGTTCTACAAAGTGCAAATATAAAGCATACATAGATTAAAACGAGGGTATTATCCATCGCGTGTGGATTCAGTGGTCTTTTCCATGTGCATCGGTTGCTATTCATGCATACAAGTTCAAAGGGGTTTTCAATGTCATAGGTAGGTAAATCTACCAGATCAGGTTGTCCAGGATAGTGGAGCGGGTGTATTGTATCTTTCTTATCTCCCCTTCCTGGAACTAGGGAGGGGGGGTTGGGGCAAAATGCAGTCAGTCTAGGACATCCGTTCACCCCCCAGCGGCTATTCACTTTTGTGACTGTGTCTGGCACTTGTTGTGGCCATCCCAGTTTGTGGGGTTTTAGGGTTTGTTTTAGAAGTCCATTAGTACGCTCCACTATCCCATTTGCTTGAGGGTAGTATGGGGTGTGGAAAATCCACTGTATTTCTTCATTGTGTACCCACTCTTGGACCAACCCGCAGTAAAGTAGCTCCCGTTATCTGATTGGATTGATTGCTGTCGTATGATTCTTTCAGCTTCCTGCAAAGCTAGGCTAACTACGAAGAGGCCTTTTTCCCAAACTGAATACCGTTTTCCTGCATCTTTGAAACTGTGCGAATAGAATCCGATGGGCCGAGTCGCGCCTTCTGGTCTGCATTGCCACATATGTATGGACAGTCCGTGAATTGCAAAACCCCACTCGATGTGGAGTGGATCTGTTGGGTGAATTGGCCCTAAGGCCTGATATACCCCAGCCTCAAAGATTAACAGCTTCAGAGCTTCCTCGTGAATGGAGGTCCAGTCCCAAGCAGCTCTTTTGCGTGTTAAGTCATAGAGGGGGTGGGCTATGATAGAGAAATTGGGAATATGTTTCCTCCAGAATATGAGTGAACCTAGGGCATGTTGTAGTTCCCTCTTATTTCCAGGCATTTTAACCTGTTCGAGGGTAGTTAAGGTTTCAAGGGGAATGCACACTGTTCCTCCCCTCCACCAGATACCCAGGAACTTTGCTTTGGAAGATGAGAGTTGCATCTTTTCATCTGGAATTTGGAGTCCAAATTTTTCTAGGTGAGCAATTATCTCTGCTTGGGTCTGTCCCACTTCTTTGATATCAGGGCCGCCAATCAATACATCATCAATATACTGGTATACCTTAACCCCTTCTGCAGGAGTGATTTCGGCGAGCTCTTGAGCCAATGCATAATGAGCAATTGTCGGCAAGTGCCGATATCCCTGGGGGAGACGTGTAAAAGTGAATTGCACGCCTTCCCATGTAAAAACAAAGCGGTCTCTGTCTGCTTCCTGCAAAGGGACCATAAAGAACAGATCTTTTACATCGATAGTTGCTAAAATTTGATGGGCTTGTTCTTGTGCGGTCGCAATTAGCTCAGCTATGTTAGGCACCGCAGCTGTCAAGGGGCCCGTGTTGGCATTCAGGCGCCAATAGTCAATGGTCAATTGCCACTTTCCGTTGGGTTTATGGACTGGCCACACCGGGGAATTATAAGGCGAGTGTGCGGAGACAACTATCCCTTGCTCCCATAATTCAGCTATCACCGAAGTGATCCCTTCTCTTGTCCCTAGGGGGAGCAAGTAAGGTTTGACATTAACAATCTTAGAAAGGGTTGGTTCAGGTGCAGGCTGTAATAGCCGCACAGACACGGTGGGGAGACCAAACACCCACTCTCTTCCTCTCGAGTCTATAAAGGCTCGTCCTTTCAGCAAATCTAGTCCCAATATCATTACAGTTTCTACTGCAGTCTCATATCCTGGCAACCAGCACTTAACTCGAGTAGGTGGTCCTTCTTTTGGGGGTGTTTCCCCCTTTCCCTTCCACGCACGGACAAGCTTCTCCAGTGCCATGGCAGGCATCCCCTCCATTAAATCTCGGGGAATTCCCCTCTCAATTCTTTCGGCTCATAATAAATTCCTCCTGACTCCCATTCTCCTTCCATAATTAACTAATTCCTGGGCGACCTCCCCCCACTTTAGGGTTCTGCCCATTCTCGGCCTGGCAGGATTTCCTGCTTGCAGAGTCAGGGCGTCCCTTAACCGGTCTTGCAACTGAATTTTATCAGCTATCAATAGCATTGGGGATGGTTGCCTCAGGATTAATTGTCTATGATGCATGAGTTGGAGGCAGGCGGTTTTTTGGATGCTTTCAGTTAAGTGATCAATATTGGGGGTATCAGTACTGATTGGATCTCCTCTTTCTAGAGGGTCTAAACCTCCTGCCTAACAAGCTGTCCTTTGGGTCAGTGACCAAGGTTCTCTAGGGTCATCTCTCTTTGCTAGGGATGGAAAACCAGCCTCACTTTCGGAATCGGAGTCGCTAGCTCCGCTCCGGTCCTTAAGTGCTTCACACAGTATTGTCTCCCTATCTCATAAATCAAACAGATCGGTACAAAATTGGTGATTCGCTTTGCATTCCACATCTAACAGGGTCTCTGCTCTTATCCTTCTAGCCCTTTCTTCCACCAATTGATTTTGCAGCTCCCTCAAAAAGTCTTGGAGAGATTTCATGCTTTCAGCAGATTTGCTTACACTCCTATACTGTTGGGCTGCCATTAGAGAGGCTCCCAACACTCTCCATACCATTGCCTTTCCTTTTCCCAGTCTCTGTTCTTGCTCTTTTGCCAATACTGTAATTCTTTCTGCCACTGATTTAGGATCATGCCAATTATTGTGAGCCCTTATCATCCCTGGTGGGGTGGGACACGCCTTATATTCCTCCAATTTTTCAGAAAGGGGAAAGCAGTCAAGCTCCAGCATTTCCTGGGCAGCCATGGCTTTCCATTGCTTGGATCTCTCCCGGCCAATGGCTGAGAAGTCACTTCCCGACTCTCCCCACCCATAAATCATGTCGTAGGCGATGAGCCCAGCAGTGGCAATGGTAAGTTCGGCAGCTGAGCGCTAGACTGAGGCAGACAAAGAGGTTCCCAGAACCCAGGAACCCCCAGGAAGAGTTGAGAGACCCGTCCAGAGCCAGCAGCTCTCGCGAGAGAGGCTGACGCAGTGTGGGTGTTGCCAGGAGCAACTGTGGGAGATTTAAATGGCCCTGGGGAGCGCCAGCAACTAGGACCACCACGAACAAGGCAGGCAAACAGGACATGGCGTATCAGAAAGGGCGTGGTGCGGCAGTTCGCGCAGGGAGGGTGTAGTCCCCCTTCCAGCTCAAGAAGGCTGCTCAACTGGTGGGCATCGTCCTCTCAGAAGGAGACCCAGCTATGGTTGCCACTTGGATGAAAGTCATTGCCAGGAAAAATGTGGTGACCCAGACAGAGCTCCCAAGCAAACATGCAGCTGTCTGGGTTTCTGGCTGCAGGGAGTGCCTGAGCCTATCACTGGTACCAGAGTGCAGCAGAGACAACACCTGTGTGCAGTGTGACCAGGTGAATGATCTGCTCAGCCTGGTGGCAGAGCTGAAGGAGGAAGTGCAAAGGTTAAGGAATAGCAGGGAGTGTGAGAGGGAGATAGATTGGTGGGCCCACACCCTACCATCCCTGAGGCAGAGGCAGCGGCAGCAGATGGAGGCTCTGCAAGAAGCAGAGGTTCCCCTGCCCTCTTGCCACCAGGCAGGAGGGGACCTAAGAGATGGAGGGGAATGGATACAGGTCCCTGCTCTGGGAGGCAGGTGAATCCCCTCCCAGTCTCCCTCACCTTCCCAGTTGCCCCTACACAACAGGTATGGGGCTCTGGAACTTGAGGACCAGGTCAATGAAGAGCAGGGTGTAGATAAAGGCCTATTCAGGGGGCTGCCTAGGTTGAGTCAGTTACCCCATGCATTCTCACATCCTCTGAAAAAAGAAAAAGGAGGGTAATTGTCGTAGGCGACTCCCTTCTGAGGGGGACAGAGGGTCCAATATGCAGACCTGACCCATCCCACAGGGAAGCCTGCTGCCTCCCTGGGGCCCAGGTAAAAGACATTACTAGGAAACTCCCTGGTCTGGTTTGGCCTTCTGATTATTACCTGCTATTGGTTGTGCAGGTGAGCAGTGATGAGGTCGCAGAGAGAAGTCCAAAGGCAATCAAAAGGGACTTCAGGGCATTGGGGCGATTAGTGGAAGGATCGGGAGCACAGGTAGTGTTTTCCTCAATCCCTTCAGTGGCAGGGAAATATACTGAAGGGAACAGGAAAACACACCTGGTTAATACGTAGCTCAGAGGCTGGTGCCATCGGTGGTATTTTGAGTTTTTTGATCATGGGGAGGTTTACACAGCACCGGGCTTGCTAGTGACAGATGGTATCCAGCTATCTCAAAGAGGTAAGAGAATCCTTGCTCGTGAAAAGGCAGGACTCATAGAGAGGGCTTTAAACTAGGTTTGAAGAGGGAATGGGATAAAACTAGGCTCACCAGAGATGAGCCTGGGGGCGGCATCGATAGCCCAGCTCAAGTGCATCTATGCCAATGCACACAGCATGGGCAATAAACAGGAGGAGCTAGAAGCCATCGTGCAGCAGGATAGCTGTGACTTAGTCGCCATCACAGAAACATGGTGGGACGACTCCCATGACTGGAGTGCTGCAATGGATGGCTACAAGCTCTTCAGAAGGAATAGGCACGGAAGGAGAGGTGGTGGGGTGGCTCTCTATGTTAGGGAGTGTTTTAACTGTACAGAGCTCCACGATTGTGATGATAAGGTGGACTGCTTCTGGGTGAGGATGAGGGGAAAGACCAATAGGGCAGATATTGTGCTGGGAGTCTGTTATAGACCACCCAACCAGGTTGAAGAGGCAGATGAATCATTCTACAAGTGGCTGGCAGTAGTCTCACAATCGTGTGCCCTTGTTCTTGTGGGGGACTTCAACTTTCCGGACGTCTGCTGGAAATACAACATGGCAGAGAGCAAACAGTCTAGGAGGTTCCTGGAGTGTGTGGAAGATAACTTCCTGACACAGCTGGTAGGTGAGCCGACCAGGGGAGGAGCCTTGCTAGACCTACTGTTTACAAACAGGGAAGGACTGGTGGGAGGTGTGATGGTCAGATGCCATCTTGGGCTTAGCAACCATGAAATGATAGAATTCTTTATTCTTGGTGAGGTAAGGAAGGTGGTCAGCAAAACCACCGCTATGGACTTCTGGAGGGCAAACTTTGGCCTGTTCAGGACACTGGTTGAGAGAGTCCCTTGGGAGACAGTCCTGAAGGGCAAAAGGGTCCAGGAGGGATGGACATTCTTTAAGAAGGAAATCTTAATGGCTCAGGACCAGGCTATTCCCATGTGCCGCAAGACAAACTGCTGGGGAAAACAACCAGCCTGGCTGAACAGGGAGCTTTTGCTAGGAGTCAAGAAAAAAAGGAGAGTTTACCATCTTTGGAAGAAAGGGCAGGCAACTCAGGAAGAGTACAGGGATCTTGTTAGGTCATGCAGAGAGGAAATTAGAAAGGCAAAAGCTCAACTAGAACTAAATCTGGCCACTGTCGTAAGAGATAAAAAAATGTTTTTACAAATACGTTAACAATAAAAAGAGACCCAAGGAGAATATCTATCCTTTACTGGATACAGAGGGGAACATTGCCACTAGAGATGAGGAAAAGGCTGAGGTACTTAATGCCTTCTTTGCCTCAGTCTTTAATAGTGATACCAGTTATCCTCAGGGTACTCTGCCCCCTGAGCTGGAAGGCACTGGTCTCGTCGCCTTCTCGCTGGCTGGGCATAAGAAATTGAAAAATCCTTGGCTTAGTTTAAAAACTACTTAGCAACAACTGAAAACATCAGTGTTATCAATGTTCTTCTCATACTGAACTCAAAACATAGCACTATACCAGCTACTAGGAAGACAGTTAACTCTATCCCAGCTGAAACCAGGACAGTATCCACCCCTCATTCTATACCATTGATGTCATGCTCAGTTCCCATACCTTCAGTTACATCCTGGTCAATCATTATCACCTTTTCCATCCTTTGAGAGAGAGATATATATATGTATACACACGCAGAGATATCATTCCTTTAGATTATGGGCCATGTTTATAAAATGTTCGTTGAGTTCATTTAGTTCCCAACTCTGGGCTCCATCTGTTATACCAGTCTTTCTGGGCAGGAGGGATGGTGCAAAGTCCTCTTAGTCGGTAGAGCAGAATCGGGCTTCAGTGGAGTGTGACGAGCAGGTGACATTAGATGCAGCAGGAGGATGGTGTGCACTGTTGGATTGTTGCATGCTGGAGTCAGTTCTGGTTCCATCACTACTGCGCTTTGCTCAGTTTTATCACAGTTCTTTCTTGCTTGATCCAAGTGATTCTTACTGTAGTACTATGGATATAGCATATAACAATTATAGTAATGATAACATACAGTGGCAGGGTTTTATAGGAACTAATATCATACAGTTTAATCCTGGCTATTCTCACCTAAAATCAAATCCCCTTGAGGCACACATCGGACTTCCCCATCTTTTCGCATCACCCATGTCCTTGAGCAAAAGCAATCCCACAAAAGGGTTTGCCTTTGCCTGAGGCAGGAGTAACCCAGACTGTCTTCCCTAGCATATTTTTTTTTATGTGCACTACAGGGACTTTATCCCCTTCTACAGTATGTAAAAGTTCTGATTGGGCGGACCACCCCAATTGGCAGATCCTCTGGTGTTGACTAACCAGGTGGCTTTTGCTAAATGTGTATCCCAATGTTTGAAGGTTCCACACCCCCATTGCTTTCAATGTAGCTTTTAACAGTCCATTGTATCGCTCAATTGTACAATTGTCAATTGTATCGGGATGTGATATACCCACTCAATGCCACACTCTTTGCCCCAGGTGTCTATGAGGTTGTTTCGGAAATGAGTCCCGTTGTCTGACTCAATTCTTTCTGGGGTGCCATATCACCACAAGACTTGCTCCTCAAGGCCCAGGATAGTGTTCTGGGCAGTGGCATGGGGCATGGGATATGTTTCCAGCCATCTGGTGGTTGCTTCCACCATTGTAAGCACTTGGTGCTGTGGCAGTACACTCTCCCCAGCAGGAAACGAAACTTCTCGAGGCAGGGAGAAGAGAAAAAAAACCCCAAGCCCTAGACGCCGCAGGTTGAAAATTGAACTGGCCAATCGAGACATGCCAGGTACACTGAGGTGACCTTTTTGGCCAATAGAGATTAAATGACCACAGATCAGATTTGATAAGGGTATAAACGGTGTCCCGCCAGAGGACATGTTAGAATCAGTCCTCCTTAGAGCAGCAGGTCTGCAGTTTGGGACTCCCCCTTGGGTCGGGGCACCGCCCGAGGTAACTCCTCAAGGGAGAGAGCCCTCATCTTGTAGGTGAGTGATATGCGCATTTTGAGTCATCACTTTTGAACCTTAAGGATTCTTAAGTCAGCTGTGTAGTACTAATTCCCCTTACATCACTGAGCCTGTGGTTCAGTAATGTTATCGGAGTTCTAACTAACTTTTCTACGGAAGAATAAATCTGAGCTTTAACACCTGTTGGATTTCATTGTGTGTGCCTCCATAACATTTTAAATTGGCGTAGTCGGCAGGATGATGTTAATAGAGGAATTATGATGGAAGCACAGCTGCAGCCCTTCTCCCCCAGGTCTGGAATGGGCGAAGGAGAAGTGGTCCAACCCAGCAGCGGTCATGGAGAGAATAGAGCTATGCTGCGGAAGTAGTCGAGATGGCAAAGGCAAAGGCAGTGTGTGTGCCCTCCTGGGCGCCTGCTTGATTCAAGCACAAAACCAAAAGAGTGATTCTGCTAAAAAGCAAGGGGAAATAGATTGTCTGAAGGTGGAATTGAGATGAGGAAAGGAGCGGACGTGTTCATTGGAACGAAAGATTGAAATTATGCTGGCACAAGCAAAAAAGCCCCCCAGTATTACCCAAATCTGAAAGTTAATCACGGGTATGGACCCTGAGGATTGGGATGGGGACATCTGGGGAGACTCTGATGAAAACAAGTCTGAAGAGGTAGAGGAATTGGAGGAAAGGGACGTGCAACTCCTTATTAAAACAGAAAGACACATGGGTCCGCACGGTGGGAGCCCCCGAACCACTATTCGCACAACCCCTTGATCGGGACACAAACTCAGCAAGTTACAAGCTAAGTTTTCGCGCAAGCCAGGTGAAACCGAAACTGAGTATTTGTGGAGAGTTTCTTTAACTGGGGGGAGATCGGAGACTGTTGAGTGATGACGAAGCAAGAGGTTACTGGGGACCGGGAGTGTTTCTGAGTGATGGACCGGCGGGTGATCAGTCGATAACGTCCCGAGTAGCCTACTGGGCTGGGGGTGTGGACCCCAAGGAGAGAGGAGAGCGTGTTACTATCTAGGTAAAGGGACTGTCAGAGTTAACGGAGGGAGTGCAAAAGGCCACCTGTGTTCAGGCCATGTACAATAGAGGGCAGCAAGGGATACCGATGACTGCACCGGTGGACCCCTGCCACCTCAGACCCCTTATTAGAGGTCTGCAGGATGCTTTAAAGATACACATCCAGTCCCTCAGAGAAAGAATCCTGGGGGTCATTGAGCGCAACCAGCAGAACCGCCAGAGGCCGCCCGCACATGTAATGACTTGGGCGGAAGTACTGCACAGCATAGTTGTTCACAGGCGCGAGATGGGATGGGCGGAGCCGAGCTGTTGCACGCAGGGCAGCAGGAAGGTCCGCCCAGCCGGTTGTAAACCCCGCCCCGAGCGGTCTCGAACTCGCGGGCAATCGGGTCGGAACTACGATCCCGGAAGGAACGCTCTCTGGCAGAAGGCACTGGCACTGGGGGCACCCCGAGGGAGCCGTGCTGCACGGGCAGTCTGCTGGCGGCATCCGGGAGTGGGATTGCTGGAGGGGAAAGCTAGAGACCAAAGGGAAGCAAACCCGCCCGCCCGCTCGGGAAGAGAAAAGGGACCCTTTCGCGGCACTGCGAGAGGAACTGGAAGGGCTAAAAACTAGAAGCTGCGGTTTGGGGTTCAGGCCGCCCAGTCCGCATGGTGAATACCTGCCAATGGTCTGCTGATAAAGAGCCTTATATACACATTCCCCCACTGTTGCTCACAATGCTTTAGCCAAGCTCCTTGATGCTGTGGAAGTACCATCAGGCGTTCACATATATCAATATATAGATGATATCCTAGTCGGTGGGGATAACAAGGAACAAGGGCAAGTGGCTGAGGACATGTGGAATCTGTTAGTCAAGAATGGGCTAGACATCCTATCTTCTAAATGTCAAGGTCCTAGACAAGAAGTCAAATTCCTGGGGGCATGGTGGATAGCTGGAGCAGTTGCGGTACCTGATGACACTCTATCAGCTCTTGAAAAGGGACAGACTCCAGGCAATAAAACGGAATTACAGTAGCTGTTAGGTACTTTGGGCTACTGGAGAAAACATATACCAGGGTTTTCAGTGATTGCCTGCCCTCTCTATGGCTTGCTCCGAAAGAATAGGAAATGGGATTGGACTTTGCAACATACAGAAGCCCTTAACACTCTGAAAGATGAGCTTAAGGCTTATCAGAGACTAGGCCCATTGCACCCATGAGATCCATTAAGGGTGGAATGGGGATTTGCTGAACATGCCTCGTACTGTGGCGTGTTTCAAAAGGAGCCACAGGGACCAGCTAGGCCACTATTATTCTCTTCCACTGCATTTAAAGAGATGGAGCGAAGATATTCAGATTGGGAGAAAGGGGGTCCTTTCCCTCACTAGAGCAGTTAAAGAGGCTGAAAAGCTGCATACCTCACAGGATGTTATAGTACAGTGACGTGTGGAAAACAGACTCCACAATCAGTGAGATTGTAAAGTAAGTATGTTCATTCAGCGCTGGGCAGCACGGGGGGGTAGTCCCACCAAAGTCATGCGTGCCTGACTCGGCAGTTCGCTTTAAATTTATACAGTCAAGTGTTACATATACATAGAGTTTCACAGTACGCCTATATATAGGCATTACCTATCCCCGCTTCATATTAAAATTAGCTCCAGGAAGTCATTTCCATAGTCTCCTCTCAACTGCGCTTGTGCAGTGCCTCCTTATGGTGGTCGTCTGGTGGTCGCAGAGATGAAGATAGATGACTCGTCTTCGTCACCACTAGTAACCTCTTTTCTTGCGCAGGCTCAGTGATTTCTTGGTATTCACCCAAGCCGCAAGACCAGTCTTAGCTGGCTCTTGGGGCCAGCTCCTGCTTCTTATCAGGAGCTGTCTTTGCCTCATTGGCTGGTTCTTGGGGCCAGCTCTTCTTATCAAGGACTGTCTCTACCTCAGCTAATTTCAACAGTGTAAGCACTAAACATCATCTTTCATCCCCCTTTATTATGTCTACTGAGATTCTTTTGACTCCCCTTGTCTCAGTCCCCCCTTTTCTAGAAAATAGTAAATTCTTTTACTATATCTAGTCCTAGTACTTCTAATAAATCATTTCCCTATCTAGCATTCTCTCAAAATATTTGTTGGCACAAACAGTTGTTTTAGCCATGTTAAATTTGGCAACCAGAAAGTTAGTTTTTACCATACCTCAGAAAATCTCTATTAAGTATCATCTTGTGAGTTGAACAAACATGTTCCCATCCCATGCTACGGTCCTTGTCCCCATGGTTGCCTATATTACCACGTAAAAACTAAGTGTCCATCGGGTTTTGTGGTGACTTTCCATGGAGTTTTGGGTGTATTTTTCACTCTGGTGTGATGAATCCAGGCGTTCTGTTCCTTGATTCTGATTGCAGTAAAGGAGGTGAGTAATACTTGAAATGCTCCTTCCCACTGCAGCTCCAGGATTTTTCCTGTAAGAGACTTTATATACACATAATCTCCTGGTTGTATATTATGTTGTCCTGGTTTCAGCTGGGATAGAGTTAACTGTCTTCCTAGTAGCTGGTACAGTGCTATGTTTTGAGTTCAGTATGTGAAGAATGTTGATAACACTGATGTTTTCAGTTGTTGCTCAGTAGTGTTTAGACTAAAGTCAAGGATTTTTCAGCTTCTCGTGCCCAGCCAGGGCACCTGACCCAAACTGGCCAACAGGGTATTCCATACCATGTGACGTCCCATCTAGTTTAGGAACTGGGAAGTGGGGGGCAGGGAATCGCCGCTCGGGGACTGGCTGGGTGTCGGTCGGCGGGTGGTGAGCAATTGCCCTGCGCATCATTTGTACATTTCAATCCTTTTATTACTACTGTTGTCATTTTATTAGTGTTATCATTATCATCATTAGTTTCTTCTTTTCTGTTCTATTAAACCGTTCTTATCTCAACCCAGGAGTTTTACTTCTTTTTCCTGATTTTCTCCCCCATCCCACTGGATGGGGGGGAGTGAGTGAGCGGCTGCGTGGTGCTTAGTTGCTGGCTGGGGTTAAACCACGACATATGTACAGGCTCATCCAAACCTCTCCCTCAAGTCCCTACCACATGCTTCCTGATTTTATTAAGTTGCTTACCTAATGCTACCATGTAAGAAGTCATAATTTCATCCCCCGCTTGTACAGACACCCCTCTCTGTATCCCATAGGGTTGTCCATACAGAATTTCAAAGGGGCTCAGTCCTTCTTTCGCCCTTGGTCTTGTTTGTATACGCAGAAGGGCTAAAGGGAGAGACTGAGGCCATGTCAGATTTGCTTCTTGTCCTAATTTCACAATTTGCTGTTTGATTAAGTGGTTCATTTTTTCCACTTGACCACTCAACTGGGGGTGATATGGAGTATGAAGTTACCAATCTATACCGAAGTGGCGGCTAATTTGTTGTACTATTTTTGAGAGAAAATGTGGTCCTCTGTCAGAGGATATGGTTGCTGGAACCCCAAAACGTGGTATTATCTCTTGTACCAGTATTTTAGTTACCTCCTGAGCTTTAGCCGTTCTTGTTGGGAATGCTTCTGGCCAACCTGAAAAGGTATCAGTTAATACTAGTAAATATCGATACCCCCCCTTTTCTTGGAAGTTCTGTAAAATCAATTTGCCATTGCTGTCCAGGCCCATTGCCTTTTCCGATCTGGCCCATTTCCGGCTTGGGGGTATTCTTAGGATTAGTCTGGAGGCAGAGATCACACTGTTGTGTCACCTGTCTCACCGTGGTGTATAAATTTCTAGCCACAATTTCTCTTATCAAATGTTTATACAGAGCCTCTGTCCCCCAATGTCTTTTCCTATGTTCCTCCCATATCAAATGCCATAATAAACAAGAGGGAATGATTAGCTTTCCCTCTGGGGTATGAGCCCACCCCTCTTCATTATATGACCCTTCTAAATCTCTAATGAGCTTTTGATCTTCCTTAGTGTATTCTGGCTTACCTTCTAGGGAAATCTGCCTATCAGGAATTAAGGCCCCTTCTGTTTTTACCTTTGTTTTGGCCACTTGTTTTGCCTCTCTGTCCGCCAGCTCATTCCCTTTTTCCAAATCTGAGCTCACTTTCTGGTGTGCCTTAATATGCATAATTGCTACTTTCTTAGGGAGCTGGACAGCTTCCAGTAACTTCAGAATTTCTTCTGCGTGTTTGATATTTTTCCCCTGAGAACTCAATAGTCCTCTCTCCTTCCAAATTGCTCCATGTGCGTGTACAACTCCAAAGGCATATTTTGAGTCTGTATAAATGTTCACAACTTTGCCCTGGGCCAATTCCAGGGCGCGGGTTAGAGCAATTATTTCTGCCTTCTGTGCGGAGGTGTTCACGGGCAAAGCCCCTGATTCTATTACCTCTTGGCTGGTGGTGACGGGGTATCCCACATGTCGATTACCATTTAGGACATAACTGCTTCCGTCTGTGAACCAAGTTTCCCTGTTTTCCATGGGGCTGTCTTTCAGGTCTGGGTGGCTTGCGTATGTTGCTTCGATGGTTTCCAAACAGTCGTGATGTACTGGTTCTCCTGTGTTCCTGCTGAGAAAAGAAGCTGGGTTGACAATGTTAGTGACTACAATCTCCACATCATCCTGCTCTACCAATATAGCTTGATATCTCTGGAATCTTTGTGGAGAGAGCCAGTGTCCACCTTTTGCTTCCAGTACTGCTGATACTGTGTGAGACACCAGAACAGTCATTTTCTGGCCCAGAGTAAACTTTCGGGCTTCCTGTATATTTAGTATCACAGCCGCAACCTCCCGCAGGCATCCAGGCCAACTTTTTGCAGTCGTGTCTAACTGCTTAGAGAGGTAGGCAACTGCCCGTCTATATGGGCCCAGGTTTTGTGCTAATATTCCCAGGGCAATGCCCTGCTTCTCGTGGGAGTAAAGAAGAAACGGCTTACTCACATCTGGGAGTCCTAAGGCCGGGGCCGACATCAAAGCCTTTTTCAGTAGCTCAAAGGCTTGTTCGGTCTCCTTATTCCACTCAAGGTGTTGCTGCTCAGTGGCTGTTAGCGCATACAGTGGTTTAACAAGCAATCCATAATTATAGATCCACAATCGGCACCACCCTGTCATTCCCAGAAAAGTTCGTAACTCTTTCACTGTCTGAGGTCTCTGAGTTTGACATATTGTCTCTTTACGGGCTTGTCCTAAAGTTCTTTGTCCTGCACTAATTTCATAGCCCAAATAATTCACTTTGCGTTGCATTACCTGTGCCGCCTTCTTGGATACCCGGTACCCTTGAAGTCCCAGGAAATTCAACAGACTCACCGTCCATGTCATACAATCTTTCTCTGTATTGGTGGCGATCAGGATATCATCCACATACTGTAACAGCTTTCCCTCCTCAGACGGGGTTTCCCAGGATTCTAAGTCTTTTGCAAGCTGATTGCCAAAAATGGTAGGACTATTCTTAAATCCTTGTCGCAACACCGTCCAAGTGAGCTGGGTCTTTCGACCACTCTTGGGGTTTTCCCATTCAAATGCAAATAATTTTTGGCTGGCTTCATGGAGAGGGAGGCAAAAGAAAGCATCCTTCAAATCTAAAACAGTAAACCAAGTCAATTCAGGTGTTAATACAGTCAACAGGGTATATGGGTTCGCCACTACCGGGTAAAGATCTTCAGTTATCTTATTCACCGCCCGTAAGTCTTGGACCACCCGATATGACCCATCGGGCTTCCGAACAGGTAATATAGGGGTATTGAATTCAGACTCACACTCTTTCAGTAACCTCAACTGCAAAAATTTTTCTATCACCGGCCGGATTCCTTCTCTGTCTTCCTTCTTTAGGGGATATTGTTTAATTCTTACCGGCTTTCGGCCTTCCTTGATCCTAACTTCAACAGGGGGGGCACTTTGCGCTCTTCCAGGTGCATCGGTAGCCCATACCCCTGGGTACACTTGGTTTAAGATGTCCTCGTTAATGCTTCCTTCTAGGGGGAGACTGGTTAAGGTTAGGCTCAATATTTGAATATATTCTTGATCTTTTACCTCCAGAGTAATTTCTCCCTTTTCAAATACAATTTTTGCTCCCAATTGTTCCAACAAGTCCCTTCCCAAAAGTGCCTTTGGGGAGTTGGGCATATATAAAAATTTATGAATGCCCCACTGTTTTCCTAATTTATATTCTAAAGGTTTACAAAAATATGCCTTTTCACTTTGGCCAGTCGCTCCTTTCACCATGACATAATCATCTCCCAGGGGCATCAAAGCTTGGTTCAGAACCGAGTATGTTGCTCCTGTATCTACCAAAAATTCTATTTCTTGTTGTGTTTTCCCTAGCTTAATTATAACCAGTGGATCTGCTAGGGTAGATTCCCCAGGTTCCTGTCAATCTCCCTTCACATGGGCTACCGGTCTTCCTGTTTGAGCCCTCTGATCCTCCTTCTTGTTCTTTGGGCATTCCTTTTTCCAATGACCGAATTTCTTACACAAAGCACATTGATCCTTGCCCAGTCGGGGCAAGCCTCGCCTAGGCCCTCTTCCTCTTTCTTCCTGGATAACAGCCATTAATTTTCTTTGCCCCTGCCTATATCCTTCCTCTCTGTTACTAAATACTCTCCATGCTTCATCCAATAATATTTCTAAATTCCTACTCTCTGTAGGGTGTAATTTCTGAAGTTTGCGCCTTATATCCCCTGTAGATTGACCCAAAACCAGGGAGACCAATTGTTGTATTCCTACCTCTGACCCAGGATCCAGCTGTGTGTTGCGGCGCATTGCATCCCTCAGTCGATCCAGGAATTCAGATGGAGACTCGGAAGGACTCTGTTTAACTGCATATAAAGCTGACCAATTTATAGTTTTGGGGATTGCTCTCTCCATTCCTTTTATAATCCACTCCTGATACCCCTGCAATCTTTCCATATGTGCAGATCTATTAACATCCCACTTTGGGTCTTGGAGAGGGAAATATTCCTTAATGTCCCCTCCTGTAATCTTATAATGATCTTCAGCTAGGTTCCCTGCTGTTTTTAAAATCAGCTGTTTCTCTGTTTCGGTCATATATTCTAATAATAGCTGTATATCCTTCCAATCAGGGTTATGCTGTTTTACAATAAATTGGAAATGTTTAGTTACACTTACCGGATCACTCCTATAATCTTTAGCAACCTTTTTCCATTCCCCTAGGTCAGCAGTAGAAAGGGTACTTTGATTAACATCGTTCTACCATCCGGCCTCACCACCTCTCGGAGAGGTGCTTGTAAAGCTGTTGAGGTAGTTTTCTTCCTAGTACAGGAAGATACAGGGCTGTCCGGGGGGGTTGGAGTTCTATCCGAGTCTGCATCCTGTTCCTGTGGTCGAGGGGGAGGCTTAAACAAATCAGTTAGATCTTGTTCCGGTGCCTGATGGATTTTATTTGTCTTTGTACATCTTTGTCCAATACTACATGCCGAACAACACCGCCTCAGTTTACCTCTAAGCTCCTTGTTGTTCTCTCGCTCAGGTGCAAGCACCATGGGGTCCTGTGGGGGTACCATTCCACAGTCCCTTTACTACTCCAGATGGTTTCGGAGGGTGAAAAACATGTCTGCATATGAAACTTCATCCCATTTTCTTTCTCTCCTTAAAAACAGCATTAGTTGTAATAGAGTATTATAATCTGTTGACCCATTAAGTGGCCACTTAGCATCACCTTCTAACTTATATAACGGCCACCATTGATTGCAATACTTAATAAGGTTCTTTTTATTTTCCGTACCTCCGGTCCCAACAATATCTTTCCAGTGGGCAATTACACAACCCAGAGGACTCTTCCTCAGTACTCCTCCTTGATTGTTTCCCATTTTATAGCTCCTCCTAATGATTCTTAAGTTTGATTTTGGCTTCTCCTTTTAATAAGCTTCCATGCAAATCGTTTCTTACACTTCTTTATAGTCTTCCCCCAGTTTTCCTCCCACACGTCCCAAATTTCTGGAGTTAAATTTTCCTTTACACATCAATCTCACTATTTCGGATTCTTAGTGAGCTCTTTCCCAATCATAAAAGTGTGGAATTTGGGGAAAACACTCAAGGCAGTCTGGTTTCCGTCTGCTAGATGTACAGTACCACCTTCTCCCACAAGATTTACACTTCAACAAAACCCAAGCCGGATACCAATTATTATATAGTCCAGTTGCAAGCCCACATACAAAGCAGGGAATCACCCCTATTAATACGTAAAGACATTCACACATTAACAAACATACATACACCTATAAATTTCAACAAATCATTTCCACACACCCACACAAAATCTTTAACATAAATTTCCAAACATTCACATCATACAGTCATTGCTCCAGTTGACAACCTTTCAGCAGCTGCAAAAATAAACCAAGCGCAATTGCGAGGGGGTCCGCTTACCCCATAAACCAAGCGCAATTGCGAGGGGGTGCACTTACCCTTCTCCTGCCTCTTATATACCAGTCATCGACAGGTCCATCCTGGCTCCCGATACTGGGATGCAGTGGTCACCCCGGATTTGCTCGATCTACCCCCAAGATCGCTGGCGGCTGCTCTATCGGTCAGCAAATCCCTCCACACAAGGTACCCTCCTCCCATACGGGGACTACACTGCACGCCAGACGTCTCTGTCTGATTTACCAGCTGCCCCAGCCCGTACGATTTATAGGCTCCCTCTGAGACACATACCGTTTGGTCCGCGGCTTCAGGAGGTTCTTGTCTGCTCCCGTGGTGAGTGGCTGGCAGTGGAGGCTCCTCCGAGGAAAGTGCTCGGGGTGCGCCTAGGGGCGTCCGCTCCGCAGCCGGTCCTGCAGCCGAGCAGAGTCTCCTGCCTGGCTTGCCAAACTGACGTGCGGAAAACAGACTCCACAATCAGTGAGATTGTAAAGTAGGTGTGTTCATTCAGCGCTGGGCGGCACGGGGGGTAGTCCCACCAAAGTCGTGCGCGCCCGACTCGGCAGTTCGCCTCAAGTTTATACAGTCAGGTATTACATATTCACAATATGCCTATACATATGCACGACCTATCCCCACTTCATATTAAAATTAGCTCCGAGAGGTCATTTCCATAGTCCCCTCCCAACTGCGCCTGCGCAGGGCCTCTTTATGGTGGTCGTCTGGTGGTCACAGAGATGAAGATAGATGACTCCGTCACCACTAGTAACCTTTTTCCTTGCGCAGGCTCAGTGATTTCTTGGTATTCACCCAAGCCGCAAGACCAGTCTTAGCTGGCTCTTGGGGCCTGCTCCTGCTTCTTATCAAGGACTGTCTTTACCTCATTGGCTGGTTCTTGGGACCAGCTCTTCTTATCAAGGACTGTCTCTACCTCAGCTAATTTCAACAATGTAAGCACTAAACATCATCTTTCACCCCCCTTTATTATGTCTACTGAGATTCTTTTGACTCCCCTTGTCTCAGTTAAACAACTATTTAAGAAGATCACCCAGAGATCTGCCCCAAGGCTGGATAATTATGAGTGGCAGGGTGTGTGGGGTAGTATGGGCAAGTACCTAGAAAAGTGGGCACCTCCAGTGTTTTGGAATTTCACCCCTGAACAAGTGCAGGATCCAGAAGAACTAGTAAAATATTTGGAAAAGGTATGCTATCACCCCGCCAGCTCCAGAGAGATACAAATCACTGCAACCTGTTGGGGCCTGGCCCATGCCTATCGAGCCCTGTTTGACACCACTCAGTACCCTCAAGGGGAAGAGAAAGCCTCTGGACCTAACAACAAAATGATGAGCACCGCAGACACTCAAACCTCAGCAACGGGCGCTGCGGCCCCTCCAGCTCCGGCAATGAGTGCAGCAGCTACCCAAACCTTGGCAACGGGCACTGCGGTCCCTCCAGCCCCGGCGACAAGTGCTGCTGCTACCCAAACCTCGGCAACAGACACTGCGGTTATCCAAAACCCGGCGAGCGATACTGCAACTGAACCAGCGGACCAACCTGCACCAGCATCAGTTGCCCCCGTACAGAAAAAGAAATATACAAAAAAATCAGTTTGCTTAGCGAAGGATGAAGGTGAACCAGGGTCATCACGGGAACAGGAGGAAGAGGCAGAACCAGAGGTAATAACCCGGTCCCTATCCTTGAGTGAGCTGCGGGATATGCGAAAAGATTTTGGCTGCCGTATAGGTGAGCATATTATATCACCTGGCTCCTCCGATGCTGGGACAATGGGGCTAATAGCTTGGAATTAGAAGGTAGGGAAGCCAAGCAGCTGGGATCGCTTGCCAGGGAAGGTAGCACTGACAAGGCGATTGGAAAAGGGACACAAGTCCTCAGCCTCTGGAGGCGACTCCTGTCAAGTGTGAAGGAAAGGTACCCCTTTAAGGAAGATGTTATATGTCAATCAAGCAAGTGGACCACCATGGAAAGAGGTATCCAATATCTGAGGGAATTAGCTGTGCTAGAGACGATTCATCATGACCCGGACAACCCACAATTACCCAAAGATCCAGACGAAGTCCAATGCACACGACCCATGTGGCGGAAGTTTGCATGGAGCGCACCATCGTCCTATGCCAATGCATTGGCAATAATGGCCTGGAAGGATGAAGAGGCACCGACAGTGGATGAAGTGGCTCGCCAACTCCATAAATATGAAGAAAATCTCTCCTCCTCCCTACAAGCCTGCATATCGGCTGTGGAGAAGCTGTCCCAGGATGTCCAACAAATCAAAGAGGATATGTCCTACTCCCCACTTGTAAGGACCAATGTCTCAGCTATTAGGAGTGAGCGTTCTTCTGCCCAAGAGAGAGAATATAGAAGGTATACACCGCGAGGTGCCGGGTGGTTTTACCTATGTGATCATGGAGAGGACATGAGGAAATGGGACGGAAAACCTACCTCGGCCCTAAATGCACGGGTACATGAGCTTCAAGGAAAAAACACCACAAAAGGGGATTCTACCAGGAAAAATGCCGCTCCAGTTTCCAAACAGAGTAGAAGGGCTGATCTTATTTCTGATCCTCTTGAAGGGAATTCTGAGCCAATCTTACGAGAAGTGAATACTGGACACTCTGACCAGAATTAGAGGGGCCCTGCCTCCAGCCAGGTGGAGGAAAGGGATAACCGGGTCTATTGGACTGTGTGGATTCGATGGCCTGGCACGTCAGACCCACAGGAGTATAAGGCTCTAGTAGACTCCGGCACACAGTGCACTCTCATGCCATCAAGTTATAAGGGGGCAGAACCCATTTGTATTTCTGGTGTGACAGGGGGATCCCAAGAGTTAACTGTATTGGAAGCTGAAGTAAGCCTAACTGGGAATGAATGGCAGAAACACCCCATTGTGACTGGTCCAGAGGCTCCGTGCATCCTTGGCATAGACTATCTCAGGAGGGGGTATTTTAAGGACCCGAAGGGGTATCGATGGGCTTTCGGTATAGCTGCCTTGGAGACGGAGGGCACTGAACAGCTGTCTACCCTGCCTGGTCTCTCTCAAGACCCTTCGATTGTGGGGTTGCTGAAGGTTGAAGAACAACAAGTGCCAATTGCTACCACGACGGTGCACCGGCGGCAATATCGCACCAACCGAGGCTCTCTGATTCCCATCCACAAGTTGATTTGCCAATTGGAGAGCCAAGGAGTGATCAGCAAATCTCACTCACCCTTTAATAGTCCCATATGGCCAGTGCGAAAGTCTACTGAGAGCTGCGGTTCCAGATATGCTAGTACTTCAATACGAGCTAGAGTCAAAGGCAGCCAAGTGGTATGCCACAACTGACATTGCTAATGCGTTTTTCTCAATCCCTCTGGCAGCAGAGTGTTGTCCACAATTTGCCTTTATTTGGAGGGATGTCCAGTACACTAGGAATCGTTTTTGAGAAAGGGAAGAAAATAATCCAAATCCTTCTGAAAGCCAGTTTTGCCATAAAAGAAAATAAAGGTCAAGGGACCTGCACAGGAGATCCAGTTTTTAGGAATAAAATGGCAAGATGGGACGTCATCAGATCCCAATGGATGTGATCAACAAAATAGCAGCTATGTCCCCACCGACTAATAAAAAGGAAACACAGGCCTTCTTAGGTGTCATGGGGTTTTGGAGAATGCATATTCCAAATTACAGTCTGATTGTAAACCCTCTCTATCAAGTGACCTGGAAGAAGAACGATTTTAGATGGGGCCCTAAGCAACAACAAGCCTTTGAACAAATTAAGCAGGAGATTGTTCATGCAGTAGTCCTTGGACCAGTCTGGGCAGGACAAGATGTTAAAAATGTGCTCTCTACTGCAGCTGGAGAGAATGGCCCTACCTGGAGCCTCTGGCAGAAAGCACCTGGGGAGACCCGAGGTCGACCGTTGGGGTTTTGGAGTTGGGGATATCGAGGATCCGAGGCTCGCTATACTCCAACTGAAAAAGAGATATTGGCAGCATATGAAGGAGTTCGAGCCGCCTCAGAAGTGGTTGGTACTGAGACACAGCTCCTCTTAGCACCCCAACTGCCAGTGCTGGGCTGGATGTTCAAAGGGAGGGTCTCCTCTACACATCACGCGACTGACGCCACGTGGAGTAAGTGGGTGGCACTGATCACACAATGAACTTACATAGGAAACCCCAGTCGCCCAGGAATTGTGGAAGTGATCACGGACTGGCCAGAAGGCAAAGATTTTGGAATGTCGCCAGAGGAGGAGGTGGCACGTGCTGAAGAGGCCCCACTGTATAATAAACTGCCAGAAAATGAGAGGCAATATGCCCTGTTCACTGATGGGTCCTGTCGCATTGTGGGAAAACATCGAAGGTGGAAAGCTGCTGTATGGAGTCCTATAGGACAAGTTGCAGAAACTGCTGAAGGAGAAGGTGAATCGAGTCAGTTTGCAGAGGTGAAAGCCATCCAGCTAGCATTAGATATTGCTGAAAGAGAGAAGTGGCCAGTGCTCTATCTCTATACTGACTCATGGATGGTGGCAAATGCCCTGTGGGGGTGGTTACAGCAATGGAAGCAGAGCAACTGGCAGCGCAGAGGTAAACCCATTTGGGCTGCCGCACTGTGGCAAGATATTGCGTCCCGGCTAGAGAATCTGGTTGTAAAAGTACGTCACATAGCACGTACCCAAGGGTCGGGCCACTGAAGAACATTGAAACAACCAACAGGTGGATCAGGCTGCCAAGATTGAAGTGGCTCAGGTGGACCTGGACTGGCAACCTAAGGGTGAGCTATTTATGGCTCGATGGGCCCATGATACCTCAGGCCATCAGGGAAGAGATGCAACATATAGATGGGCTCGAGATCGAGGGGTGGACCTGACCATGGACACTATCGCGCAGGTTATCCATGAATGTGAAACATGTGCTGCAATTAAGCAAGCCAAGCCGTTAAAGCCCCTGTAGTATGGAGGGCGATGGCTGAAATATAAATTTGGGGAAGCCTGGCAGATTGACTATATCACACTCCCACAAACTCGCCAAGGCAAGCGCTATGTGCTTACAATGGTGGAAGCAACCACCGGATGGCTGGAAACATATCCTGTACCCCATGCCGCTGCCCGGAACACTATCCTGGGCCTTGAGAAGCAGGTCTTGTGGCGACATGGCACCCCAGAAAGAATTGAGTCAGACAACGGGACTCATTTCTGAAACAACCTCATAGACACCTGGGCCAAAGAGCATGGCATTGAGTGGGTGTATCATATCCCCTATCATGCACCAGCCTCTGGGAAAATTGAGCGATACAATGGACTGTTAAAAGCTACATTGAAAGCAATGGGGGGGCGGAACCTTCAAACATTGGGATACACATTTAGCAAAAGCCACCTGGTTAGTCAACACCAGAGGATCTGCCAATCGGAGTGGCCCTGCCCAATCAGAATTTTTACATACTGTAGAAGGGGATAAAGTCCCTGTAGTGCACATGAAAAATATGTTAGGGAAAACAGTCTGGGTTACTCCTGCCTCAGGCAAAGGTAAACCCATTCGTGGGATTGCTTTTGCTCAAGGGCCTGGGTGCACTTGGTGGGTGATGCGAAAAGTTGGGGAAGTCCGATGTGTGCCTCAAGGGGATTTGATTTTAGGTGAGAATAGGCAGAATTGAACTGTATGATATTAGTTGCTATATAACCCTGCCACTGTATGTTATCATTACTATAATTGTTATATGCTATATCCATAGTACTACAGTAAGAATCACTTAGATCAAGCAAGAAAGAACTGTGATAAAACTGAGCAAAGCGCAGTAGTGATGAGACCAGAACTGACTCCAGCATGCAACAATCCAACAGTGCACACTATCCTCCTGCTGCGTCCAATGTCATCTGCTCGTCATACTGCACTGAAGCCCAATTCTGCTCTACCGACTGAGAGGACTTTGCACCATCCCTCCTGCCCAGAAAGACTGGTATGACAGATGGAGCCCAGAGTCGGGAACTAAATGAACTCAATGAACATTTTATGAACATAACCTATAAACTAAAGGAATGATATCTCTGTGTGTGTATAGATATATATATTGTTCATATGTCTCAAAGGGATGGAAAGGTGATGATGATTGATCAGGATGTAACTAATGTAACTAAAGGTATGGGAACTGAGCATGAGGTCAATGGTATAGAATGAGGGGTGGATACTGTCCTGGTTTCAGCTGGGATAGAGTTAACTGTCTTCCTAGTAGCTGGTACAGTGCTGTGTTTTGAGTTCAGTATGTGAAGAATGTTAACACTGATGTTTTCAGCTGTTGCTCAGTAGTGTTTAGACTAAAGTCAAGGATTTTTCAGCTTCTCATTCCCAGCCAGTGAGAAAGCTGAAGGGGCACAAGAAGTTGGCACAGGACACAGCCAGGGCACCTAACCCGAAGTGGCCAACAGGATATTGCATACCATGTGATGTCCCATCTAGTATAGGAACTGGGAAGTGGGGGCAAGGAATTGCCGCTCGGGGACTAGCTGGGTGTCGGTCGGCTGGTGGTGAGCAATTGCCCTGTGCATCATTTGTACATTCCAATCCTTTTATTACTACTGTTGTCATTTCATTAGTGTTATCATTATCATTATTAGTTTCTTCTTTTCTGTTCTATTAAACCGTTCTTATCTCAACCCACGAGTTTTACTTCTTTTTCCCGATTTTCTCCCCCATCCCACCATCCCACTGGATGGGGGGGGAGTGAGTGAGCGGCTGCGTGGTGCTTAGTTGCTGGCTGTGGTTAAACCACGACAGTCATCATTCTTCTCATACTGAACTCAAAATATAGCACCGCACCAGCTACTAGGAAGACAATTAACTCTATCCCACCTGAAACCAGGATAGCCTTGATCACGAGCCCATCTATATGTTGTATCTCTTCCCTGATGGCCTGAGGTATCATGGGACCACAGAGCCATAAATAGCTCACCCTTAGGTTGCCAGTCCAGGTCCACCTGAGCCACTTCAATCTTGGCAGCCTGATCCACCTGTTCGTTGTTTCGATGTTCTTCAGTGGCCCAACCCTTGGGTACGTGCTACGTGACGTACTTTTACAACCAGATTCTCTAGCCGGGACGCAATATCTTGCCACAGTGCGGCAGCCCAAATGGGTTTACCTCTGCGCTGCCAGTTGCTCTGCTTCCATTGCTGTAACCACCCCCACAGGGCATTTGCCACCATCCATGAGTCAGTATAGAGATAGAGCACTGGCCACTTCTCTCTTTCAGCAATATCTAATGCCTGCTGGATGGCTTTCACCTCTGCAAACTGACTCGATTCACCTTCTCCTTCAGCAGTTTCTGCAACTTGTCCTATAGGACTCCATACAGCAGCTTTCCACCTCCGATGCTTTCCCACAATGCAACAGGACCCATCAGTGAACAGGGCATATTGCCTCTCATTTTCTGGCAGTTTATTATACAGTGGGGCCTCTTCAGCACGTGCCACCTCCTCCTCTGGCGACATTCCAAAATCTTTGCCTTCTGGCCAGTCCGTGATCACTTCCACAATTCCTGGGCGACTGGGGTTTCCTATGTAAGTTCATTGTGTGATCAGTGCCACCCACTTACTCCACGTGGCGTCAGTCGCGTGATGTGTAGAGGAGACCCTCCCTTTGAACATCCAGCCCAGCACTGGCAGTTGGGGTGCTAAGAGGAGCTGTGTCTCAGTACCAACCACTTCTGAGGCGGCTCGAACTCCTTCATATGCTGCCAATATCTCTTTTTCAGTTGGAGTATAGCGAGCCTCGGATCCTCGATATCCCCAACTCCAAAACCCCAACGGTCGACCTCGGGTCTCCCCAGGTGCTTTCTGCCAGAGGCTCCAGGTAGGGCCATTCTCCCCAGCAGCAGTAGAGAGCACATTTTTAACATCTTGTCCTGCCCAGACTGGTCCAAGGACTACTGCATGAACAATCTCCCATTTAATTTGTTCAAAGGCTTGTTGTTGCTTAGGGCCCCATCTAAAATCGTTCTTCTTCCAGGTCACTTGATAGAGAGGGTTTACAATCAAACTGTAATTTGGAATATGCATTCTCCAAAACCCCATGACACCTAAGAAGGCCTGTGTTTCCTTTTTATTAGTTGGTGGGGACATAGCTGCTATTTTGTTGATCACATCCATTGGGATCTGATGACGTCCCATCTTGCCATTTTATTCCTAAAAACTGGATCTCCTGTGCAGGTCCCTTGACCTTTATTTTCTTTTATGGCAAAACCAGCCTTCAAATGATTTGAACTATTTTCTTCCCTTTCTCAAAGACTTCTTCTGCTGTGTCGCCCCATACAATTATGTCATCGATGTATTGCAGGTGTTCTGGAGCTTCACCTTTTTCCAGTGCAGTCTGGATTAGTCCATGGCAAATGGTGGGGCTGTGTTTCCACCTCTGGGGCAGTTGATTCCAGGTGTCCTGGACGTCCCTCCAAGTGAAAACAAACTGTGCCCAGCACTGTGCTGCCAGAAGGTTTGAGAAAAATGCATAAGCAATGTCAGTTGTGGCATACCACTTGGCTACATTTGACTCTAGCTCGTATTGAAGTTCTAGCATATCCGGCATGGCAGCACTCATCGGTGGTGTGACTTCATTCAGGCCGCAATAGTCAGCTGTTAGTCTCCATTCCCCATTAGACTTCCGCACTGGCCATATGGGACTATTAAAGGGTGAGCGGGTTTTGCTGATCACTCCTTGGCTCTCCAGTTGGCAAATCAACTTGTGGATGGGAATCAGAGAGTCTCGGTTGGTGTGATATTGCCGCCGGTGCACCGTCGTGGTAGCAATTGGCACTTGTTGTTCTTCAACCTTCAGCAACCCCACAATCGAAGGGTCTTGAGAGAGACCAGGCAGGGTAGACAGCTGTTCAGTGCCCTCCGTCTCCAAGGCAGCTATACCAAAAGCCCATCGATACCCCTTCGGGTCCTTTAAAATACCCCCTCCTGAGATAGTCTATGCCAAGGATACATGGAGCCTCTGGACCAGTCACAATGGGGTGTTTCTGCCATTCATTCCCAGTTAGGCTTACTTCAGCTTCCAATACAGTTAACTCTTGGGATCCCCCTGTCACACCAGAAATACAAATGGGTTCTGCCCCCTTATAACTTGATGGCATTAGAGTGCACTGTGTGCCGGAGTCTACTAGAGCCTTATACTCCTGTGGGTCTGACGTGCCAGGCCATCGAATCCACACAGTCCAATAGACCCGGTTATCCCTTTCCTCCACCTGGCTGGAGGCAGGGCCCCTCTAATTCTGGTCAGAGTGTCCATTACTCACTTCTCATAAAATTAATTCAGAATTCCCTTCAAGAGGATCAGAAATAAAATCAGCCCTTCTACTCTGTTTGGAAACTGGAGCGGCATTTTTCCTGGTAGAATCCCCTTTTGTGGTGTTTTTTCCTTGAAGCTCACGTACCCGTGCATCTAGGGCCGAGGTAGGTTTTCCATCCCATTTCCTCATGTCCTCTCTGTGGTCACACAGGTAAAACCACCCGGCACCGTGTGGTGTGTACCTTCTATATTCTTTCTCTTGGGCAGAGGAATGCTCACTCCTAATGGCTGAGACATTGGTCCATAGAGGTGTGGAGTAGGACATATCCTCTGAATTGCTGGAAATCCCAGAATAGCTTCTCCACGGCCGAAATGCTGGTTTGTAGTGAGGAGGAGAGATTTTCTTTGTATTGCCAGAGCTGGGAAGCCATTTCATCCACCGTCGATGCCACTTCGTCCTTCCAGGTCAGTATTGCCAGTGAGTTGTGATAGGACAATGGTGTGCTCTGTACAAACTTCTGCCACATGGGTCCTGTGCATTGCACTTCATCTGGATCGTTGGGTAACTGTGGGTTGTCCAGGTCATAATAAATCATTTCTAGCACAGCTAATTCCCTCAGATATCAGATACCTCTCTCCATGGTGATCCACTTGCCTGGTTGACATATAACATCTTCCTTAAAGGAGTACCTTTCCTTCACGCTTGATAGGCATTGCCTCCAGAGGCTGAGGGCTTGTGCCCCTTTTCCAATTGCCTTGTGTTACGGAGGCATGCACAATCAAATCTAACAGGTGTTAAAAGTCAGATTTATTCTTCAGTAAAAAGTTAGTTAGAACTCCAATAACATTAGTGAACCACAGGCTCAATGATGTAAGGGGAATTAGTACTACACAGCCAACTTAAGAATCCTTAAGATTCAAAAGTGATGACTCAAAATGCACATATCACTCACCTAAAAGATGAGGGCTCTCTCCCTTGAGGAGTTACCTCAGGAACTACCTGGGCATCAGTCAGCGAGTGGTGAGCAATTGCATTGTGCATCTCCTGATTTGTATATTCCAATCCTTTAATTATTATTGTCATTTTATTATTGTTACTATTATCATTTTTAGTTTCTTCCTTTCTGTTCTATTAAACTGTTCTTATCTCCACCCATGAGTTTTACCTTTTTCCTTCTGATTGTCTCCCCCATCCCACTGGGTGGGGGGGAGTGTGTGAGCGGCTGTGTGGTGCTTAGTGCTGGCTGTGGTTAAACCACTGAGACAAGGGGAGTCAAAAGAATCTCAGTAGACATAATAAAGGGGGGTGAAAGATGATGTTTAGTGCTTACATTGTTGAAATTAGCTGAGGTAGAGACAGTCCTTGATAAGAAGAGCTGGTCCCAAGAACCAGCCAATGAGGTAAAGACAGTCCTTAATAAGAAGCAGGAGCAGGCCCCAAGAGCCAGCTAAGACTGGTCTTGCGGCTTGGGTGAATACCAAGAAATCACTGAGCCTGCGCAAGGAAAAAGGTTACTAGTGGTGACGAAGAGGAGTCATCTATCTTCATCTCTGCGACCACCAGACAACCACCCTAAAGAGGCCCTGCGCAGGCGCAGTTGGGAGGGGACTATGGAAATGACCTCTCGGAGCAAATTTTAATATGAAGCGGGGATAGGTCGTGCATATGTATAGGCGTATTGTGAATATGTAATACCTGACTGTATAAACTTGAGGCGAACTGCCGAGTCGGGCGCGCACGACTTTGGTGGGACTACCCCCCGTGCCGCCCAGCGCTGAATGAACATACCTACTGTACAATCTCACTGATTGTGGAGTCTGTTTTCCGCACGTCACCACGACAACCAGGCAAAGCTTTACTGCTTTTTAAGTTAATAATGAAATATCTCCTCTATGCCCATCTTACACAAGGAATTGATGCCCAGTCCCTTTGACTTCAATGGGATAAGTACTTGTATATGCATAGACGGAGAAAATGAGATTAGGGTGAATTTTTTTTGGAAGCCAAAATAAGCATATGGATGAAATAAGGGGAATCCTCTGAATCAAACTGACATCATAAAACTTTGAAAGCTGTACAATTCCAATAGGATGGCTTTGGGAAATAATATTGAACTAATACAAGTTATGTTAGTCTGTTCAACTTCATCTTTCAAAACATTTGATTTTAAAAAGGAAAACAGGCAATTTAGGGATTTTTTCACGAAGATTGAATAAAATTTGATTGCTGGAGGCAAGGGGAAATGTATAGATGTAAAGGAAATGAAAGCCTGTTGATCATATTCAAAGTACAGCCTGTATTTTTGAATTGTCATCTATTTTTATTTCTGTTTTTATCTTCACTCTAAACCCAGTAAAACTTCCTAATGGCATGAAACTTGAGAATTCATCCTAACTGTAAACTTGTTCTAACAGAATAATAAATTTTTCATAGACTGGCTTTCATCACCGGTGTATGTTGTTTATTTTAACATAGACAGTATTGAAATATTAAGCTTTCTGGTGTAGTTTTAGCAATAGTGCTCTTGATAGTCTGCTTTTTCATGTGCTTTTCCTTTTGAACTTTTTGTATGTCTACAAGATGACATATTGCAATGCTGATTGAGTGCAGTTTAAGGTGATTATGAATAATTTAAAGATGCATCTTGTGCAATTTCCAACTGGTGATCCCTGTATAACAATGCAAGACTAAAGTGATTTCCTAATGGAAATGAAGTTGTTAGTGTCCTTGAATTTTTATTTTTAAAGCCTAAAGAATTTTCGTCTTTGCTTTTGTTGGTGTCATTAAAAAATGTGCAAGATTTTTGTGTAAAGGAGCAGTGTAAATTGTTTTTTAGTGGCTTTCTTATTTAAAACTGCTAGTACCCCCTGAAATCTGTCTGTAATTAAAACCAGGTGCTTCAAAAGGCACCTTGATGAAATAAGAAAAGAAAAAGCCTTCATCTTACATTATGGGGGGATGGAGGATAAGAAAAAATTTTGTAAAGGAACATGTGTTCAAAGTAGGATTTAGAAAGAGGAGGATGGGTGCCACAATTGAGAGACGGGACACAGCTTGATGCAAGCAGAGAGTGTCGTTTTATTGCATATAACACTCGTTTATATAGGAAATTAGAAGACGCGTTTTTTAAACTGATTGGTTATTATGCTCCAAAGTTCTTATCAGCGCGCGCTAATTGGTAGCTACTTAAACTTTAGCAATTGGACTGTCAGCAACTAAACTACTTTTGCAAAAGACTCCAAGTTCCAGCCCTTTATCGAGCATGACTCACGGGTCAGTAATTCTCCACCACATCGGCGCCTCTCTGTTTGCCTTATCAGGCCTCCCAAGGTTTATAGCCTGCAAGTTCCAGCCGGTCCCCTTCTAACAACGGAGCAGTGCCCGCCGTCCTGTCTGATTCCTTCAAATCTCTCCCCACATCTCCCCCTTCCTGTTGCAGAAAAAAAATCTTTTTCATGGAGCACTCCATCAATCGTTGCAAACATTGTAACAAACAGGGTAAAAAAAGCAATAAGAGAATAAAGATGGCTTATGAAGTTCCGTAGGTGTCCTCCGTAGCCTCAAGAAGGTCAGGGAGTTGTTGTTCAGGAGGATGATCTGGGGGTTGAGCAGAGTCCCCGCCGGGCTCGTTGGGCGCTCGAGGCAGGGATTCAAGGAAAGGACGCACGTTCTTTGCTGGAATCCACCTGGGGCCTTTCTCTGTGGAGACACAAGCATAACCTCTTCCCCACGTGACAAGAGGATATGGTCCCATTATTTTACCTGTTTCTGGGTCGCGAACCAACACTGGGGCTTTAACTCGTGTCTCGAATGAAGTATTCGCGTTAAAATGTCGAACTATGGGAGGATTATTATCTAGCAAAGAACAATTCAAGAAGTTAAAAACATACAAAGCTTTCTGTAGTCGTTCCTCAGGGGTGGCAATCCCTGCTCCCCCTTTCTGTTGTTGTAGTAAGCGCTTCAAAGACTGGTGAGAACGTTCAATTAGAGATTGACCTGTAGGGAAATGAGGGATGCCAGTAATTTGAATTTTTTCCAGCGCAATACAGAGGCCTGCCGAGTTGACGGCAGCCGTGACAAGGGCTACAGCTTCCTCCATGACCTCGTGATGTTGTGCGGCCACCAAGATATCATCCATATAATGGTATAACAAGACACTAGGCATCGCAATCCTAACCGGACTAAGTACTTTAGCCACATACCACTGACAAATTGTAGGACTATTCTTCATTCCTTGTGGCAGCACAACCCACTGGTATCTTTGCAACGGGGCTTGCATGTTGATGCTTGGAACTGAAAAGGCAAATTTAGGAGCATCCTCGGAGTGTAGTGGGATATTAAAAAGCAATCTTTAAGGTCGATAACAGTCAAATACCAATTTCGAGGAATCATAGTGGGGGACGGGAGTCCTGGTTGGAGGGCTCCCATGTCTGCCATAGCGTCATTAATTTTTCTGAGGTCGTGGAGCAAGCGCCACCTGCCGGTTTGTTTTTTAATAACAAAAATAGGTGAGTTCCAAGGACTGGTAGAAGGCACAATATGCCCTTTTGTTAACTGTTCCATAACTAATTCTTGGAGGGTGTGAAGCTTTTCCAGTGGTAGGGGCCATTGATCTACCCAAATAGTGGTATTGGTCTTCCATGTCAATTTAAGGGTGTCGCGCGCTTCAATGGCCCCTTCTAAAAATGGGTCCAAATGGACATTCCCCACTGGGACAGCACATCACGCCCCCACAGGATCATAGGGACGGGTAACACAAAAGGTTTAACAGAGGCTATATGCCCCTCTGGACCTTGGATTTGGATTAATTCCACACTTTGGTGGCTGTTACCAGTTCCTCCAATTCCAGCCAATGCTTGGGAAACATTAGCCAGAGGCCATTGTGGAGGCCACTTAGCAAGAGATATTACCGTGACATCGGCTCCAGTATCAATAATTCCATTTAGTATTACTTGTTGCCCTCCGTGGATAAGGGTACATTGACATACGGGTCGGTTCTGAGAAATAGATTGCACCCATAGAATTTGTGGGTTCCCTGTAGACCCAAACCCTCCCCGCCTTTGAGGAGATTGACTAGGAATGGGGGAGTTCATCCCCACCGGAATCAATATTAATTGCGCTACACGACTACCTTTAGGTATCGTGCAGGGAGGAAACGGAGTCCAAGCCATAATTTTAATTTCATCAGTACTATCAGAATCAACGACCCCTGGTAATACAAAAAGCCCTGATAATGTGGTAGATGATCTCCCTAACAACAGCGCTTGTGTTTTTGGGGGCAAGGGTCCCGAGATATTTGTCGACAGCAAGTGAACTGAGCAATCAAGTAACATTACTTTGTGGGCGGTTGCCAGGTCCAATCCGGCACTCCCGGCTGTTGCTGGACGAAGACTTGAGGCACTGCTGCTTCCCTCCGTGGGGGTTGGAACGTTGGCTGCGGTACTTGTGTCTGTGCGCGTCGCCGCCCCGCGCTCCGTGACCGGTTTCCCTGTATCAGTTGACCCTGAAAATCATACTTAGACAGACATTGATTAGCATAATGACGCCCTTTTTGGCATTTAAGGCAAACCCCAGGGGCTTGGTACCTAGCTCCCATATTCATAGCCAGGCAGTTCTTTTTTAAATGCCCTGGTTTACCACAGCCGTAGCAATTCCCCAAACCTGACGGACCGCGCATGGCTGCAAAGGCAGTAGCCATGGCCTCAAATTTATGATCCACAGTGCCAATTCTATTACAAGCTTCCACCATTTCAATCAGTGTAGGATTCAGTTTAGGGAAGGATTTCAGGAGCTTTTTACAATCCACATTAGCATTTTCTACAGCCAGTTTCAACAACAAAATTTCTCGTGCTTCCGCGTTGTCTATCTGATGCTCCAGAGCCTGTTTTAATCTATCAATAAATTGCATATAGGGCTCTCGGGGTCCTTGAGTAATAGTTGTAAAAGCTTTCTGTGGCTTTTGTGTGTCAGGGACCTTAAAAAAAGCCTTTTTCGCTTCTTCACGGACTGCTTCAAGAGCCTCCCGAGGGATATCCCGTGCCTGGGCTACCGGATCAGCATGCTGACCGGTGCCGGTAAGATGTTCTATGGTTAATGCAGCCACAACTGGATCAGCATGACCCGCAAACGTAAGAAGAAGTGCCTGGAGCCCCCCACCTCCAATGTGACTCCCACAGCGTAAACTGAGTCGGAGTTAACAGTAATTTTGCTAGAGACTTTAAATCATGAGGAGTCATAACATAAGTATCAAAAACAGAAGATAACAGGCTCGCGAAATAAGGAGAGGAAAGCCCGTGCTCAGTGACAGTACGGCGCAGTTCCTTAATGATGGGAAAGGATAAGGCTTCCCATTGTACCCCCCGGCCCTGATAGATTATGGGGGCAACTATCATTTTGGCAATCTCGAGATCCCCTTCCTTTAAGGCTTGGCGTCTTATATTAGCCCACACGTCGTGTGGGTCAGGAGGATATAAGTCTGGCTCCTTCTCGGGGACTACCGGCCCCGGATCAAAGGGGTCCTCCTCCACAGCGCCGACCTCTGGGGGTCCTCGGCAATTTTGACTTTCCGAAGGCAGAGAAGGGACTGTGGGGGCATTCCCTTTAGTCTTTATGTTGCCATTATCACTCTCCTCTTGAGCTTTTAGGGTTTGAAAAATGATCCTTCACCACGGAAGCATACGCTGTGCTTCTACATCCCCCAATGTGGCAGAGTCCCACAACTTCACCCCCACATCATCCCAAAGTTCCTGCGTAAAGATACTAGAAGCAGTTACAGTGGGTATCTTCATTTGTACCCATTTAAGCATGGCTTTAAGGTCATGCCCGGAGATAACTTTCCCATGCTTTTGAAGAAGAGCTTTCATAAGCTCATATACGTCTCTTTCCGGGGAAGACGCTTGATTCCCCATGTTTCCCACAGCTCACCTCTCAACTCCGGAGGGATTTCAGGCCGGCCGGCTCCTGCTTCCTTTCAGCAGCTCATTCAACGTTCTGTGGGACTTGCAGCATGCCACGCAGACAGGCGGTTCCTGGGCCCTATCACGTCGGGGTCACCAATTTGCCGCGATTGAGAGACGGGACACAGCTTGATGCAAGCAGAGAGTCGTTTTATTGCATATAACACTCGTTTATATAGGAAATTAGAAGACGCGTTTTTTAAACTGATTGGTTATTATGCTCCAAAGTTCTTATCAGCGCGCGCTAATTGGTAGCTACTTAAACTTTAGCAATTGGACTGTCAGCAACTAAACTACTTTTGCAAAAGACTCCAAGTTCCAGCCCTTTATCGAGCATGACTCACGGGTCAGTAATTCTCCACCACATCGGCGCCTCTCTGTTTGCCTTATCAGGCCTCCCAAGGTTTATAGCCTACAAGTTCCAGCCGGTCCCCTTCTAACAACGGAGCAGTGCCCGCCGTCCTGTCTGATTCCTTCAAATCTCTCCCCACAGATGGGATTGACTTCTGTACTGGAATGATGAAAGCACTTACTAGCCTGACAGGATGCAGAGATGCTTACAAAGGCGAACAAGAAAATGTTAAGTCATGACAAAGTGATATGGTTTTGGAGGTATGAACAACTGTAGATGATACAGGAAAATAGGTAAAGCTGTGAAGAATCAAGAAGTTAGGGTTAAGTTGCTTGAAGAAATATAGTAGAAATATTAACTTCTGATTTTTGAAGAAGAAATTTTTTAATTCCCATCCATCAAATATCATTTGACTTTGTTGAAACAAGTGTAGAGCTGTGTACACTGATTTTGCTGTACTGCATACAATACAGATCTGTTTCAAGTCAAAATTAAGATAGCATTTGTGTTTAACTTGAGAAGGCTCTATTGAGTCTGTAACAAAAATCACTAGTGTTTGAAAGCAGAAAATATTTGCTATAATTTCTTATACTTGATCAGTTAAGAATGATTCTGGCATCATTATTTTAGAGTATGGATTTGGCACATATGCAGCAGGAAGAAGGACAGATTCAGGAAGGTGTTTAATGTTACATTTAACTTACTTGACTGTATTGTCATGCCAGAGCTGATCCAATAAAGGCCTGTTTTGACTGTCTGAATTAATTTTTGCATTTAAGCAAAAATATAAAGGACATTTCAACCCTGCTGTTGAATGTCCATACCACTGTTCCTGCATATGACACTAACAGCTCAAACTAAATCTAGGAAGATGTTCCTACCAGATATTACGGCTCACACTACATACTATCCATAATGCCTATTACCCCAGTGTCTGTGAAGGTTTCTAGACAGATTTATTTTTGACAGACACCAGTATGTTGTTGACTGTTGAGGATTTCTTGGCTGGGCGAGGGCATGTGAGCAATCCAGCCTTTAGGTGGGAACGAAGCATAAGTTTACAAAGCGCTGGAGCAGACAAGGACGCTGTGTCCTTGTACGCTGGGAAAAAGGAAGATAAGAAGAGCCTGACAAACAACTCCTGGATGCCGAAGAATGAGATAAGTAACTGCTGGACACCTCGTGAAGAAGCTTGCACAGCCAATAGAGGATAAGATAGTGTTGCGTGAACTGGGGTATTGTACCAATTAGAGTATTGTATAAGGCGCGTGCACAAGTGCATAAGATATATAACTGTGTCAAACATTGTAGTAGATGGACTTCACTTGATCACATTGGTCTGTGTGTGATGTCCCCTGTGGATCCTCTGCAACAGTTGACCTCTTCCAGCCATACTCCATAAGATGCAGAAAAGAGTAAAAGCTCCAACAACACAGAGTAAACTTCAGAGAGAGGGAAGTTTCTCTTTGCTTCAGTGAAAACATAAAGCCACTGCTTTCCCACAAGAGAAGGATCATGAAAACAACAGTACCAAGGGCAGAAGTGGCTACCCCGATAGGAAAGAGGGTCTAATAATACCCTTTCCTAGAGCAAAAAGGGGCACTCATTAGAAGCAGGCACACTGCTGCAGGGCTGGTAGGAAGCCACTCTTCCTCTGGGGATTTGCAAAGACCATACCACTTTACAAGGTGGCAGAAGTTGCCTGACAAAGCTCCCAGAAATCTTCCTTGCCACTGTAGCCATAGTTTCTGACTGCTGGTTATAGGTTTATTATCCTCTGCTCCAGGTAGCTTTAGACCTGACTACAGGAATCCTGCTGATGTGTCTATCAAAGGGCAAAAAAATTAAAAATCAGCATATTGTGTGGTAGCATCCCCATCACCACCGTGGCGTCATTTGTTTTTGCTGCTCAGTAGTGTAGAACTTGGTCCAGAATGGTGTGATGAAATAATTCTTTGAATATTTTTTTATTATTATTTAGAAAGAAACAAGATCTTTTTTATCCCATATCATCAAAGTAATCAAAGTAGCTGTTTGTTATAAGTTAGGGTCATGAGTTAGTTGTTTTCTTCCAAGGCACTTAGACCCACCTTGGTATCTGCCTTTTTTTAATTATGATGTTGTGCATAGGGAGTGATTTTGGTGTGTGATCCATTCCCTCTAGTTCTGACTAGTAACTCACACAATGAGTGTTTCATTCAGTTTTCTGCTTCCACTGTTTTTTTTGGTGCCATTCCAAACCTCCCAGGTGTATGTAGTGAGAGTAAAAACACTTTTGGAACTTTTGGAGGAACACTTTTTTTGTCTCCATGACACTGACCAAATGCATTCTGGCTCTGCCTTGCCTTTCTCCAAACTTCCTCAGCATGATCATGATCCATTATAATCACCTGCCTCAGAGGGTTTTTCAATTTTTGTCATAAATTGGTGTTATTTTCTCATGTATGTTACTTTGTCAGTGCATGGTTTTCCTTTAAGATTCACGTACATGTGCATTTACAGTGCACATTAGCAGAACGATCTGTCAGCTTGTTTGAAATATGAACACTGTCAACTTGGCTTAAAATAACAGCTTCAAAGGACATAAAAAATAACTTCCTTCAAACTTCCAATGAACAGTGGAAAGAATAGTGTGAAATAGTCAATCATAACATGACACATTAGAACACTCTCAATTTAAATATTCTGAGATGTGGAGAAGTATCTGGCAAATGTGGGGAGTTGGAGAGCATTAGTGGTCAAAATAAGACAGGACCTTGAAAATTATTGATTCACAGGACAGTGCAGTAAAACCACTAGATTTACCTGCAGTTCAAATAGGTTCAAATTCCTCATCTTGCCTATGCTTGGCCATCCAGAGTTTTTTGCAAGACCAATAGTAATACCTATTGCTGAACAAGATGATCCATGGAGCCAGTCTTTAGTATCAGGAATGAAGTGTGTCTTGCAATCAGTAAACCTCTGCATGCCCCAGTTTTCCTGTGTAGAAGTGGGAGTATCTCATTCCTAGAGATATTGAAAGACAGAAGTAATTTTTGCGAAGACTATTAGTACACTTGATGGGTAGGTTAAAAATGTATTGTGAATTAAAACTGAAATCTCTTTAATGAACAAAAAAGCTCCCTTCATTTCCACACTAAATGGGAAAGGATCGAGATGCTTTCCATTGATTGCAAATAGGATTTACTAGGGTGAGAAAGGCTGAACTTCTTAGTTAGCCTTAGTCCTTCAAACCACCTGATGAGGCTACCTGTTATGTGAATTTTCCCTCCAGCTTTTCCTGGGTGCATTCAGCTTCTTTGCATATGGCAGCCTGAATCATATTTCTCAGTGTCACACTTCACATTTTATGATAATATCATTGCATCTGTGATACAAAAATATTGATAAGGAGTTTGTAAGGAGTGGTGATGTCTTTTAAATGCCTTTAAGAACCTAAAAACCAGCTTGTACACCCAAAATCTTGTCTTTTTTTTCTAGCTATATTAAATTGGATCTGGTTAGAAACCTTGAGTAATTTTTATAAGCATTTAGCTATCTAGTGGCTGCACTGTAAATAGTAAAGAAATAGCTTTCACAGATATATCAGTAATAGGTTTATCTTTTTATGTAGTGTAAATCTGAACAGGAAAGATGCAGTGTTTTATGATTTTCAACATAATTTAATTCTCATTAAACATAAATGATTCAGTGCTCAGGAAGAGATTGTGATTAACTATTGTGATAGCTAGTGATTAACTTTTTTTTTTTTTTTTTTTTTTTACTTTCTTGTTTCATAAAAGACCTAGTGGTATGTTTAACTCCAATCTATTTCTTCAGCTATTTCCTGCTCAAAAATGAGCATCTACTACATTATTGCTGAACTACTGCTTTGCTAGTTTTTTCTTTTTCCTGGTTTTAAAACCTTACTTTGATTTTAAATTGCTAGAATAACTTATGTATTTTGATCAGTTATAAATTACTTAGCTAAAGCTCTAAGTGATTTTACAGAACTTAAAATGCACAATTATAATGAAATCCAACACTGTACTAATAGACTGCCCACATGAATATCCCCAAAAGCAGTATGATCAGGTGGTAATCCCAATAACCAGTTTTCCACACACCCTTAAGCCACCCTATCCTCAAACTAAAAAAAGGAAGAAAAGTGGGATGTCACAGTATGCTCTGAAGTTAAGCAGATCTAAGCTCTGTGCATTTTTAATTACTAATACTCATGTTAAAAGTAGTTTCCAAATAATTGCATGATTTATAGATGTAAGATAAATACATTTCTGTATTTAGTGATTGCTTTGAAAGGGTTTTGTAAGCTTTAGTTTTGTAATGCATTATGACCCTAGGGAAGTTTTAAGGTAGAGTTTTAGAGGTGAAAAGTTTTACAAGTAATGGAGTAATTTTGAAGAAATATTGTACAACTAAGGACACAGACTTAGATAATACAGAAAGATTATGGGGGCCTAAATAGGGTGAGCCTTTTGTTTTGGAATGGGAATCCAAGCCCACATCTAATTTGGAAAATTTTTTGTAAACTATTTTGCTGTTCTTGATAGATTTTACAGCTGATGCTGCCAGAATAATGAAAACTAGTAGTAAGATCTGAGACTTGCTGTAAATATTTTCTCCATTAATTGGAAAGTCCTTTGAGGGGATTTATACCCATGCTTTGGGAAGACAAGATTTTTTGGTCTTGCACAGTTGCAGGGTGCTTTTTGCATATGCTGAAATGCAAAAGACATAGCTCTCAGTACTAAATTCTTGAAATGTATGACTGATGTCTGTCTACTAAAAAGCTTTATTAGTGTGCTTATGCCTATTGAGTTGTAGTTTCTAGTAGGCAGAGAACATAGTGTGTCTTTGGCATCTGATGGTTCACAGCATTCCAAGAACATGCTCTTTTCACACCAGCTAGATTTTATTTATTAATTTGGCCATGGAATATTCACTTGTCTATTTGGATATTTTGTTTTATTTTTGTTTGTATAGAATTTTGGGTTTATATTGGTATCTTCACAGCATTGAAATGATTCCAGTGAAATGTCAATATTTAATAGAAACAATTTACAATGACTATTCTTAAATTTGCTGAATATTGCTACTACAGCTAAACATCAGGCAGATCTTCCAATTTCCCCCCAAGTATGTAACATGCTTCATGCTTTGAAGAGGGCAGTGTGGCTACATCTGGAAATTTCTTGTGTAAATACAAGATGAAAGCTATCCAAATATACTATATTCCCCTTTCAAACTTAAGGTGTTTCATGTCTATAATATCCCACCCTTTCATTCCATATGAATGTGTGCCAGACCTCTGCTCCAGAAACTGGATATCACACACAAGCTTGCCAGCAGCAAATATTAACAGATTCATATATTATTCCTTTTTGTATACGTCTGGTTTAGCCAGTATATCACTATCTGTACCCTGAAACTAGCTGCAGTAAAGAATCTGACAATCATATGCTAAGATAAAATGTGCCCTGCTGTATTTCTAAGTGCATTTCTGTCATGTAATAAACAGTTTATAGTTAAGAACTATCTAAATGTTTGCACTGTCTAATATAGTGATGAAAGGCAATGCTAAATCTCAAAGTCTGTCATACCCTGATGAAAATAGCATAAAGGATTTTACTTTGGATTCATATATGGTTAAAGGAAAAAGGCTTATCCCACAAGGATTATATATCTTTCTTTAGTTTACTATTTAGAAAAATAACAGTAGAGCTTAAAGAAATAATTTTAAAATGACAATTTGAGAAGAGTAGGCATTATAGCAACATGATTAGCTTTATTAATATTGTGTTATTAATGTAACATGAATAATGTTACAGAAATACAATGATAAAATAATGAAAAATAATGAAACAGAAATAGAAGACCCTTCTTGAGCTAGCTTTGTTATTTTAGAGAAAATTTTCTTATGTAAATTTATTCTTTGTTATAGAATGTTTTTATTCTATAACTATAATAAAAAAAATCCTTATATGCAGAGGCAAAAAGTTAAAAGTACAGATGCTACATTTCATTCTAACAAGAACTGAACTCCAGAGTGGTCTGGCTTATCAGCAAAATGGCTTTTAGATGCTGTAGTATATGCACTGCTCAAGCAAGCTAAACACATCATTGGTCTAGAGCCTGATAGGGTTTCTAAATAAAGAAAATAATTTTGTGTTTGGTGTGTATTAGGAAGCTAGTTTAGCATCCAAATGCTTCTCATTGTGGTTCATGTCACTATTTTTTGAGGCTAGTGAGGAGATGGACAGCAGGTTTATACTGTGAATTTCATAAAAGCAATAAAAAGTACATTTCTGTACAACTCTTGATCATTATGTTTGTTTTATCAGAGAAGCCTAAAACTCCCATATTTTAGAATACTTATGAAAGGAAAGTTGTTACAACTTGATTAAGTGGATTTATTTAAGAACAAAAAAGGTAGGAAATAATGATTTCTGATCTGTGGAACATACTGAATGAAGATTAGGTACTTTCTTTCTGCATATGCTTGCATTGTCTCTTGGGTTAATTTATAGACCCTTCACCCCCTTCCAGCTTCATATTTGGATGTATGTCTTGCAGGCTTCTCTTTTCTCATCAATTCATAACTTTTAGAAAGCTTTCTATTTTGGAGTATTCATAAAGAATAATGTGAAGTGAATTTTAGAAAATGCTGTACTAAGAGATAGCTGGGTTGGGTTTTGGGAGGGTTTTTTTTAATAGAAAAGGAAATTAGAAGCAGGTGGTGGTTTGGTTTTTTTAATGAAATGGTCATTTCAGGCAATACAAAAATCTCAAAACTAAAATCACGATTTGGAATGAACTTTTCTTTTACTTCTTAATTTTTCCCACTCTCATTTTAAATATTTTAAATATTACCAAATTTCTAACTTTTCCAGAGGTCTAATGTAGAAGATGGGTAACAAATTCTTCCCATTTAAGATCTGTGGGATTTTCATGTATTCCTGTGTCACTGACCACTATCAGAAACTGGATACTGGCATAGGAAACTGATAGTTTAATGTTGTGCAGTGCTTGTGTATAACCTTTTTCAGAACTGTTTAATTTAGAAAAATTAAACTTATCAAAGAGAAACAGACAGAAAAGTGGGGTTTTTTAGTTCAATAGAATAAGAGCATGAATTATTTTCAAATGTGCTCAGCTTTATGACATTAAGAAATGATACTCATATTTTTAATACAAAAATATTCCCCATGAATCTGTTAAAAATTGAGAAGATAAAAAGATAAATTGTAGTGAAGCATAGCTTTTGTATGTAACATTAGGCTGTAAAAATAATCACTTGACTCAGAGGAAGTCTGAAAAAGAGCAAACTATTTCTACATAGAGAAAGATTGTTTCATGCCTGTGTCCATTAAAAGGTGCACTACTGTGAGGATACAGTTTTAAATGTTCTTAAATAGTTGGCCATAATACACTACAGACTAACCTCAGTTCCTAAATAAGTCTAGTTAACTTTAATTAATAAAAGTTTGTATGGCATTGGTTTATAATCTTATTATGAATTTTCTACAAAAGAAGTTATTTTTGTGTCCATGATTATAGATTAGAAGACAACCTGCACAACTACACCATCTCTTGGCAGCAGGTACAGAACTAATCATATGAAATGAAAAGTATTTGTAATAATATTATATTTTTTGTAAGACAGCCTTGAGCGAGCAAGTTTCTTTTAATTCTATGTATAAATCTCATAATTAAAATGTAATTGAGTATATATGAGGCTTTCTTTATGAATAAGTAAAACTTCTTCCAGTGCAAAATATTTTAAAATACAGTTTGGTTTTTTTTCATAATCTCCCCATTTCCTAAAGTTTGTTTTCAACAGATGTTAGTGCTAAACAGTTAGCAGAGAGGGTGGTGAAATAGGTAAAGCATTGTCCAGCTGTGTTTTATTTAATATATGAATGCAGTGATACTACACAGACTGAAATCAGACACATCCGTGGAACAGCTGCCTTCCTTGAACCAAGTTCTAAATTTCTCATGAGACAGAGAACTAGATTTGGAGCTGGATATGACTACCTATATATTTCACACATTATATATAAATACATATACAGTGTGTCTCTGTGTGTCTAAGTATGCATGCAAACTTATAATGAAATTCTAGTTTAATAGAGTTTCTGAATGTGTATAATCTTTCTAAGCCCTAGTAATTTAAACAAGGTACTCCTCTTAGATAATTCAACATATATAATTTTCATTCAGATTAACCAAAAAATGTATTTATGGTTACTATTTCACTTTTGACAATGTATATGTTTCATTTCCAGATTTGTCTTGTGACTGTTTTGTGCTCAAAGCAGTTACCTGTAGTCAGCACTAAAACTTAATTTATATTTAATTTTCAGTGTAATGCATTGTATTAAGGTTGGGATAGGATGGTCAAATTAGAAAGTACTGTGCTAGTTCACATATAAAGAGTGAAATATTCTGAAAAAAACAAATTCATTGTGTAATCATGGACTATGTTTTTTATGGACACTAAGAGCTCCAGATAAATGTGGCTGCTATGATCAGCACATACCCTGCTAAGAGCATATAAATTACACTGTATCCTAGCTCTCTAGCCTGTTCCAATGTCCTCACCAGTATGCAGGTCTCTGTGGTCTCGTTTGGAGAGCAGATTGAGCCCGAGACCTGTAAGCAAACTTTATCTTGTTGAGGTCACCAGAGTATACTGCTGTGATCTTTTTAGAGGCTGTTTCACCAGGGCTTGCAAAAACACAGCTAGTACATGTATGTGTGTTCTTGATCTTGTAACGGGAGGACTGGCTTATATTAAGGACCACCTTCAAGAGCCTGAGTGATTTTTCAGAAGCTCTGATCAAGTAGGGACATCTGTTTTAGTCAGCAGAAAGCATTGCATTGCCGGCCATGGCAATGCCAGCTTGTCACTTGACAAAATGTGCAAATGCCTGGTTGATTTTGATATTTCATGCATGGAAATGTGGTGCCAAATGGGGTAGGAGTTGACAAGGATGTAGGAATGTTTTCTGTACTCCAGACAGGTCACTGTTCTTGCTTGGCTATTTCATTGAGGTAGTTTTTAAATGCATCCTGGTTTCAGCTAAGGGAATGATATCAGTGTGTATATGTACCAAAAGACAGGAAAAGTGGTGGTGATTAATTGAAAATGTATCAGAAAGCGTGGGACCTGGACATGACGTAGATAGTATAGAATAAGGGGTGGATATTGTCCTGGTTTCGGCTGGAATAAAGTTAATTTTCTTCCTAGTAGCTGGTATAGTGCTGTGTTTTGGATTTAGGATAAGAATGTTGATAACATACTGATGTTTTCAGTTGTTGCTAAGTAGTGTTTATACTAAGTCAAGGACTTCTCAGCTTCTTACACAGCTCTACCTCAGTCAGTAGAGCATGAGACTCTTAATCTCAGGGTCATGGGTTCGAGCCCCACATTGGGCGCCAAAAAGGACTGTCATGGTTTAACCCTAGCCAGCAACGCAGCCGCTTGCTCACTCTCCCTGCCCAGTGGGATGGGGGAGAGAATAGGGAAAAAAAAGTAAAACCTGTGGGTTGAGATAAAGATGGTTTAATAGGACAGAAAAGGAAGGAAAAAAAAATAATAATAATAGAATATACAAAACAAGTGATGCACGATGCAATTGCTTACCACCCGCTGACCGATGACCAGCCAATCCCCGAGCCACGGTGCCCCCCGGCCAACTCCCCTCCAGTTTATATACTGGGCATGATGTCACATGGTATGGAATACCCCTTTGGCTCATTTGGGTCAGCTGTCCTTGCTGTGTCCCCTCCCTGTTTCTTATGCACTCCCAGTCTCTGCTGGCAGGGCAATATGAGAAGTTGAAAAGTCCTTGACTTAGTATAAACGCTCCTTAGCAACAACTGAAAACATCAGTGTGTTATCAACATTATTCTCATCCTAAATCCAAAACACAGCACTATACCAGCTACTAAGAAGAAAATTAACTTTATTCCAGCCAAAACCAGGACAAAATGATAGTTTACTGTATGTCCATATGTGTTATGGAATAAGGAGTGGTGGTTTTGTTGGGCTTGACTTTGTTTTTCCTTATGTGAGAAAAACACAAATGTCATTGAGGATTAAGTGAATGATCTGTAAATTACTATTATTGGAAGAACATATATTTAACTCATTGATAAAATACAGCTGTTAAAGAAGACAAAATGAAGTGACAGTGGAACATAAAAATAAAGAACCATTATCAAGGCAGTGGAGTAGAAAGAAACAAAGAGGGTAAAGACGTCAAAGTAATAATACTGGTAACAGGTTATTGATTGGATTTATTATAGTGTGTTTTACAATATGTGATAGAGAGGAGATGACACATTGTGATGCATATAACTGTTTTTCTTATGATGAATGGTTAAAAGAGGTTAGATCTTCAAGGGTGTGCTAGTTTTGGATGGGATAGAGTCAATTTTCTTCATAGTAGCTAGTATGGGGTTAAGTTTTGGATTTGTGCTGGAAACTGTTGATAATACAGGGATGTTTTCATTACTGCTGAGCAGGGCTTTCACAGAGTCAAGGCCTTTTCTGCTCCTCACCCCACCCTACCAGCAAGTAGGCTGGGGGTGCACAAGAAGTTGGGAGGGGACACAGCTGCTGTGTTGAATTTAAGTTGCCAGTTAAGCATTCACAAAGTGATGTCAAGATGAACTAAGATGTTCAGCAGATAGAGAAAGATGTACCTTTTCTTGGAAGGTAGTTTAATGCCATGAAAATAGTGGTAATCATGGTTGTGAATAAGGTTTATAAAAATATATTGTGGAGAGAGAGAGAAGCTCAGGGACTGAGGGGATTAAGTAATGGTGAATAGCCAGAGAAACTGGGAGAAAGAGACACAGTCACACACCAGAGGGAACAGTGAAGAAGGGAGCCAGCATGTAGAAGGTGTACAGGAGATACTGGACCTCAAAAAACAATGAAGAAGGGGAATAGAAAATAGGCACTTTTTTCAAAGGCTGATGAGAACGAGGATGAGATAGCATTGCTGGATTTGTGAGGGATAAGTCTGTTGAGACTCAGGAAGGAATTTAAGTAGGATTGGCAAGGAATGAGGATGAAGGAGAAGGCAGTAATGGATGAAAAGGCCAAAGGTGAAAAAGAGCAATGGAAAGAGAAAGACACACAGAGCTATTTGTTGAAAAGTGGATCATGCAAATAAGATTTTTGAGATATGATTTTCACAAACAGCAATTCACATAGCTCCCTGTGCTCTGAAGATGCCACTGCTGATGGAGAAGAAATATGAAGTTGGCAGGTATGAGTGTGAAATATTGGGAGGCTAGGATGAGAAATTGGAAGGAATCATTCCTTTTGTTGGATGGAGAAGAATTTTAGGGATGCTAATGGTGAAAGAGAATTATAGTCAGGAGAGGTACTACAGAATGTCATAAAAACTTGAAGTAGGAAGAGAAGAGAAAAGAGGGTTTTAAAGCAACATTAACTGTAGAGGAGAAACTAATTGCAGAACAAAAAATTCTATAAGGATTCTGTACTCCTCAGAGACAAATGGGGATGGAGATACTGCAGCCCATTCAAGGGAGTCTTGGATATTGATTAGGACATTTTTACATTACCATAGTTTTAATAATCAGATTATTATTTATATGATATGAAACAGAAGAGATTGGTTTAAGGTTGTTAATTCCAAACAAAGGAATGATATCCTCTCATATTTAAACATTAATCTGTTGTTAATATCTATTAAAAAAGAAACTAATTTAAAAAGCCATCCATGATTCAAAGATATTCAGGAATCTCACTATAGAACAGCAAGCCACAGTTTTCTAAAAGGTATTACAAGTTTTTTTGCTCTACCTAATGCTTAGGTACTTGATTGCTGGTCTGTAGGCTAGCTTGGAAACTTGATATGACAGGGTGTTGTGCAGTGTAGATAGACAAATATACAGCGTGTCTTAAAATGGAAACATTCATTATCAAGTCATTTCAATACTGAGTGTCAAAAATCAAATACAAGTACACCAGAGCATCATCTTGCAGAAGCAGTGAAATCTTGGTTTTAAATTTAACTTATTTTACAAAGTACCTTTAATTCTGAAGGATTTTAAGGTTGAAGCTGATACTACAACAAAACCTGAACTACCAAAGTTATTTAAGACAGTATGTTGTTTCTGAGCTAAATGCCAGATGAATTCAAATGCACTGTTCACTTGTAATTTGTTGTATTTGAACAAAACCATGTTTTGTCAAAAGAGCTTTCAGCAACTGTATATTGTACCCATGGAAACGGTGATTAACACTTGTGGTGGGTTGACCCTGGCTGGACGCCAGGTGCCCACCAAAGCCGCTCTATCACTCCCCCTCCTCAGCTGGACAGGGGAGAGAAAATATAACAAAGGGCTTGTGGGTCGAGATAAGGACAAGGAGAGATCACTCACCAATTACTGTCACGGGCAAAACAGACTCAACTTGGGGAAAATTAACTCAATTTATTACCAATCAACCAGAGCAGGGTAATCAGAAATAAAACCAAATCTCAGAACACCTTCCCTCCACCCCTCCCTTCTTCCTGGGCACAACTTCACTCCCGGATTCCCTACCTACCCCCTCCAGCAGTGCAGGGGGACAGGGAATGGGGTTTATGGTCAGTTCATCACACGTTGTCTCTGCCGCTTTGAGGAGATTGAAGTAAACGGATGCCTGTAATCTTGAAAGCAGATGACAGATGACCCTTTATTGCTAAAACACACACATAGTCACATATTCTGCAAAGTCACTGTACATGCGCACAAGCATAAAATATGATTGGTTATATCGACACTGTACACACACATAAAAATAAGATATAATTGGTTATACTAACTCTGTACACGCGCATAAACATAGGACATAATTGGTTATATCAACTAAAACATGCGAAACTTTTCTCAGTCTAATTGGTCAAGATACACTGCCGAATTGAGGTTCTTTGTGCCAAGTTCCCTTTATCGTGGAATGCGCACCTGTGTTCTTCTAATTGGCATCTTTCTTTTTTTGTCTTCTTGTTTATTCTGTTCAAGGCCTTCTAAAAGCATCTGGAATGCTCTTGTGACCGTTAGCTAAATATGTGTCCGCACCACTTCATCCTCCTCAGGGGCAGGACTCATCACACTCTTCCCCTGCTCCAGCGTGGGGTCCCTCCCACGGGAGACAGTCCTCCACGAACTTCTCCAACGTGGGTCCTTCCCACGGGCTGCAGTTCTTCATGAACTGCTCCAGCATGGGTCCCTTCCACGGCGTGCAGTCCTTCAGGAGCACACTGCTCCAGCGTGGGTCCCCCATGGGGTCACAAGTCCTGCCAGAAAACCTGCTCCGTGGGCTCCTCTCTCTGCAGGTCCTGCCAGGAGCCTGCTCCAGCGCAGGGTTCCCATGAGGTCACAGCCTCCTTCGGGAACCCACCTGCTCCACCGTGGACCTCCATGGGCTGCAGGGGGACAGCCTGCCTCACCATGGTCTTCACCATGGTCTGCAGGGGAATCTCTGCTCTGGCGCCTGGAGCATCTCCTCCCCCTCCTTCTTCACTGACCTTGGTGTCTGCAGGGTTGTTTCTCTTACATATTCTCACTCCTCTCTTCTGGCTGCCATTTCTGTGTCCCGCAACTTTTTCTTTTCCCTTCTTAAATATGTTATCGTAGAGGCGCTACCACTATCGCTGATTGGCTCGGCCTTGGCCAGCGGCAGGTCCATCTTAGAGCTGGCTGGTATTGGCTCTGTCAGACACAGGGGAAGCTTCCAGCAGCTTCTCACAGAAGCCACCCCTGTAACCCCCCCCGCTACCAAAACCTTGCCACACAAACCCAATACAACACTATAATATTTTATTTGTAAAACCAGTAAATTTGTTATCTGTAACTTTGGATTTACAAATTCTGAAGCTAACTGGGAATTTATAACTTTTCCCTGTGGAACACTGTGTTCAGTTAGTATGAACTACTTCAGAAAACAATTTTTGAATTTTTTTTCCAGTTTGGCAGTTTTTTGCTTATAAATGTGTAGGGTTTTTATTTGTTTGCTTATTTAGTTAGTCAATTATACAAAATTATTGCAAGAAAAAAAGGCAACATCAAAGAACTAATCATGAAACTGAGATAGGAATATTGCTTGAAAAGAAAATAAAGATTGCTTGAGTTACATGTTTTTATTTTTTTTACCATATACCTCAACCAGATTCTTACTTTTACATTTTACATATACATAAATCTGGGGTCTAATATCCTGACTTTGCTGTATTCATCAGGTAAAATGCTGAGTTAAAGGTTACTGAAATTGAGAGCATTTAGCAACTCTGTATCTTGTGGATTAGCAGCAACATATCTTTGGTTATTTAAAAAAAAGTGCACCCTCCCCATCCACAAATGCCTCACTGACCTGTAACAGAAGAAAAGTTTCCTTTAACTTCTTAAAAATGACTTCTTCTCTCAACAGCTTGCTTTGCTGAATGATAATGGCATTTTTTATTTTCCACAGGCTTTTTTAAAAAAAAAAATTAAATATGTATGGCCCTTGAAAATCAGTGATAAGTATATTGAGCTAATAATCTCAGCCACCTTATACAAAGTTATTTATAAACCACTGAGGCTCTGAGTTAATAATGCTCATTTTATCACTAAAATATTTCATGTGGCAAAGTACCATTTACCCTTTTAACTGAGGCATTCCTCTGAATTCGCCTTCCCAACCAAATAAATAAAACCACATCCATGTTTTTAAAAATCTATATTCTTTTAATTAATAAGCAGAGAAAATATGTGTCCTGGGTTCAGCTGGGATAGAGTTAATTTTCACAGGAACCCGGGAGGGGGCATAGCCGGGGCAGCTGACCTGAACTAGCCAAGGAGCTATTCCATACCATGTGACATCATGCTCAGTATATAAATGGGGAGCGGGGTGGGGGGACCTCTCGGCTTTCGGCGGGGGAAGTGGCGGAGCGTTGGGTTCCAGGTGGTGAGCAGTTGCACTGTGCATCACTCGTTTTGTATATTCTTTTATCGGTACTGTTGTTGTTGTAACTTCTCTTTTTGTGTTGTCCCAGTAAATTGTCCTTATCTCAACCCATGAGGTTCCGTTTGGGTTTTTTTTCCTTTTCTCCTTTCTGATTCTCCTCCCCATCCCACCAGAGAGGGCCGGAGGAGTGAGCGAGCGGCTGCGTGGTCCTTTGTTACCGGCTGGGCTGAAACCACGACAATATGGCATAACCATTTGCAGCACATTTTTATTGGAAAAATCCAATAATGTAGAAGAAATAATAACTCGCTATATGTTACAAGAAGTTTAGTGAAAGTGACTGTTCATTTCTTAGAGAAATACACTCTTGTTGGAATACACATACGTTTTAGCTATTTTTTTTTCAACAAGTAAGTAAATTTATTATACAGCTACCTTTGATAATTCACTGCAAACTACACCTTTTTTTGGCTCAAGTGTTACTGAATGAGAAATATTAGCTTAATGTGAATTTCTGTATATTTTCAATCAGATTTCACCCTATTTGCACTGTACCTATAAGTTTACTAAAATGGGTTTTAAGCTTTGGGAACAGTGAAGAGTAAAAGAATATGAGAAATGATATTGAATTATGATGGGAATAATTTAGCAGGGCATAAATAAGGGAATAAATAATTTAGTAAATAAGCAACTGGCATTTGCTTTTTAGAGACATTTTTGTAGCTTCTTTACATTTTTCTGTAGTGCTTGTTTATTGCAAATAGGCAAAAGGCTACTTTGATATGAAACATACTGTGTTATGCATAGGTGAGTGCAGTGATTAGTGGACTTTTGGTTGGTGTTCCAGTATATCTTTTAACTGTAAATTTTTAATGAAATTTTTATAGAATAAAATTGGTCAGATGATTCTTTTCTGAGAAGGCAGAGGAACCTTCAACAGCTGGGCAAGTCTAAGAATGATTATTTTTGAAAGAGGCAAGAGGGTTTTTTCTTGTTTACAGAAGCTATATTTATGATAGTAAAAAGGAGGAAAATCATAAATTCACTAGGATAGCATGGAATGGGTTAGATAAGTTATTAAAAGATACAAAGGAACGCTTTTACATCATTGTACATTTTTCACATGCAGTGTAAAAATCCCCAAAGGAAGCCAACTGAATAGTTTCCAAAAGCTATTTTTATCAGCAATATTTATTGGTTTTTGTGGCCAAGGTAGCTTATTTTCTCAAAGTTTGACACTGTAGCCAAACATTCAGCTGGGGTTTCATTTTTAAATAATTAGGCAAATATTTACAATGCTGTTAAGAAGCCATCTTTCTAAAATGGTTTCCTAAAATTTTTCTTGATTAATTAAAGTAAGAAGAAATTGTTTCTGTGGTCAACAATATTCTTAGAAATTGAAAGCTCTAAGTGGTGAAGGAAGGATGGGCAGATAGGAAGGACTTTCTCATGAATCCAGCCTGGTTCAGAGATCTTTAAGGCATGTCAGCCTCCTCGCTTCCTTGTTTTGTCTAAAACCACATATAGTCAAATGTATCGGGTGCTGTAGCGTTTGCTACATATCAAGGTGCCGCGATTAGATCACTGGTTGGCCCGGACCAGGGAAAGAGACAGATAACACACACAGTGTGAGCGCCAACTTCCGCCTTTTATTGCGCCGTTAATTCCTTTTATACTAACAAGGGTAGGCGGGATTACAGATACATCATAGGGCTGCGACTAACCCTCCATCTTTCCGTGACATCGCGAGATCTTCCGAACACCAAACCCTACATCTCCCCCTCCCTATGACTAGCTAGCTTCTATGGTTATGAACAGTTCTACGCAAAGAAATAACTGTGTAAAGTACCATGAGCATAAGCATATTTCTACAACTAAGTTGAAACACTGTATCTTAAACACACGTAAATGTCCCATTTACCTTGCAGAGCAAGGAGCTCCTTCACAGAGAATTCACACAAGTGGAAAATGGAAAGTTAAGGCTGGGAAAGAATTACTTCTATTACTTTATAAAGTTTATCATTGGTATGCTGATGTTAAGGCTTACTGTCTGGGGCATCCAGATTCCCGGCTGTGAGTGATTCTGACTCTTCTGTTGACACTTGTTCATACACAATGTTTTCAGCTCCGTCTCTGACAGCCGGATCCCATAAAGACACGTATTGATGGGCTCTGAGAGGGATGTCATCTGGATACACATCGGGCCCCCCAATTGGTTTTGCTTGCCCCTGCCAGAAATTTGTAGCAGATACCCAAGGAGTCACAAGCCAGGAAAGGATGACAGCGATCTGTAAGAAAAAACACTCAAACACTACGAGGTTAGGGCAGGATGAACCATACGACTAGGGACCCATTTCAGTAGCCCTTCAGGCATCTGTACACAGGCGTACCCTTGCCCGAGACAACACAGCTCAAACAGCCCATCCCATTGGCGTGTCTGAGGGTCACGCACGCAGACCAACGGGTAGGGGCCTTTCTCTTCTGTGCTCGTAAAATGTCGTTGCGCCGCCGTCTGCTCCAGGTCACCTCGAACTGTCTGATTTAATGAAGTTAACGCAGTTAACAGAAGACGCTGTGTACGGAGAACAGGTGTGTTTTCCTGTAACCAGGAGGGCTCCGCCTGCTCCCCCTCCCTAAGCCGATCGAGCAGGGTCTTTAAGGTTCGATGTGCTCGTTCTACAATGGCCTGGCCTGTGCTATTATAAGGGATGCCATTTTTCCTTAACAAGCTGGACAAGGTAAAATTATTACAACAGCTAAAATCACAATAACTACAATAATGCCCATAATTCTTTGAGCCAACCTGTTACCCCTAATGACCCGAACCATGAGGACTATGAGGAAGATGAACCATCCATACATTCTTGTGTCATCTTGCTCCACGAACTCAGCCCAGCAATCGGTAGGTGCCAGCTTTCCGTGGGCGTCCCCACAGAGGCAACGATGGCCTCACTGTACACCAGCCCGATGCTCTTCGGAAAATCCCAGTATTTATACATTTGCAGAGGAACGGGTTTCAGCACGCGTGGCCAGCGGGTGCCAAAAGTCCGCCTCGGTTGCAATCTATGACGCATGCGCTCGCTGGCCAGGCGCGCTGCATGAGTCATAGCCATCTTGTCTATTGGTTCGTGGGCTTTATGGTGCGGTTGCAGTGCACAGAGAATCTTGACCTGTTATGTTAGCCAAGGTGACCTATACATTAGTTTTTGACTGAGGTGGTATTCATATTGCCACACCATCTAGGATGCTCCAGATGATGATGGTCGTACAAATCGAACAGGAGTCCGTCGTGGGCCTGTATCTGTGGAAACACAATCAACCTCGTTCCCAGGTTATTAATGGAAATAGACCTTACCCCTAATTTTGGCTTTAACTAACTTTTACGTTTACCCCACGCTGTCTTCCCGTAATCACACTATGTTTAATCAAATTATGCTTAACACACCTTTTACCTAAAGCAAGTTCTACATACAATAAGGCACGCTGTTCTAAAAACCTCTCTGAAGGACTCAATGTCCGCTAGTCCTCTAAAGTGTAATACTCTATTAGTCGGAATCTGTCGGATCAGTGGCTCCAGCACCTGCCGGTGCCGTGCCAGTTGCCGCTGGGACAATTCCGGGTCCAGCATCAGTGCGAAGCCATGGCTTGACCCACTTAGCCGGGATCCAGCGAAGGCCTCGATCTGTAAGCAGACACATATACCCTCTCCCAGTAAGTTTTATTTCTGCTGGTCCGCACCATTTCCTGGATTCTGGGTCCTTATACATTACCATGATTCCTGTACTTTGTTGTGTCCTTTCCGCCTGTAAAAGAGCATGATGCACTACCATTGGTGGGTCTTTGTGATCACCTGTCAATCTAAGATAATTTAGCACAAATAAGGCTTTGGCCAATCGTTCCTCTGGGAGTAAGCCCTGGGTTCCCCCCTTTTGTTTTTGCAGCATGCTCTTTAAGGTTTGGTTGGCCCGTTCGACAATAGCCTGTCCTGTGGGAAGAAGTGGAATACCCGTACCATGGTGAATTCCCCACAAATTACAAAATCGAGCAAATCATGTAGAACCATAGGCTGGGCCATTGTCCGTCTTAATTTCTTTAGGCACACCCAGCACTGCAAAAGAAGCGTGAAGATGTCATTCAATATGTAAGGCCTTTTCTCCAGTTTGTGCCGTGGCCCACATGGCAGCAGAATAGGTATCAATCTGCACGTGCGCTCGTACCCAAGAGTTCTACCAGAGGGGCCATATCGTCATTAGTGATACCACAAAGATTCTGCACCCACTGGATATCTCCCACAAGCTTCTGGACATCATGCACCGTTGAAATTTCTGATGTTATTTGAACCTTCTGAGGATTAACATTGCTAGCATCTATGTGCCACCCCAAATACTTCCAAGGTGCTGCCTTTTGCACCTTTTCAGGAGCAATTATTACTCCGCGATGGCTTAAGATGTCCTGTAATTGAGTTAAAATTTCATCCTGTGGCAAGTTCCTTCCCGCTATCAAAATGTCATCCATATAATGATAAATAATTAACTGAGGAAACTGCTTTCTTACAGGCTCTAATGCCCAGGCCACATACACCTGACACATCGTGGGGGAATTGCGCATTCCTTGCGGTAACACGACCCAATGGTATCTCTTATAGGGCTCTGCCTTGTTAATCGATGGTACCGAAAAGGCGAACCGTTCAGCGTCATCTGGGTGCAAGGGAATGGTGAAAAAACAATCCTTTAGATCTATAATTAACAAATCCCATTCTTCTGGAAGCATAACTGGAGACGGCAAACCCGGCTGCAGGGCTCCCATACTGTGCATCACTGCATTCACAGCGCTGAGATCATGTAACAGTCTCCATTTCCCAGTTTTCTTGGGAATGGTAAATATTGCTGTATTCCATGGACTGGTAGAAGGAACAACATGTCCCGCTCTCAATTGGTCCTCAACTAACTCTTGTATTTTTAGCAGCCTTTCAGAATTTAGCAGCTACTGATCAATCCAAACAGGCTCATCTGTTTTCCAGCTAATTTTCAGGATTGGCTGCCCCTCAGTGACCACTCCTAAAAAGGATGGGTCACTAACATTGCCTTCATTTGGCTCAATAAATCATGGCCTATGAGGCCAAACAATTCCTTTGGGGTAGTCATGATATACGGACGTGTCGTAACGTGTTCACCGTCGGGGAACACAAATGGATAATGGGTAGCCGACTTACTAAGGTGGCTTGTGTGCCCCCTATCTCTGCAATGCCAAAATTTGGATTGATCACTGGCCATGATGGAGGCCAAATGCATCGTGAAATAATCGTAACATCAGCTCCTGTATTGATTGTCATCAGTTTCTTGACGATAACTCCGTCAGGCCCTTCCAATTGCACTACCTTTTTTGGTTTACCTCTTGTTATGTCCATGGCAAAGTATACCTGCAGTTTCCCTGTGGAGCCGAATCCACCATCTCCACGTTGTACTTCACCTGGGTTTGGAACACACGACCTGAATGGAACTAATTGTGCTATTCTGGTACCTTTAGGAATAGAAACAGGAGGGATTAAAACATGAATCATAATTTTCACAGTCCCACAATAATCTGCATCAATAAGCCCTGGGACTACCAAAATTCCTTTTAGAGCTGTTGAAGATCGCCCCATTAAAAATGCATTAAGCCCAAACCCCAGTGGTCCCTTTATGTTGAATGTGTACTGTGGTTTCCACATCCACTCCAGAGCTTCCTGCAGTGGCGGATCTGGTACTTGCGAGGCTTCCTGAGGGCCGGCAGCCCGAGCCCCTTGCATTTGTGTCGTCGCGCGAGGGGCCTTGGCGCTCGGTGTAAAGTTTCCCTTCTTCCTGCATTCTTGGTGGTATGGTTATCTTTCTTACAACTGTTGCACCGTCTTTTTGTTAGCAGAAACTCTACATTGGCTCTTGATGTGTCCAAGTTTACCACAATTAAAACACTTGACCGAGGGTTTCTTACTGGCTTTATCAATAAGCAGATTCCGTATTGACTCACAGCAGTCCTTAATTTCTCAAGGACTTTCCAGTGAAACGCCTCCCATCTTTTTTGTCCATTATTTTGTACAACAACTGGGAATGCTTGGAGCATAGTCCCTTCCACAAGGGCATTTTTTATTACTCCCCCCCAATGCCTCTGCCTCTCGTCCGCAGCGGCTACTGCAGGCGGCTCCGCGTCTATCGCAGGCGCAGTTGGTTTCACCGTCTCTGGTTCTGAGAGGCGGGATGGATTAAAGGGCGGGGGCGGGGGCGCGGATGGTTCTGCCCGGGGGCCGGCCGCGGCTGGCGGCGGCCATTCCATGGCCGGCTGACGTGCACCGCTGCAAGTGGGCGGAGGGGGGGCAGAAAGGGAGGGGCCGAGGGAGGGGCCGAGGGAGGGGCCGGAGGAAGTGCCAGAGGGGGTGCAGATGACGGCTCAGCAGGCATAGGCTCAGGCAAAGGCTCAGGAGGCTCAGTCCAGTCTCCCGGCAAGGGCGCCTGATTTCCCCCGCGGGGGGGTGTTTCCTCCTCTGCCACAGTCTCCAACCCCGGCTGACTCTCAGTTATCACCTCCACGGGTGGCCGTTCCTCCCACTCTCTCAACTGACGGTATAAATCTCCCTTGATATCCTTGCCTGGAACCCAGTCCAAGAGGCATTCCTCTAAGTCCTTCCGAACCACCCACCGCAATTCCTCCCATGGATACTTCAGAGGGGGCACATCCGGCCCCGCTGGTGCCGCCCCTACAGGAAAAACCTCCGTCTCTGCCGTACCCTCCGCGTCCATGCCCTCAATCAGAGATGGACCGCTCTGTGAACCCCGCTCCACGGCCGCCCACTCCGTCTGAGTCTGACTCACTGTCCCCGAGGGCACTATCTCCTACTGTTCCTGAGGCGGCGCTTCATCCGCAAACAAAGCAGCTCGCGCCGCCAACCAGCACGCCCCAGCCTTCCGTCCTGCCGCGACCGCCTTCTCCACCTTTCCCCAACTTTGCAATCATTCAGCAGCTCCACGCTTGCCCGCGAGCGCAGATTGGAGCAAAGACTCCCGAATCTCTCCCCATTTGGGAGGGCTCAAAACTTCTCTAGGAGACCCAATGTCTCCCCGGCGCAGCATCCATAGGATGCATTTGCCCGTGGGGCCCTTCCTAATCGAACCACGGGCACCCACCTCATCAACCAATACCTTCAATACCTTAATCACTTGCGCAAGTTCCATCGTCGCCTGTGCGACCGATCACGTCGGGGTCACCACTATGTAGCATTCGCTACATATCAAGGTGCCGTGATTAGATCACTGGTCGGCCCGGACCAGGGAAAGAGACAGATAACACACACAGTGTGAGCGCCAACTTCCGCCTTTTATCGCGCAGTTAATTCCTTTTATACTAACAAGGGTAGGCAGGATTACAGATACATCATAGGGCTGCGACTAACCCTCCATCTTTCCGTGACATCGCGAGATCTTCCGAACGCCAAACCCTACAGGGTGCCTTGCCTCATTGCATTCCATGTAAATGTTAGAGGGTTTTTATTTATTTATAGAAGTCAAGTTTTTATATAAATTGCAATTAAAAAAATGCGAAATAATTTTTCACCCTGACTGGCTACACTGCTGTATGGCTTCCCTTCTAAGAATGCTGTTTTCTATAACATCCCAACATTTCCCAACTAAGCATTTCACACTTGTGTTTTTATTTTGGTTTATAGTTCCATGATACAATGCATGATTCATTACAAGGGACTAAAGATTTTATAGACTTTAAAAATAGTTATAGAGCTGTTATATTTTCTAACTTATTTTTCTGGTTATGTATGTTTTTTTCATTGCAATACAATTGCTCAAGAAAAGCTGCAGAATATTAAAAAAAAAGCCAGGTCTCTTGTCTGTTCAGTAATTGCAAATAACTAGGAAAACTTCTATATGAAATACATGTGAAAGATTATTGGAGGATATTGAACCACAGGTGAATGTGAGAGAAAAACAAAGAAATCCCAAAGACTTGCTTCCCCCCAGAATATCAGCCCTCCACCTAGAAAAAGGCCTTAATTGCATCAGATGAGAATATAATGGACATACAGGACAGTTAAATATAATTGCCAGTCAGATGTCCTGGTTATGGAAAATAAAGTTAGGTTACTGTATTAATAATTGGTTAATTAGGATTGAGAGAAATGAAGGAGTGTTTCAGGTCTGCTAACGATACATGAAAATGTCACTGAGAAAATCACAGAGAAGAGCAAATCATATAACAGTGTAATCATGTAAACACTAAAACTTCAAATTTCACAAGTTAATCTTGTCTTGCATCAATATGGTCATTATTGAAACAGCATCCATTTCTACACCATGGACGTGGTATTGAAGAGCTGTCAGATAAATTGAAAGCCCAGGGATCATGTTGACAGAGACTTAAGGAAAGCAGCTGATGATAGTCTGTAACTACCTACTGTCGTGGTTTCAGCCCAGCTGGTAACAAAGGACTACGCAGCCGCTCGCTCACTCCTCCCGCCTGTCGCAGTAGAGACGGACACGACAAGTAATAGATCATGCAAAATGGCTACTTTATTGTTCTAACACACCTTTTTATACCCTTCTTTAGAGTATGTGTTAGTATATGATTGGTTTGGTTAGTAACTAACAATTCATGATTGGTGAGTTTGTTAGGACGGTTCTTCTTATCACTATCTTGTTTTTGTACTGGTCTTCTTGGATCTTTCCAGACTCTTCAAGGATATACTACAAGCTGCTCAAGGTCATGCTGTTCTCGAACTGTCAGGAATTCCATAGACTCGTTGCATCCCCTGACAATTCCCCCTTTTTGTATTTGTGCTAAAAATATTGTCCCGGCTGCCCTCTGCAGGGCCCTTTGCAGAAGGCTGAAAAGACAGGGCAACATCAGGAGCATAGTTATCACAACCAAGATCACTACCCCCACAGTCTTGAGCAGAGATATCAACCATCCAGACAATCCCCAACCCTCGAACATCTTTGTCAGCCAATCTAATTCATCACTTTCTGTCAGCTTCCTGACTCCCTTCTTTAATTGTTGAATACTACTGAAAATGGATTCTGAGTGATCGGATAAATTCATACAACACATCCCTTCAAACTCATCACAACCATGTCCTTGTGCTAAAAGCAAGAAATCAATTACAGCTCTATTTTGTAGCGTAGCATGTCTGACACTATCAAAGTCTAGCAGTAAATCAGATAATACTACACCAGTCTGTATTCAGGGACCCCAGAGTTTGTGATTCCTGGGGTGGCAATGAGGGTGAATGCCCGATCTGTGGAAACCAGGCATTCCCATCCATTGAGTCCATGACCTGTTGCACAGGGGTCTCCATCAATAAGTTCTTAAACTTTGTTGATGTCAGTGGGACCCCCTATTAAACCTATGAAAAAGGGATTGCTTGTTCTTTGGTTTGCGGCGGTATCCATGAGTACGTCCATCCGAGGACTGTGAGGTAGATGAACCATCTGTATATTCTTGTGCTGTCTTGCTCCGCGAACTCGGCCCAGCAATCGGTAGGTGCCAGCTTTGCGTGGGCGTCCCCACGGAGGCAACGATGGCCTTGCCGTACACCAGCCCGATGCTCTTCGGAAAATCCCGGTATTTATACATTTGCAGAGGAACGGATTTCAGCACACGTGGCCAGTGGGTGCCAAAATCCGCCTCAGTTGCAACCTATGACACATGCGCTCGCTGTCCAGGCGAGCTGCACGAGTCATAGCCATCCTCTCTATTGGTTCATGGGCTTTGTGATGCGGTTGCAATGCACAGAAAATCTTGACCTGTTATATTGGCCAAGGTGACCTACACTTAGTTTTTGACTGAGGTGGTATTTATATTGCCGCACCCTCTGGGATGTTCCAGATGATGATGGTCGCACAAATCGAGCGGGAGTCCATTGTGGGCCTGTATCTGTGGAAACACAAGCATAACCTCGCCCCCAGGTTAATAGCTCACATGGTCCATTCCACTGACCAGTTAACTAAATCTTTAACATGTACTTTGATACCCTTTTGTAAATTCTGTGTTGAAAAGAGAGAAGTGTTGAGAAAGAGGAGGTAGGGAAGAATTATCCCCATAATGGAGAGAGTTAAGAACATAAACTGCTTTATCTAAACATGCCTGTGGTGGCTCCCCAATCATTCCCCCTTTTTGTTTTTTGAAGCAGCCACTTCAACGTGCCATGTGCACGCAGCTCTACTACTTGTAGAGAACCATTTTGATATACTAATTTGCTGTTCCAGTTGTTGTTTTCATACCATACTACTGCTGCTTTACCTGTTTTTTCCAGAACCATCTGTAAAGACAGTGGGGCCTTTCACAGGTTCCGGCTGGCTTAAATATTTCTGACCAAATGGTATTTCTTGAGCAAATTTCAGTAGCGGGTGTGACGGTAGATGATACGAGATCTGCTGTTGAAAACCCGCCAGGGCCGCTTGCAGCTTGTAATTGTTTGCCAGACACCATTCAAAGTACCAATTTTGAACAGGTAAAACAATCGTAGCTGGATCACGTCCTATTAGTTCTACACATCATTTTCTGGTTTTTATGATTACATCAGCAATAAGTTCAAACAAGCCAGGAGCAGTTTTTCGTGGCCGGAATGACAAAAACATCCATTCTAAAATATGTAATGGGTCATCCCACTCAGAATTCCACTGCACCAAGGCACCAAATGGCACAGTTTTGTCAATTAGTACAAAGAATTGTACCAATTGAGACAGATCAATTCGAGAAACAAATTTCTTGTATATACATTGTTCCACCGTGTGAATCACATTTAACGCTTCCTTATTTAATATTCTGGGTTCTGTTGGATCATTGGAATGTTTTAATAAGTCCAATAAAGGTTGTAACTGCGAATTGGTCAGTCCAAGATAGGGCCTGATCCAGTTCAAGGATCCCATTAATTTCTGTACAGCATTGAGTGTCTTAACTGCAAGGTTAAGTTTCACAGGTTGGGGCACAACCTGCTTGCTTGTAATTGTCATTCCCAAATATTTCCAGGGTGCTATTTTTTGCACTTTTTCAGGGGCAATAACTAACCCATATTGTTGTAGCGAATTCGTGGCCAAATTTTTCATGTCATTCAACTGCTCCTTGTTGTCTGAAGCTAACAGAATGTCATCCATATAGTGATAACAATAACTAGTAGGGAATTTTTCCCTTACAGGTGACAGAGCTTGTGCAACAAACCATTGACAAATGGTTGGTGAATTTTTCATGCCCTGCGGCAGAACTCTCCATTGATATCTTTTTGCTGGTTCTGCATGATTGATAGAAGGCACAGAAAATGCAAATTTTTCTTTATCTTGGGGAGCTAATGGAATTGTAAAAAAAAACAACCCTTAAGGTCCATGACAATGATTTCCCAATCTTGAAGGATCATGGCAAGTGAAGGCATGCCTGGTTGCAGAGCCCCCATCATGGCCATGACAGCATTGACTTGCCACAGGTCATGCAAAAATCGCCATTTACCTGATTTCTTTTTTATCACAAACACTGGAGTATTCCACGGACTGTGAGATGGTTCAATGTGTCCGGCAGCTAGTTGTTCTGCCACCAATTCTTGCAGGGCCTTTAATTTTTCAATTGGTAGGGGCCACTGATCCACCCACACAGGGTTATTTGTTAACCAGGTTAAAACAAGCGTGGGTTGTCTAACACCCTGCAGCACAGTGGCCCTCGTTAAAAATCCGTGGTAATTCTCACCCCCCACTGCGACATGCAATCCCTCCCCCATAAATTGAGGGGAGCTGCCGTCACATATGGTTTAATAACTGCTTGTTGTCCCTCAGGATTGGTAATCAGAACTGGTGTGTCTGCTGTCTTTGCTCGCGCAGAGCCTCCCAGCCCCACTACTCCCATACCAGCCTCCTCTGTGGGCCAGGTGGACGGCCACAGATAATCGGCAATAATAGTCACATCGGTTCTGGTGTCCAGGAGCCCTGCAAGCCTTACTGTAGTCGGCGATCTTCCGTGATTCGACAGCGTGCACGTCATATGTGGTCGGGATGATGAGACAGTCTGAGACCAGCAGAACTGAGGGGGTCCCGTAGAGCTGAAGCCTCCATCGCATCGCAGTCGCTGTTCTGCTTTTGAAATAGAACTCGAAAAAGGAACAAATTGAGCAATACGAGTACCTTTATGGATTGTTACTGGTGGGTAGGGGGTCGAAACCATCGCGCAAATTTGACCTGTAAAATCAGCATCAATAACTCCCACACGTACAATTATTCCATTTAACGTGCTACTTGATCTTCCCAATAGCAATGCACTCAGTCCTCGTCCGATAGGCCCCCTTGCATTAAGAGGGACCTTAACGATGTCGTTCGTGACTAGAGTTACTGTGTCGGTGGTGGATACATCCAGCCCTGCTGAGCCAGCTGTTGCGGCTGACAATTGTTCACAGAGGGGAGGTGGCCGGCTGTCGGGAGGGGCCTTGTTGTCCTCGCGCGCCCTCTCGCGCTCGTTTTGTTGTTTCCCTGTAGCGGCTGCCCATTAGCATGAAATTTGGAACGACATTGTTTTGCAAAATGTCCTAATTTTCTGCATTTCTTGCAAATAATCTCCGGTGAGTGGTGCACCGGTTGTTTACCTGATGATGTTTTGTGTGGAGAAGTTACCTTGATGTGCCCTTCACTGCCACACCCAAAGCACTTTCCAGAATTTTTCATAGCATTAGCTAGGGCGGCCACATGCGCTGCCGAGAGGACAGCTGCCGTGTGTTCCAGTGTCCCAACTTTAGAACATGCAGCTACCATGTCGGGGACAGAAGGGTCTCCTGGTAAAGCCTGTATGATCTTTTGACAGTCCTCATTAGCATTATCTCTTGCCAACTGTTTGCATAGCATTTGCCTTAAGACCTCATCCTCTACCTGTTTTTCCAGGGCGGCAGATATTTTTTCTACAAACTGTAAAAAGGGTTCTCTGGGGCCTTGGCGGATAGTGGCATATTTTTGCTTCAGAGCTGCCATGTCCATGGTTCGCTTTAATGCCATAAGGCCTATATTTTGTGCCTGTTCAAGAACAATCGGAGGCCATGTAGCCTGCAGCTGAGGGTTACTATACGGCCCTTCACCAAGCAAAGCATCTTCTCCAAGGCCTAATCTCGGGTCACCCTGTAGCAGTCGTAAATTATGCTGTGCTGCTGTGCGTGCCATCTGCCTCCAAGTAGATTGAAATACTTGCAATTGTACGGGCTGAAACAGCACTTGTGCCAGATGCATAATGTCATATGGACACAGCAGATCTGTGCTGATTATACGAATAAGTTGCATCACCTCAGGACAATTGATTCCAAATTTTTGTACTTTATTCTGCAAATCCTGCACTACTCTCCAGCCGATTGGATTGTGCTCATCGTGCCGGTTTGTGCCTGCAGCAGCTTTGAAAACAGGAAATGTACCAGGACCCCCTGCTGCGTTATCTAGAGGCTTTAGAAATGCTGGTGTTAGAGAGCACGGGCTGAGGCGTTCTACGAGATCCCAGTTGCCAGAATCGGCAGCATATCTTCTAACTCCCTCCCAGAATTGATCAGGGGATTTCGGGACTACAGTTATTGTGGATGGAGGGAGAGTCCATGGCAAGGGTTCTTTCGGTATGGTTTTATCTGCAAGCTGCAGAGATCGCGTAGCGTCAATTAGAGATTTTTCTGCCTCAGTTTCATTTTGGCTCACACTTTCTGTTTGGCCCTCACATTCAGTTTGACTCTCACTGTCCTTTCGGCCCTCAATTTCAGTACGGCCCACACTTTCCGGCTCGGTGTTAATCGCCACATTTTTCTCCTCGGGGGGGGCTGATGGAGTCACCCCTTCCGTTGCTGCACCAGTAGGTGAGGAGGGCCCCTCATCGCCCGGCAAAGTAATTAATGGCATAGGAGGAGGAGGTGAATAAGGGTATGATCTGATTTTGCCCATGAGGGGTTTTCTGCCTGCAACTGCTGAGATTGCAGCATTGGCTGCAGCTGTTACTTGAGCAGAAACTTTTTCATTGCTAATATTTTCTGAGTCCTCATCTTTCTTTTGCTGATCTTTCGCATCACATTCTGCTTTCCATTCCTTCAGGGTCTCGCGTAATAGACGCCATACGATCGCCAACTTACACAGCTCTTTCTGTCCTTTAGAGATCTCACCAAACATTTTCCATCCCACTGCTTGCCATGCACCCACACTGAATGCAGTAACTGTTGTGGCTTGAAAGCCTTGCATCTTACACCATATTAAAATCCTTTTCAGGCTTTGTTCTGGGGTTTTAACCCCTTTTCTTTTTAATAGGGCTTTCCAGGTAGACAAAATCGTCTCCTTTTCTTTTGTTAATTCCTGCCCCATTCTAACAGTTTTGTCCCCGGTGGCTCACCTTTTTAGGTGTCTAGGGTCAGGTCCGGACCAGGCAGATTCCACTGCTCTCAGCTTCACCGGGCTCCGTCTCCGCAGCTTGTCTCGCTGCCTGTATACTCTTTCGCAGCTCTCGTCGCCGCCGGTATACTTCTTGCTAGTGCTGGATTTATTGCCTTTAAATGATCTGTTCGCTCAGACGCGTCGGGGTCACCATTTGTCGCAGTAGAGACGGACACGACAAGTAATAGATCATGCAAAATGGCTACTTTATTGTTCTAACACACCTTTTTATACCCTTCTTTAGAGTATGTGTTAGTATATGATTGGTTTGGTTAGTAACTAACAATTCATGATTGGTGAGTTTGTTAGGACAGTTCTTCTTATCACTATCTTGTTTTTGTACTGGTCTTCTTGGATCTTTCCAGACTCTTCAAGGATATACTACAAGCTGCTCAAGGTCGCACTGTTCTCGAACTGTCAGTAATTCCGTAGACTCGTTGCATCCCCCGACACCCGCCCCCTCCGGTGGGATAGGGAGGAGACTCGGAGGAGAGAAAAGGAAAAAAAACCGAACCCTCTAGGGTTCAGATAAGGGCAGTTTACTGGGACAACACACACACAAAAAAAAAAGTTGTTACAACAACAACAACAACGGTACTAATAAAAGAGTATACAAAAGGAGTGATGCACAGTGCAACTGCTCACCACCCGGAACCCGACGCTCCGCCACTTCCCCCACCAAAAGTTGAGAGGGCTCCCCCAGCCCGCTCCCCATTTATATACTGAGCATGATGTTACATGGTATGGAATAGCTCCTTGGCCAGTTCAGGTCAGCTGTCCCAGCTATGCCCCCCACCTCCCAGGTTCCTGTAAAAATTAACTCTATCCCAGCTGAACCCAGGACATTATCCACCCCTTATTCTATACCATCTACATCATGCCCAGATCTTACATTTTCCAATCAACCACTACCACTTTCCTTGTCTTATATATAAGTATATGGACACCCTCCCACCACACACACACACACACAAATGGTATTCCTTTAGCCTATGGGCTATCCCTCTAATGTGTCCATCAATTTTATTTAGTCCATGACTTTGGGGCTCCATCTGTTGTAACAGTCCTTCAGGATAGGAGAGATGGTGTGAGGTGTTGGGTGGTTGTATGCTGCCTCTGGAACTTGTGGCTGGTACATTTGGTGCAACCCACACCCTTGGTCTGCAGGTCGAAGATGTTGATCTTGAGGAAATTGCTGGGCGCCAGTTCAAGTTCTATCACTGTTGTACTTGGCTCAGTTTCAAAGTCTATCCTTCAGTCATTTGGGTAATTCTTACAGTAATACCCTTGATATGGCATATAGACACTATAGATGCAATGACATGCATTGGCAGGTTATTGAGCAGTTAAATATCATACAGCCTAATTCACTGGCTATTCTCTCCCAAAATCAAATCTCCCTGAGGTACACATCAAATTTCCCCATCCTTCTGCATCATCCACCAAGTCTACCCAGGTCCTTGAGCAAAAGCAATCCCTTGGATGGGTTTGAATCTGCTTGAGGCAGGACTAACCCAGACCGTCTTTCCTAACATACTCCTCATGCGTACTACAGGGACTCTATCCCCTTCTACAGTATGTGGAAGTCTTGGTTGGGCGGGGCCAGCCTGATTGGCAGATCCTCTAGTATTAACTAACCAGGTGGCTTTTGTTAAATGTGTATCCCAATGTTTGAAAGTTCCACCCCCCATTGCTCTCAATGTAGCTTTTAACAGTGCAGTGTATCGTTTGATTTTCCCAGAGGCTGGTGCATGATAGGGGATATGATACACCCACTCAATGCCATGCTCTTTGGCCCAGGTGTCTATGAGGTTGTTTCGGAAATGAGTCCTGTTGTCCGACTCGATTCATTCTGGGGTGCCGTGTCACCATAAAACTTTCTCTTCAAGGCCCAGGATAGTGATCCAGGTGGTTGCATGGGGCACAGGATATGTTTCCAGCCATCCGGTGGTTGCTTCCACCATTGTAAGCACATAGCGCTTGCCTTGGCGAGTTTGTGGGAGTGTGATATAGTCAATCTGCTAGGCTTCCCCATATTTATATTTTAGCCATCGCCCTCCATACCACAGGGGCTTTAACCGCTTGGCTTGCTTAATTGCAGCACATGTTTCACATTCATGGATAACTTGTGCAATAGTGTCCATGGTCAAGTCCACCCAACGATCACGAGCCCATCTATATGTTGCATCTCTTCCCTGATGGCCTGAAGTATCATGGGCCCACAGAGCCATAAATAGCTCACCCTTATGTTGCCAGTCCAGGTCCACCTGAGCCACTTCAATCTTGGCAGCCTGATCCACCTGCTGGTTGTTTTGATGTTCTTCAGTGGCCCGACCCTTGGGTATGTGAGCATCTACATGACGTACTTTTACAACCAGATTCTCTAGCCGGGACGCAATATCTTGCCACAGTGCGGCAGCCCAAATGGGTTTACCTCTGCGCTGCCAGTTGCTCTGCTTCCATTGCTGTAACCACCCCCACAGGGCATTTGCCACCATCCATGAGTCAGTATAGAGATAGAGCACTGGCCACTTCTCTCTTTCAGCAATGTCTAATGCCTGCTGGATGGCTTTCACCTCTGCAAACTGACTCAATTCACCTTCTCCTTTGGCAGTTTCTGCAACTTGTCATGTAGGACTCCATACAGCAGCTTTCCACCTCCGATGCTTTCCCACAATGCGACAGGACCCATCAGTGAACAGGGCATATTGCCTCTCATTTTCTGGCAGTTTATTATACAGCAGGGCCTCTTCAGCCCATGTCACCTCCTCCTCTGGTGACATTCCAAAATCTTTGCCTTCTGGCCAGTCCATGATCACTTCTAAAATTCCTGGGTGACTGGGGTTTCCTATGCGAGCTCGTTGTGTGATCAGTGTGGCCCACTTACTCCATGTGGCATCAGTTGCATGATGTGTAGAGGAGACTTTCCCTTTGAACATCCAGCCCAGCACTGGCAGTCGGGGTGCTAAGAGGAGCTGTGTCTCAGTACCAACCACTTCTGAGGCAGCTTGAACTCCTTCATATGCTGCCAATATCTCTTTTTCAGTTGGAGTATAGCAGGCCTCGGATCCTCGATATCCCCAACTCCAAAACCCCAACGGTCGACCTCGGGTCTCCCCAGGTGCTTTCTGCCAGAGGCTCCAGGTAGGGCCATTCTCCCCAGCTGCAGTATAGAGCACTTTTTTAATATCTTGTCTTGCCCGGACTGGTCCAAGGGCTACCGCATGAACAATCTCCTGCTTAATTTGTTCAAAGGCTTGTTGTTGCTCAGGGCCCCATCTAAAATCATTCTTCTTCCGGGTCACTTGATAGAGAGGGCTTACAATCAAACTGTAATTTGGAATATGCATTCTCCAAAACCCCACGACACCTAAGAAGGCCTGTGTGTCCTTTTTATTAGTCGATGGGGACATAGCTGCTATTTTGTTGATCACATCCATTGGGATCTGACGACGCCCGTCTTGCCATTTTATTCCTAAAAACTGGATCTCCTGTGCAGGTCCCTTGACCTTACTGTTTTTTTATGGCAAAACCAGCCTTCAAAAGGATTTGGATTATTTTCTTCCCTTTCTCAAAAACTTCTTCTGCCGTGTTGCCCCATACGATGATGTCATCAATGTATTGCAGGTGTTCTGGAGCTTCACCTTTTTCCAGTGCAGTCTGGATCAGTCCATGGCAAATGGTGGGGCTGTGTTTCCATCCTTGGGGCAGTCGATTCCAGGTGTCCTGGATGCCCCTCCAAGTGAAAGCAAACTGTGGCCTGCACTCCGCTGCCAAAGGAATGGAGAAAAATGCATTAGCAATGTCAATTGTGGCATACCACTTAGCTACCTTTGATTCCAGTTCATATTGAAGCTCTAACATATCTGGCACAGCAGCACTCAGCAGTGGCGTGACTTCATTCAGGCCGCGATAGTCAACTGTTAGTCTCCATTCCCCATTGGATTTCTGCACGGGCCATATGGGACTATTAAAGGGTGAGTGAGTTTTGCTGATCACTCCTTGGCTCTCTAATTGGCAAATCAGCTTTTGGATGTGAACCAGGGAGTCTCGGTAGGTGTGATATTGCCGCTGGTGCACCGTCGTGGTAGCAATTGGCACCTGTTGTTCTTCAACCTTCAGCAACCCCACAACCGAAGGGTCTTGAGAGAGACCAGGCAGGGTAGACAGCTGTCCAATCTCCTCCGTCTGTAATGCAGCTATACCAAAGGCCCAACAGTACCCTTTTGGGTCCTTGAAATACCCCCTCCTGAGATAATCTATACCAAGGATGCACAGAGCCTCTGGGCCAGTCACAATGGGGTGTTTATGCCACTCATTCCTGGTTAGACTCACTTCAGCTTTCAATACAGTTAGCTCTTGGGATCCCTCTGTCACACCAGAGATACAGATGGGTTCTGCCCCTTTATAACTTGATGGCATTAGGGTACATTGTGCGCCGGTGTCTACTAGGGCCTTATATTCCTGTGGGTCTGATGTGCCAGGCCATTGAATCCACACTGTCCAGTAGACTCGGTTGTCCCTTTCCTCCACCTGGCTGGAGGCAGGGCCCCTTTAATCGTGGTTAAAATATCCGTTACTCCCTTTTCGCACACGTGAATCAGAATTCCCTTCAAGATGATCAGAAATGAGATCAGCCCTTCTACTGTGTCTGGGGGACTGCTCATGGGAAACTGGAGCAGCAGTTTTCAAAGAAGAATACTCTTTTCTGGTTGCTTTTTCTCGCAACTCCCATACCCGTGCATCCAGGACTGAGGTAGGTTCTCCATCCCACTTCCTCATGTCCTCTCCATGGTCACGCAGGTAAAACCACAGGTTAGCCCGTCGTGTGTACTTTCTCTCTCCTCTCTCTTGGGCAGAGGAATGCTTGCTCCCAATAACTGCGATGTGGGCCTGTACAGGTGGGGAGGAGGACATATCCACTTTGAATTGCTGGAACTCCCGGGACAATTCCTCTACAGCTGAGACACAGGCCCGTAGGGAGGAAGAGAGACTTCCTTCGTATTGCCGGAGTTGGACAGCCAATTCGTCCACCGTTTCTCCATTGCCTTCTTTCCAGGACATTACTGCCAATGAGTTGGCATAGGTTGGTGGTGCACTTCATAGAAACTTCTGCCACATCAGTTGTGTGCATTGGACTTCATCTGGATCTGTGGGTGACTGTGCATTTTCTGGATCATTATAAATCACCTCCAGCATGGCTAATTCCCTCAGGTACTGGATACCTCTCTCCATGGTGGTCCACTTGCCTTGGTGACATGTACCTTCATCCTTGAAGGGGTATCTTTCCTTTACACCTAACAGAAGTCGCCTCCAGAGGCTGAGGACTTGTGTTTTTCTCCCAATCGCCTTGTCACTGCCCCCTTCCCTAGACAGAGATCCCAACTGCTTGGCTTCCTTACCCTCTAATTCCACACTACTGGCCCCCTTATCCCAGCATCGGAGCAGCCAGGTAACAATGTGCTCACCTGGGTGGCGGCTAAAATCTTTTCGCATGTCACGCAACTCACTCAGGGATAGAGATTGGGTGATTATTTCAGGTTCTGCCTCTTCCTCCTGTTCTCGCGATGACCCTGGTTCATCTTCATCTCTCACTAAGCGAACTGATTTCTTTGTGTGTTTCTTTTTCTGTACAGGGGCGACTGATACTGGCACAGGTTGGTTCTCTGGTTTAGCTGCAGTGCCTGTCACCGGGGTAGGGGTAGCCACGGTGCCTGTTGCCCTGTTTTCCCTCTTTCCCCCCTGAGGGTGCTGCCTAGTATCAAGCAGTGTTTGGTAGATATTGGCCAGGGCCCAGCACAGTTCAGTGAGTTGTACGTCTTTGGAATAGCCACAGCATTTTTCTTTCAAATATTCTACCACTTCATGAGGGTTCTGTAGTTGTTCAGGAGTGAACTTCCAAGCCACTGGAGGTGAGAAGTTCTCTAGATACCTGCCCATATCCTCCCACATGCCGTGCCACCCATGAATATTCAGCCTTGGGGCAGATCTCTGGGTGGTACTCTTAAAGAGCCTTTTTGTAGCCCTAAACAAGACCTGAAACACATTCAGGAGACATAGCACTAACAGCATGCTGGCTTGCGCATCCCAAGGATATTCAAAATTCTCAAAAGCTGTTGTAATTAGTCGGAAGGAGAGAAGGGAGGCGAACGGACAGGGGGAAGTATCCCCCCCTGACTTCCCCATGGATTGGGTGTAATTACCAATAAAATCCGATAGAAAGTGCCCGAAGTATGGAAATGATATCACTGCCTCATACAGATACCAGCTTAACCTCATGACCAGTGATGTAATCATTTCACAAATCGACATTGCCCAGTACAGCAAAATGATAATCTCAATCACTCTCCCAGAGGTGATAAACGTAACTACAGGCAATACATAGAGCATATAAGAACTTACAAAACGCCACCATGTAAACAAATGAACCAACATTGTGACTAACATCTATTTATCTAACATAAGAAATGCGTATGACAAATTTGTTTCAACATGCTCTGGCCAGATCTGTCGTTATCTCAACCCTTCGTCGCCCCACGTTGGGCGCCAAAAAGGACTGTCATGGTTTCAGCCCAGTCGGTAACAAAGCACCACGCAGCCGCTTGCTCACTCCTCCCGCCCCCTCCGGTGGGATAGGGAGGAGACTCGGAGGAGAGAAAAGGAAAAAAACCCGAACCCTCGAGGGTTCAGATAAGGGCAGTTTACTGGGACAACACACACACAAAAAAAGAAGTTACAACAACAACGGTACTAATGAAAGAGTATACAAAAGGATTGATGCACAGTGCAACTGCTCACCACCCGGAACCCAACGCTCCGCCACTTCCCCCACCAAAAGTTGAGAGGGCTCCCCCCAGCCCACTCCCCATTTATATACTGAGCATGATGTTACATGGTATGGAATAGCTCCTTGGCTAGTTCAGGTCAGCTGTCCCGGCTATGCCCCCCCACCTCCCAGGTTCCTGTAAAAATTAACTCTATCCCAGCTGAACCCAGGATACCTACTAAGGTAAAAAATTTGAGGAATTCCTGAATTCAGCTGGCATATGTAGACCTGATAATTTGTAAGTGATATACTATACCCAGAAAGTACAGTGATATTTATTTTCTGGATTATAATTGAAAACAAAGCAAATATACTTCATTCAGTAGAGATGACTGAATGGGGGATGGAGAAATAGCCATTTGGAGAGTGTAACTCTTGCCCTGGGAATGTGCCTGTTTTGTCAGTTGTGATCACAGCTCTGAGATTGCTGGCTGTCTCTGATGGGATCACCTTCAACACAGACCCAGATGGCTTTGCTCAGTTGTGACTCACAAGAAGGTCTCTGGTTTGGTGGGTTGGGGTTTTTTTTAGAGGGGGGGGGGGTGTCCCTCCTTGCAGCTTTATAGGTCATGCCTTTGTCACCTTGAAACTGGCCTATGATAATATATTTTCTTGGAAGGCTTTTATGTTTATTTAAAAATATCATTTTTGCAGCTGAATATTGTCAGTGTCAGTTAATTTATTTTGCTGAAAGTATCTTAGTTGGGTGAAATCACCGGTTTAAACCTGAAACAGCCATACATGGCTTGGGACTTGCCTTTCTGACATCTCTGCCCAGCTAGTCCTGCCCTTCTACCTCATGTTTGAAACCAGCATTGGAAGCTCTCCTTGATGTGAAAGAGGGGGAACAGCTGGTAAGCGAGCATGGGAGGCATCTCTAGAGATAGATGAGCTTCCCTGTTCAGAATACACCTTCCCTGTGCTGCAACAAATTGGAGTAGATTGCATGTTGCTAATGGCATGCTCAGTACTGGATAGAGTTTCTTTTGCTGTAGACAGGATTGTAGTTGCGTGGTTGATTGTGTTTGTGGTAATAAATGAGGAAAATTTTGTTACGTGTCTGTAATACAGAGAAAGATTGATATAGCAGAAACTTTGTCACTACTTTGTAGATCTCGCTTCCCCCGCAGCCTACCTTAATTTATTGCCTCTGCTTTTAAAAAAAATCTTGAAGATGTTAGGAACAAGAAGGAAGAAGAATGTCTTGGCTGGGACATTTGTTGTTTCATTAAAAACAAAAAGGGAGGTGGATGTGGGAAGCATTAGAATCTTGGGAAAGTGTCAGCTTAATGCGAAATATTGTATCCTTGAAACAATGTGGAAAGTTAAAAAATGTCATTAGTTGTGTATTGTTGTTTTTCTCATGGATGTGGCTTGGATTTCTGAGGTGAACAAACTGACTAGGTCTATCTTCTGCTTTTCCTAGAACATGTTTTTTTTAGGATTCTGGAGGAGAGCAGTTTGTATGATGCAGAACTCTAACCATGTGGCTCTGTTGTAGGTCATTTATTTGTGATAAACGCTTCATGTGGCCACTGTTGTCTTCACTTCCCATATTGCTCCTCTTGGATCCACCTAGATTTTTGTACAAAGGACATTCATTACTAATGCTCCAGATTTCCTTTTTTCTTTTTTCTCCCCCCCGCCCCCAATTTCTCTGGCTTCCTTTTATCTTCTGGTTCTCATCCTTTCTATGAGGATTACATCAATATTGCAAACACACATTTATCTGTTATCCTAGTTTTTTTGATACATTATCCTGGTTTCAACTGGGGTAGAGTTAACTGTCTTCCTAGTGGCTGGTACAGTGCTATGTTTTGAGTTCAGTATGTGAAGAATGTTGATAACACTGATGTTTTCAGTTGTTGCTCAGTAGTGTTTAGACTATAGTCAAAGATTTTTCAGCTTCTCATGCCCAGCCAGCGAGAAAGCTGGAGGGGCACAAGAAGTTGGCACAGGACACAGCCAGGGCATCTGACCCAAAGTGGCCAATGGTGTATTCCATACCATGTGACGTCCCATCTAGTTTAGGAACTGGGAAGTGGGGGGCAGGGAATCGCGGCTCGGGGACTAGCTGGGTGTCGGTCGGCGAGTAGTGAGCAATTGCCCTGTGCATCATTTGTACATTCCAATCCTTTTATTACTACTGTTGTCATTTTATTAGTGTTATCATTATCATTATTAGTTTCTTCTTTTCTGTTCTATTAAATCGTTCTTATCTCAACCCAGGAGTTTTACTTCTTTTTCCCGATTTTCTCCCCCATCCCGCTGGATGGGGGGGAGTGAGTGAGCGGCTGCGTGGTGCTTAGTTGCTGGCTGGGGTTAAACCACAACATACATGCAGCTGCCTCCTTTCTCATATGTGCTTCATGTTTTCTGCCTGTCATTTCATGGTGCACAAAAGTCCAATCATCTGTAATTGCTTAAAAAAAATATGTGCTAATACGAAGCTAGAAAGTGCTTACATTGCTGGAGTTATTTGCTAGAAAGCCTTCAAACAAGTTGCAGAAGACAGAGTGTGTTTGTTACTGCAGAATTTGCTGAAATAACTAAACCTTAAAAAATTTTAAGGACTGATGAACTTGTCAAATTGTGTGGCACGTGACTAGTACTCCATAAGTGGGCACTTCTGCAACCAAAGGAGAGGGGTAATAGAGGAGAAATGTAGATATACTTTGCCCTAATTATCTATACAACTTTATCTTGTGTTTTAATGCTCTCCTCTTCCTGAATCAAACTTTTGAATTGTGTGCATTAGTTCTGTTGTTTCATCTTTCCAGCAAGAAACATTTTGATCACAATTTTTTTTTGCTAATGATTTGTTAGCAAGATCAGACATCTGTTAAATATGTTAAGAGGCCAGAGGCCAAACACATTCTTTTCTTTGAAAACTTCAACCAACATTTTGTGATTAAGGAGCAAATAATGTCAGTGTCTTGGATATCTGTATGTTGCTATTATTTTTATTTTTTTTTAATGGGACAGCTGAAAAAGGGTAAGAACTGATTGAGGTATAGGTAATTCATTGAGAAGACTCCATACTGGGTGACATTTTTCAGTTGAACTGTTTATTTCCTGAAAGATACAGTTTAGGTTTGATTAATGGATTAATGAATTCATGCTAAATAAAATCAGTATCTTTGACCACAGAAAAGTAAGTAGGGAGAAACAAATCTCCTGAAACATTGTGTGATTTACTATATATCTCTATATCTATATAGATGTTTGGGTTTTTTTAGTAGTAAAATATCAAAGAAAGGGCATTGGATGGACCTCTAATCTTTTTCTTTATTTTAATTTGTATCCAAAACAAAAGAGAGGAATTTCAGATTGACCCAGGATGAAATGAAAGAAAAGAAAACAAACCACCCTTGCATTAAGTTAGGCAGCAAAATGAAAAAAAATGTTATTTTAACAGATGTATGTCAGTGTGACATTGTCAGGGAGGGGTGGAAGTGTTGAGTAGACAAGTGGTGTGGAGCTCAAATGAAGTTTTTCCAATTTATTTGAAATAGCTAAATACTATATTGTAATCTTTTTGTCATTTTTTAAGGTGTGATTATTAACCATTTATGGTGTTTTTGCAAGTGTCCATGGTATTTCTTAGGCAGAAAATACATCATTTTAATTGCTTGTTAATATTTAACAAAAATTACAGAAAATTTATTTTCTGATAGCCAATTCACAGTTTATCCTCTATATGTTACCACATACTTGGAAAATTTTATGTTATTGGATGCGTAAAATATGTTTCTTAGTATTTATAAACATCCCCACCAAAGAGGTACCGTTGTAAACTGCAATCTGTTCATAGAGTTTCTCCAGGATATGCACAATTGTCTAGAAGTATCAGTAATTTCAAAACAACTACTATGGTTAAACATAGGCTATTACATTCTGTCACCAAATACTGTAAGAAGCATTTACTTGGTGTTTGAAGTCCTCCTTTGTTTGTTGAAGAGTCATTTGTGGAATGAATGCCTTATGTGACTCCTCTCAAAACTTGACTAAACTTGCACATCAAAATAAGCTTGCAGTCATTATTATTGTCATAACACACAGATTCTCTAGATTTTGGACCAAATTTAGGACAAATATTTGAAGGGGTAAACAACAATAATTACTAGCTTGGGTCTTTTGCATGCAAAATGGCCTATAAAAATAGCTTTAGTAAGGTGCATAGTAAAAAAATTAGAAGATACAGTAACTGAGGATTCCTGTGCAAGTTTAATTCAGTCCATGTGTTTGCATTATGTGATCACATCCTCCTTTTTTTATTCTGTAGAATTGTGTCTCTTTTAATGTATAGATTGGATAGTAATCAGTAAGCAGCTGCACAGTCTTTTTTCCTCTTACTGTTCAGGGTGTGTGTTGAGGATTTCTTGGCTGGGCAAAGGCATGTGAGCAATCCAGCCTTTAGCTGGGAACGAAGCATAAGTTTACAAAATACTGGAGCAGACAAGGACACTGTGTCCTTGTACGCTGGGAAAAAAGAAGATAAGAAGAGCCTGACAAACAACTCCTGGATGCTGAAGAATGAGATAAGTAACTGCTGGACACCTCGTGAAGAAGCTTGCACAGCCAATAGAGAATAAGATAGTGTCGCGTGAAACGGGGTATTGTACCAATTAGAGCATTGTATAAGGCGCGTGGACAAGTCAGTCTTGTATAAATGTCAAACGTTGTCTGAACAGTAAACGAGCAACATGTTAACTCATATTGAGTGTGATTCTTGACTCCGGCCGTTCTTCCCGACATTTGGCGCCCGAACAGGGACCCTCAAATCTGTTATAACTGGGCCGAGAACAGACGGAGGGCTTCTCAAATCTGCTCACAAGACTCGGCGGAGCAGACGGAGACGGGAGGAGCAGAGCAGGAGGCATCTGCGAGAATTTGGGCAGAGAGCTGGATTCCAAACTGCATGCACCGGTTTGGACCTGCACCGGTAAGACCGCTTTTATTTACTATGGATCGTGAAGCGGCACTCACACTGTTAATTCTCGCAAAGCGAGAGGCCAGTGTGAGCACACGGAAGCTCCAAGAGCTCTGTCATTGGGGAAAAGAAAGAGGATGTTTTAAGACTCCTGAGACTGTGTTCAGTGCCACAGAGTGGCGTGAACTGGGAGATAAGTTGTGGGACGAGACGATTAAGGGGAGTCGTACCGCAAAAGCTTTCGGACAGACTTGGTGAGAAGTAATGAATCACCTTCTACAAATGATAGCAGAAAAAAAAATAGCCAAGGCTGCCTCCGCAATGCTGGGCACTGAGACTACTACTCCTGAGTCCACCCGTATTTTCGACTCGGAAACCACGAAAACCGTTAGAGGGGTTGTTGCCCCTATGAAAGCGTCAGCTACTGAGCTTTTAAATAATTCACCTGGCAACCCAGAAACAGGACAGTGCGATCCTAAACAAGGGAGTGCCGATTGCCGCCCGAGGGAATCTCAGCCCCGGTCAGTATCGGTAATAGACACTGAGCCTTCCTCCTCTGAGGACGAGGGAAGCCCGGGAGACGATCAAGAACCGCCGCATCCTCCGCCTCCCGCCTCCCCTCCCTCCCTCCCCCCCCACCCCTTTCCGCCCCCCCCTCCGCCCACTTGCAGCGCGCCCCCGCCCCCGCCCTTTAATCCATCCCGCCTCTCGGAACCAGAGACAGTGAAACCAACTGCGCCCGCGATAGACGCGGAGCCGCCTGCAGTAGCCGCTGCGGACGAGAGGCAGAGGCATTGGAAAAAAAAAAAAAAAAAAAAAAAAAAAGACGGGAAGGTCATTGAGAAATTAAAGAATGCTGTGAGTCAGTACGGAATCCGCTTATTGATAAAGCCAGTAAGAAACCCTCGGTCAAGTGTTTTAATTGTGGTAAACTTGGACACATCAAGAGCCAATGTAGAGTTTCTGCTAACAAAAAGACGGTGCAACAGTTGTAAGAAAGATAACCATACCACCAAGAATGCAGGAAGAAGGGAAACTTTACACCGAGCGCCAAGGCCCCTCGCGCGACGACACAAATGCAAGGGGCTCGGGCTGCCGGCCCTCAGGAAGCCTCGCAACTACCAGATCCACCACTGCAGGAAGCTCCGGAGTGGATGTGGAAACCACAGTACACATTCAACATAAAGGGACCACTGGGGTTTGGGCTTAGTGCATTTTTAATGGGGCGATCTTCAACAGCTCTAAAAGGAATTTTGGTAGTCCCAGGGCTTATTGATGCAGATTATTGTGGGACTGTGAAAATTATGATTCATGTTTTAATCCCTCCTGTTTCTATTCCTAAAGGTACCAGAATAGCACAATTAGTTCCATTCAGGTCGTGTGTTCCAAACCCAGGTGAAGTACAACGTAGAGATGGTGGATTCAGCTCCACAGGGAAACCACAGGTCTCAGAGCTGTGAATGCAGTGATGCACAGTATGGGAGCCCTGCAGCCAGGTTTGCTGTCTCCAGTTATGCTTCCAGAAGAATGGGATTTGTTAATTATAGATCTAAAGGATTGTTTTTTCACCATTCCCTTGCACCCAGATGACGCTGAACGGTTCGCCTTTTCGGTACCATCGATTAACAAGGCAGAGCCCTATAAGAGATACCATTGGGTCGTGTTACCGCAATGAATGCGCAATTCCCCCACAATGTGTCAGGTATATGTGGCCTGGGCATTAGAGCCTGTAAGAAAACAGTTTCCTCAGTTACATTTTAATAGCAGGAAGGAACTTGCCACAGGATGAAATTTTAACTCAATTACAGGACACCTTAAGCCATCGCGGATTAATAATCGCCCCTGAAAAGGTGCAAAAGGCAGCACCTTGGAAGTATTTGAGGTGGCACATAGATGCTAGCAATGTTAGAAATTTTAATGGTGCATGATGTCCAGAAGCTTGTGGGAGATATCCAGTGGGTGCGGAATCTTTGCGGTATCACTAATGATGATATGGCCCCTCTGGTAGAACTCTTGGGTACGAGCGCACGTGCAGATGAGAAATGGGAAATGACAGGAGAACAGCAAAAAGCCTTAGAATATATATCAAAGAAAATTGCATCTAGCTTTGCATCCAGATGCAATGAGGATTTACCGATCATGTTGATGCTCATTAATACAGGGGACTCTCAGAGGCAACACCCTTATGCGGTAATTTGTCAGTGGGACACAAAGCGCTCAGATCCCTTGAGAATTCTGGAATGGGTCTTCTTGGCCATACGGCCAGACAAATCTATTGTAACCCAATTGGAATTATTTGCACAACTGATCATTAGGGGAAGAACGAGGATTGTAGAGATTGCAGGAACAGAACCAGAAATGTTACTGATACCTCTGGTAAAATGGTATTTGGAATGGGGAATTCAGCATTCTGTAGCATTACAAGTGTCATTAGCGGGGTTTGGAGGTACGATAAGTAATCAATATCCAAAGCATAAGTTGTGGTCACTATTGGAACAGCAAACCTTTGAGCAAAAACCATGGAGGTCGGAAACACCTGTACACGGGGTAACAGTGTTTACTGATGCTGGGAAAAAGACAGGTACGGCCGCCTGTACGTGGAAAGATGCTAACGATCAGTGGTGTGAGCATGTTGAAAAGGGAGAGCCTGGGGATTCCTTACAGATGCTAGAATTAAAAGCGGTGATTTGGGCACTGCAGCATTGGGCTAAGGAGCCGCTGAATATCGTATCCGATTCTCTTTATGTAGTTGGGGTGGTACAAAGGATGGAAAGAGCAATGGTAAAGGAGGTCACAAACAAAAGATTGGGAATGTTGTTTCTGTCATTACTACGCTGCTTGAATTCTCGGAGTGTAGGGTATTTTATAATGCATATAAGAAGTCATCAAAAGCTACCAGGTTTGTCAGAGGGAAATGACAGAGCTGACCAATTGGTTGCAGCGGCATGGGAGCCTCCTCCAGGGAATCGTTTTCAACAAGCACGGCAATCACATGCGTTCTTGCACCAACCCGCTAGGATGTTAGCAAAGCAATTTGACTTACCACTCACTGATGCCCAAGGCATCGTTAAAGCATGCCCCGATTGTCAAAAGGAAGGGCTGGGCTTGGGCTGTGGGGTTAAGCCACGAGGTCTTTTGCCATTGCAGTTGTGGCAAATGGATGTCACCCATGTCACGTGGTTTGGTGCAAAGCATTATGTGCATGTGTGTATTGATACCTATTCTGCTGCCATGTGGGCCACGGTACAAACTGCAGAAAAGGCCTTACATATTGAATGACATCTTCACGCTTCTTTTGCAGTGCTGGGTGTGCCTAAAGAAATTAAGACGGACAATGGCCCGGCCTACGGTTCTACATGATTTGCTCGATTTTGTAATTTGTGGGGAATTCACCATGGTACGGGTATTCCACTTCTTCCCACAGGACAAGATATTGTCGAATGGGCCAACCAAACCTTAAAGAGCATGCTGCAAAAACAAAAGGGGGGAACCCAGGGCTTACTTCCAGAGGAACGATTGGCCAAAGCCTTATTTGTGCTAAATTATCTTAGATTGACAGGTGATCACAAAGACCCACCAATGGTAGCGCATCATGCTCTTTTACAGGCGGAAAGGACGCAACAAAGTACAGGAATCATGGTAATGTATAAGGACCCAGAATCCAGGAAATGGTGCGGACCAGCAGAAATAAAACTTACTGGGAGAGGGTATATGTGTCTGCTTACAGATCGAGGCCTTCGCTGGATCCCGGCTAAGTGGGTCAAGCCATGGCTTCGCACTGATGCTGGACCCGGAATTGTCCCAGCGGCAACTGGCACGGCACCGGCAGGTGCTGGAGCCACTGATCCGACAGATTCCGACTAATAGAGTATTACACTTTAGAGGACTAGCGGACATTGAGTCCTTCAGAGAGGTTTTTAGAACAGCGTGCCTTATTGTATGTAGAACTTGCTTTAGGTAAAAGGTGTGTTAAGCATAATTTGATTAAACATAGTGTGATTACGGGAAGACAGCGTGGGGTAAACGTAAAAGTTAGTTAAAGCCAAAATTAGGGGTAAGGTCTATTTCCATTAATAACCTGGGAACGAGGTTGATTGTGTTTCCACAGATACAGGCCCACGACGGACTCCTGTTCGATTTGTACGACCATCATCATCTGGAACATCCTAGATGGTGTGGCAATATGAATACCACCTCAGTCAAAAACTAATGTATAGGTCACCTTGGCTAACATAACAGGTCAAGATTCTCTGTGCACCGCAACCGCATCATAAAGCCCACGAACCAATAGACAAGATGGCTATGACTCGTGCAGCGCGCCTGGCCAGCGAGCGCATGCGTCATAGATTGCAACCGAGGCAGACTTTTAGCACCCACTGGCCACATGTGCTAAAATCCGTTCCTCTGCAAATGTATAAATACCGGGATTTTCCAAAGAGCATCGGGCTGGTGTATGGCGAGGCCATCGTTGCCTCTGTGGGGACGCCCACGGAAAGCTGGCGCCTACCGATTGCTGGGTTGAGTTCATGGAGCAAGATGGCACAAGAATGTATGGATGGTTCATCTTTCTCATAGTCCTCATGGTTCGGGTCATTAGGGGTAATGGGTTGGCTTAAAGAATTATGGGCATTGTTGTAGTTATTGTGATTTTAGCTGTTGTAATAATTTTACCTTGTTCAGCTTGTTAAGGAAAAATGGCATCCCAAGTTATTAAGCAAGCCTGGATTGCTCAAAAACAAAAAGGGGGATTTGTTGAGGATTTCTTGGCTGGGCAAAGGCATGTGAGCAATCCAGCCGTTAGCTGGGAACGAAGCATAAGTTTACAAAATACTGGAGCAGACAAGGACACTGTGTCCTTGTACGCTGGGAAAAAAGAAGATAAGAAGAGCCTGATAAACAACACCTGGATGCTGAAGAATGAGATAAGTAACTGCTGGACGCCTCGTGAAGAAGCTTGCACAGCCAATAGAGGATAAGATAGTGTTGCGTGAAATGGGGTATTGTACCAATTAGAGCATTGTATAAGGCGCGTGGACAAGTCAGTCTTGTATAAATGTCAAGATGTCTGAACAGTAAACGAGCAAGATGTTAACTCATATTGAGTGTGATTCTTGACTACGGCCGTTCTTCCCGACAGGTGTGATTCAAGATCTGACTTACTGCACACTGTTCAAACCCTTCTCTGAAAATATATGCTTCTCTATATTTTTCTGTTTTGCTCAGCTCTATGGTAAATAAAGGACTTTAAGGTCACTAATTTGTCATCTTCCCATCTGTAAGAGGAAGGGCATGTTGTAATCCCCATTTTACAGACAGGAAGCTGAGATACGGTTGCACAGGCAACTTTTAATTCTTGAATGCTTCATTTTACAACTATATTAATTAGTTTTATGTTAGGAAAAGAGGGCAAATGAGAAGTCTAATTTCCTAGGCGTTAAAAAAGGACTCAACTTGTCTCAAATTCCTTTGTTTCTGTCTTTTCCCCTTTCTTTCATTTTCCCTTCCCATCTGTTTCCATTTTGATTCTTCCTCATCTCCACCTTCCTCTTTGGCCCACATTCCTCTTCACCCCTAAATGCCAATGTGGTTCCAATTCATCCCCTTTAGGTTACTTGCTTTATCCCTGCTTTTCTGAGCTCCTTATCCTTATCAGTGAATTCTAATTTTCCTTTACAGTGCTCCATACCTACCTTGTAGCTTCTTGTCACATCTGCTCTGTCCTGTGGTCTTCTACAATGCTTCAATGTCTCTTCCTCCATCAGGTTTTCACTTGCTGCATTCTCATATTTCTCATCATTGTTCCTCAGTGGGACCTAATGCTATTCTCAGCAAAGTAGATGTAACCTATCCATGTCAGCTCCCAGTTTGCCTTCCCTCTTCATTGCTAGTCTGGTCTCACTTGACTCCTAGCCACAGAATAATCTTTCCCTGCCCTTGGTTTCACTTTTTTTCTCTGTAATCAAACCAAACTGCTGCCACCTTTACACTGGGTACCCCATTTCGTCAGCAGTCAGTCAGTCTTGCTGAACTTCTCCATCTCTGGCATGGGATGTGACTTTTCACTCTTGTACAAACACAGTTCAATTATAAATGCAAGTTATGGGGTTTGAATGCACAGGGTGGGCTTTTCAGAGGTTTTGCACTTTGGTAACTACACTTGCAGTACACTTTCTAATTTTATATTTTGATCTGGTTTGGCTGAGTTTTCAAGAGAGTATTTTGTTCTCAAATGTCACTGGGCCATCTTGGCTGATGTTTTGCAAAAGATGTAAGCATTAGGCAGACAGTGAGCACATTGGTGGTTTTTAAATATAGTGTGGTGTAGTTGCCATTAGTGATGGAAAATAAAAGATATAATTACTAAGACATAGTGACTAACAGTAAAATTAACCAGCAAGTATGTGTACGAAAGGCATCTTGGTATCTCAGCTGAGACCTTTGGTTTTGGTTGGGAAGCAGAAAAGCCGAATTTTACAAAAGCGCTAAAATTTGATTTGAGGTTTCATAGGAGGTTCCTCCCTTTTTAATAGAAGAGAATTTTTAGGGATTTTACTAAATTGTAACTTAATAAATAAAAAGTCAGCTCTATACAGGAACAAAATATTAACTTGAAAGTAATTTCTACCTTTCTTTAGGATTATCAGGGAAATATAAATAATTAAAAATAAACATACATCATTCCCAAACTTGAATTTTATTGCAGCTAAATGGAACACAAACCTCAGAAAATCCAAGCTTTGTTCTAACATATAAGCCATTAATTTTGGCAAGGTTGAAATTTGGTAAAAGTAAAATCTTTCAATCCTTCTTTTAAGTATTTTCCAAAGTATGCATATTGTATTTTGGTATTTTTTGGTAACTATAAGCCTGCTTAGGGAAGTGATAAAAACTGTCTTAAAATATATTTTTATCTTAACCAGGTATAACTACTTTTATTCAGTGCTAGTGGGAGTTTCCCAAGAGCACTGATGCTATGTAAATGTGGACTGTATAATTAAATCTATGAAAAAAGTTAAATTTTGCATTCAAGCTCTTATTATGAAAGCCTATTCTGAAGGATTTCAGATGGATTTAGTCCAAATTTCTAAAGAAAAATGGCATCATTAGTCATTTATTTCAAGTATAAAATAAAAATAAGACTTTGAGGGCAGTTGTATACCAGTTTAGTGGTAGAATGTATATGATCAGAATAACAAAAAAATCTACTATGAAGAGAAAACATAAACTATTAATGTGTTACTCTTTTTTTTTTTTTAAAAGGAAACTCTGGTAAGCTTAGAAAATTGAAAAACACTAAAGACCAGTAAACAGTATCTTAAACCTCCTTGGTAAATAGCCAGTGCAATTGGCCTGTGAATGAACCTAGGGGGTAATGGGAAAATATTTAATGGGAATGTTTGACCAAAGCTGTGTCTGACATTCCTTTCCATCATACCACACAAACCTTTTTTTCACCTTTTCTTTCAAGTTTTCATGGGAAAACCCATTACTGCTTCAGAGCTGCTGGAGTGAAACCTTGTGGTTTTACTAATGGACTAACAGTCTGATTAGTCTCTGCTGTTGTGGCTGGGTACAGAATATTAATTTGCTTTTCATTTCACATATTGGTCTTTTTTTTTTTAATTCCTTTTTTTTTTTTAAGTCACGATCTGTGGCTAAACTAGTGACTATATTATTGCATCCACTCTTGAATGCCATCCCACCATGAAGGCACTGGGACTTCTCTAGTACTCAATCTTCTTGGATAAATAGCAATACTTTTTGAGGAAAAACTAAATGCTGGTAAATAAATGTCGGAAGTGGTGCAGACCATGGGTTTCGTCTCTCACCAGTAGCAGTGTGCCTGCAGAAGGTGGTGTGAACAGGGCGAATACACAATGATGCTTCTCTGACTATTCTGTTCTGCCTCTGGTGATCTGTGACTTAGAGATATCTTGATGCAGACATAGGAATTTTACAATTAATAGCACTTGGTGGATTTTTTCTTCCATGAGTTTATCAAGGAGTGAAATACCCATGTTGCAGGTTACTGACAGGGTCATTTACTTACTGTAGATTAGATCAAAACTCAGGGGTCAGAGCTCCTGCCTCTCCCAATTTCATAAGGAAGCTGATGCTCTGCATGCAGTACTTCAGCCTTACTCTGGCTCAGTGTCTACAGGTGTGATTGGAAATGATGAGGGCTTTGTACTGTGACCATAGTTATGTATGCTAAACTAGATAGAATTCCTCTATTTTTAACAAGAACCAAGCTTTAAAAAATAAGTCTTCATCCTGCTATGCACCTGCACCTTTTTTTGTCTTTCTGTCTGTTTCTTCTATCTTGACACCATTATCTGCAAATGGTTCTTTTGCCCTCACCTCAAATATCCACAAGAAAATATTTATATTAAACTTTCTGAATTTGAGCATTTGAGGCTCGTTCTATGTGAAAGATTTATAATTCCATGCAGAATGTTTCTTCACTCCATTTATATGGATGAGGAGCCTTAAACAGATGTTGGGAAATATAACTGCCAGAAGAGGGGTACAAAGTGTATGCATGGAAATGCAGAGGCCATTTCCCTTTCCTCAGGTAGTATGAGAGGAAGGAAGACCTGTAGCCACACTGGGCTGAGGTCTCATCTTTTGGGATGTCTGTAACTGGACCCTCTTTTTGGAATGGAAGGGAGGTTTCACTGTCAGATGCAAGTCAGGGAGGATTTATTCCTAATTCTTGGTTTGGTTATACAGGTGTTGTGTTAAAGTGTAAAGAAGTTTGGCAGAAAATAAACCCCCTTGCATTCCATCTTATCCTCAGATGTCAGAGGGGCTGGGGGCGGCTAGGCTTAGATTCTGAGTGATGTCCAATTCAATGCTATAAGTCTGGTGGCATTCAATATGTTGAACTATCACGATGACGGATGCACTAATAGCGTACTGCACTCTCAGCTTAGCTGCATTCAATGCACTAGAATTACCAGACTTAGGGAGTTTGGTTGCATTAACAAACTATCACGGCTAGATTAATGAGCAGCGCAGTTTATTAAAGCAACAGTACAGGTTCTTTTGGATTGCTGGCGATACACTGTCTGCAAAACACATGCAAATAATAATACAGTCGACTACAAGCACGCTAAATTATGGAAAAACTCTATAGAGATTTCTAAGTTTCCCGGGGAAGCACTCGGTATAACCGAGGGTTTGAATCTTACCCAAGAGGCATCCCTATGGAGGGAAAGAGAGGTTCAGCCCATTGACTGATCCCAGAAGTCAGCGATGTCCTCCCGACTTGTCTATGATGGTGTCTTCCCCAACAGTCCTCCTCTCTTAAGCCCCTTTTATACTATTTTATTTTTAGGTGGAGCTTGAGTGACTCTAGTCATACATATCTTTATTATGATTGGTGTAAAATCTCCTCGCTTTACTTTTACAGGTATATGCTAGAGAAAATTCAGAGCACATGCTCAGTGAGGGGTGGTAGGCAGGTAGTTTTTGGGATGGAGGTGTGTTTTGGTATTATAATGAGATTATAATGAGCAAAGTTCACCCAGAGAACATGATTTAGTGTGTCACTACTCCAGAACTGAGCACCTGTGATATAAATCAGAAGTAAGGCCATAGCATTGACAGAACCCCATTATTTCACCTCCTTGCTTCAGTGGATTCAATGCAGGGACCTTCCATTCTTGTTCCAGTAGTTCCAGTTCCCTATCCCTGCAGTGATATCACAGAGCCTGGCCACAATGTCTCCAATCCACTCCACCCTCCGTGTTGTTTCTCTTAGGGTCAGCATACCAAGCTCCCCCAGTGTTGCTAACATCTAAGGTTGCAGGTTATGTTGCTTAGGGAACTATTATGGAACAGATTCCTTGTATATCCACCGCATTCCACCCTGGAGGTTTACCTCCCCTTAAGGGGGGGAGGGCACATATCAATAAGTCACCTCCAGCAATCATTCCACATGAGATCTTCATGGGGACCAGTAAAATACCTAGTGTATGGGAAACAGAGTTGGATACACAACATTTCCCCCAATGTTAAATTAATTTAAAATAACTGTGGATAGCCATGTGAATCACTCTCACATGTCTATCATTCGTTTGGCTAGTTCAAACAGATCAACCAGTAGTTATCCTTATTACAGACAAGATTGATTTTGGCAGCAGTAGAGCGATCATGTTCCCTATATGGAAAGGAGATGAAGTACACCCTGTTAAGACCAGGCAAGAGTGGGCACTAAAAGAAAAGTTGCACAATTACAGAAACTGCTATTTTAAAATGAAAATGTAAGTAATAATTCAATTTAAAAAATGAGCAAAGGTGATGAGATTGTGTACATTAGAAAATGAGATGTGCAAGTTTTTAAAATATCCCACAGATTTTTGTAGATAAGCAAAAATCCAAAAACAGATTTATGGTTGTTTTGGGAAACCTATTTCTGTTAGGAGGATTCTTCAATATTTTCTTAGTTTCTCAAGTAAAAGCAAAAGTTAAATTATTAAAAACATCTGAAAATATCTCTAAGGAATGTTTCAGGAAGGTCTTCTGAGACAAGCTATAAATAAAGCTTCTTTTTAGATTAAAGAGTGAAAAAGAAAGGAATAAGGAATATGAAACTTCCAGCATCCTTTATGCACAGTTGATATAGGATTGCAGTATTTCTTGCCTTGACCTCAAACAATATCATTTACTATTTATAAGGTGCAGTAATATAGTAAAGGACTTTTCCACTGTGGCCCATTTCACTAAGATTTAAAGCTTTTGAATTTAAGAAAAATAAATTCTTTTAACTTCTGGAAGAGATCAGCATGCTACTTTTTGTGTTAAGCCATTTCTTTTATTTGAAAGGAAACCCCACATTTTTACAATAAGGAAGTAAATTCAATATTGAAGGTCCAGTAAACTTTTGTGCTGAGTAAAGTAAAAAAAAAAACCCTAGTATAAAATGTGAATCACAGTAATATTTTTTTCTTTTATAGTGAGGTTGCTTGTCAATTTTTATTCTCTGCTTTCATATATGTAAAGATAATGTGGTCCTTCCCTTCATACATCCTTGTGGTGGGTTGACCTTGGCTGGATGCCAGGTGTCCACCAAGCCGCTCTATCACTCCCCCTCCTCAACTGGACAACGGAGAGAAAATATAACGAAAGGTTCATGGGTCGAGATAAGGACAGGGAGATCACTCGGCAGTTACCATCACAGGCAAAACAGACTTGACTTGGGGAAAATTAATTTATTGTCAATCAAAACTCAGGGTAGGGTAATGAGAAATAAAACCCAAATCTTAAAACACCTTCCCCCCACCCCTCCCTTCTTCCCAGGCTCAACTTCAGTCTTGATTTCTCTACCTCTTCCCCACCCTGAGTAGCGCAGGGGGATGGGGAATGGGGGTTGTGGTCAGTTCATCACATGTTGTCTCTGCCGCTCCTTCCTCCTCACACTCTTTCCCTGCTCCAGCATGGGGTCCCTCCCACGGGAGACAGTCCTCCACAAACTTTTCCAATGTGGGTCCTTCCCACAGGCTGCAGTTCTTCACAAACTGCTCCAGCATGGGTCCCCCACAGGGTCACAAGTCCTGCCAGGAGCCTGCTCCAGTGCGCAATCTTCCATGAGCTACAGGTGGATATCTGCTCCACCATTAACCTCAATGGGCTGCAGGGGGACAGCCTGCCTCACTGTGGTGGGTTGACCCTGGCTGGATGCCAGGTGCCCACCAAAGCTGCTCTATCACTCCCCCTCCTCAGCTGGACAGGGGGGAGAAAATATAACAAAAGGCTCATGGGTCAAGATAAGGACAGTTTAATAAAGTGATAGCAAAGGTCACGCGCGAAAGCAAAGAAAAATAAATTATGTTATTCTCTACTTCCCATCAGCAGGCGATGTCTAGCCACTTCCTGGGAAGCAGGGCTTCAGTACGCACAGTGGTTGCTCCGGAAGACAAAAAAAATGCCCCCCTTCTGTCTCCCTTTACTTAGCTTTTATATCTGAGCTGACGTCATATGGTATGGAATATCTGTTTGGTTAGTTTAGGTCAGCTGTCCTGGTTATGTCCCCTCCCAAGATCTTGCCCTGCCCCAGCCTGCCATTGAGGGGGGGGCAAAAATGCTGGAGAGACAGCCTTGATGCTGTGCCAGCACTGCTCAGCAGTAGCCAAAACACTGGTGTGTTATCAACACCTTTCTAGGTACCAATGCAGAGCACAGCACTATGAGGGCTGCTATGGGGAGTATTAACTCCATCTCAGCCAGACCCAATACACTCACCATGGTCTTTACCATGGGCTGCAGGGGATCTCTGCTCTGGCGCCTGGATCACCTCCTCCCCCTCCTTCACTGACCTTGGTGTCTGCAGATTTGTCTCACATATTCTCACTCTTCTCTTCTGGCTGCTGTTCCGCAGCAGTTTTTTTTCTCTTCTTAAATATGTTATCACAGATGTCCTACCACCATCGCTGATTGGCTCGGCTTTAGTCAGCGGTGGGTCCATCTTGGAGCCGGTTGGCATTGGCTCTATTGGACATAGGGGAAGCTTTTAGCAGCTTCTCACAGAAGCCACCCCTGTAGCCTCCCCCCCACAGCTACCAAAATCTTGCCATGCAAGCCCAATACAAGCTGATAGCATCCAAATATTTTAATGCTTTATTTAAAGACATAGAACTGTTATCAATTAATATGTATAATATGATTGAAATAACCAGGGAGCTGCTAAAGTCCTTTCTGTGTACAGCCCCCCCCCCCCCCCCCAGTTAATATTTAAAGTAGGGAAACAATGACTAGACATGATTTAGGGTTTAGGAACTAACTATTAGACAATGGGGCTTTGTAGATAAGTAGAATGTTTATGTCAGAAAAGGTAATGGATTGTGGTCTGGTCAACAAACCTTGAAGAACCACTTGGAACTGCCAAGACAGAGTAAGAAGTAGGTAAAAGGTAATTCCTACAGGGGGAGATCATGACCACTGACTCATTGACCTACTCAAATGATACCACCTGCTCAGAAGAAGACAATGAAGGAAGACGATAGAGTCTATGCACTAATTTACATGAGAGGTGAAGAAGAAAGAACCAATCGTTAAGGGAAATAATAATGAATATGTATTACTTAAGTATATAAATGTGGGAATTTTTGAGACAAGGGTGTGCTGTCTTGAGACAGGCACCCATTCATGCGCATCAATGAAATTAATTTGAAAATACCTGGACTCTGTGTGTTATTGGCTTGCACACTGGTTAAATGAATCCACTTTTAGGACAACAGAACTCCTTTGAAATACGTAAAGTTTTTCTGAAATAACTTTGTATGTTTCCCTTCTCTTCTGGGAAGACGTATCACTAAAGACAGATGGACTTAATGTTGTGCAAGTTCCATAAGATTAGGCTGGAAGGCACATTGAGATTTGATCCATCACTCCAGCACAAGCTTGAAATTGCTCATCCCTCTCAAATATAAAGACAATAGGCTTAGGTAACACATAATGTTAATTCGAAAGGTAATTACTCTTTCTTAAACAATACTAATAAGAAGCAGTAAGGCTTCCTAAATAGTATTGCTTAATTATGTTTTAAGCTCCTACATGTTTAAAAGATATTGCATTGCAAAAGTAGTTCTTCACCATGAATATGCAGTTTTTCATAGGAGTAAAGGCAGATGTGCTAAATAAACTAGTTGCATGCATATTTACACTGATTTTGACAGATGGGTTTTTTTCAGCAATGTTGGAATTTGTAAAAATTACATTTAAAATAAATATTCAGTTCAGTCAGAAAAGCCCCATTTGGCCACTGCTGTAGTGACCTGTACTTACAAAGTCCACAACCATGGTCAGAATGTCATTTTACACATTCACTATCTTCCCTGCTGACATGCTGCTTATCTAACTGTCCGGACAGCCAAGTGCAGCAAATCTGAGCAGTGCTGTTCAAACAGAACCCATCACATACCGTCATGGCCACTGAAGCAAGCCTTGCATGTAGTAAAGAGAGATTTGTTTAAGTTTTTCTTTTCCTAACTGAAAATATTTTCTTTGAGCAGCAGCTCTTGCTGTCACTTTTTTATTGTATAGCTTCAGAACAGATTCTGAAGGAATTATTTATTAGATTATGGGTCAGGATACAGGGAAGCAGCAAGGGAGAACATAGGCTGTGTTTGTTTCTGTTTTATCCCCATTCAGTTTTTAAGTATCTCCAGAGCTAGACCTGATCTTTCGAACTAAGATTCTAAAGATTTGTTGGACAGTTTTAGGAGTTTGTATCTGCTGTTATTCTTTCTGCATTAGGAGTATTTAATTTGGCTTCCAGAATCCTTTATCCTTGAACTGGAAAGTTTTATGTAAGAAGTAGCATAACATGCTGTAACATAGATCCTCGTTGTGTTGCTCCATTTAGTTTTCTGTTTTTCTTATATAGTTATTTTGGCCATTGTAGGCTGCAGGGATTCACCTGACCAAATATAGATGTCTACAGCTGATCCAGTCACCCTAGGCTCCTTTTCTAATCAGCAGAGAAAAATAAACACATCCAGACTGTGATTTTATCTCATCCTAAAATAGATATCTAAAATAGGTTAGATGAAGGCCACTGTAAAATGCTTATTTCTCTCCATTAACTATAAAGGGAGGTGAAAGGTTGCAGGCATTTAAAGAGTAGACCTCTAAAGATTAGAGGTATAAACATCTTAAATTTGGCGAGATAAGTCCCACATAAGATCTTCACTTCTCTCCATTGGTGTTGATTCTCTCCTGCTAAAGCACTGGAACATTTCACCTCTCATGCTCTGACCTTGCCAATAGCAAAGTAGGAGACAATGGGTTACTTTTGCACTAATTTCTAGTGATTTAAGGATTTATGACTATAGGCAATTTACAGGAGAAAAGCCTCCTGCTCTATGAAAGGATTGTGCTAGCTGAGAGTCAAGTGTAAGCTCTCTTACTTGCACCTGATTTCCAAACATAACTGTCAAAATGTCAGCAACTTCACCTTAGGATTACAGAACATTATCTAAATTTTAACAAACTTTTTTTTTTTTTAAATCAGTAGAAACATCATGTGAAGGAAACATAAAAAACCCCATGAATTCTTGCTTCAACAGTTAGAGATGTGTGAAACTCTAGGAATTAGCATGTTCCCTTTCCATTTTCAGTATTAATCTATAATTAGCAATATTTTTTTCTAGTGGTAACTTGTAAGGAAATCACTTTTGCTCTTTCCAGTTTGCAAGTGGGATGTTGACTGCATGCTCACCACAGGGACAGTACAAATATCAGCTGTATGTCAGCATCATTCAGTAGAGATTTCCACCCTCTGAGGGTAGTTTTCTGTAGGAGTGAAAGTAGATGCATCTTCTCCATTTACCAGTTTTGTTTGTCTGTACTTTCGTTTAAACAGTTTTTGCTAATAGCCATGGGAGCAGACATTAATTTAGTGAACTTAGCCTAAAAGTCTGATAGCTGTAGATAACTGAATAATCACTTCTGGAATTTTGGAGCAACTGTATAAGCAGGCTGAGAGTCGAGAACTATCATAGAAGAATGAAAGGCTGTACCTGAAGTGAAGAGAAAGAAAAATTGGAAAGGTTTATTCCAACAGTGCATAATTAACATAGAAGCATGTTTTTCTTTCCTCTTCCCTATATGGCACGAGGAGCTTTACTAATGAACTTTAAAAAGCTGATACATTATCATGCATTATCTGAAAATACAGTTCACATGAAATGTTCAGTTTCAAAGACAAATGCATGGTATTTAACCTTAAAACCTGTCTGTCCTTAGGGAGCAGCAGTTGATTCCAAAGAAAACAATGCCTGATTGAGAAGCAGTAAGACCTCCTGAAGGAGGGAAAAGAAATTAAAACATCATTATAAAATATGGTCCCATCTAATTTACTTTTCATTTTGCAGTAGCAAGGAAAGAATATAGCCCCATTGACCTAAGTGCTGCAGAAGCGTATGGTGATTCCTATTTATGCCAAAAATATGAAGGTCCTTGGAATTTTTTGGAAAATGGTGAAACTTGATATTATGCCAGTCTTGCAGCAAATGATGACCTCCATATTCCATTAGATCAGTATATGCATACACACATACATGTCTGTTTAATAAAATTTTGCTAACAACAAAAGATGAGCTATTATCTTGGGGTTTGTATACATATCAAAGTAGTTACATTCTGTTGGATACCGGTCAAAGTTTCAACTGAAATGCAAAAAATAAGAAATCGATGCTTTTGTACAGCTTCAGCTCACAGACATATAAAATGTTAGTATAGGAATACAAGAAGTCAGCGATGGAGGGAAACCTTAATTTTCCCTAGCTCTCTTGCAGGAGAGTGAAAGAGGATAGAGGTGAATAATACTTTTAAGAGACATTCTTTATACATGCTCTCCTTATTTTGTTACATAACGGGCAACCTTACATTTCAGTAGATTCAAAAGATATTAGCAAGATTAGGTTGACTGCTCAGGCTCTGGAATGTGGCAGGAAAATATTTTAGGCATAAGAATTAACATTTATGTAAAGGTTATACATACTCTATAATACGTAGGAACTAGGAACGCTTGCTGTATTTGCTCAGGGTTTTTTTTCTTAATATGCTTTATTTATGTTTTCCATAGTGCATCCCCTCTGAAGCTTTGCACAATCCCCATAACCTCTGCCAGTCCCTCTTTCCGATGTGAAGCCTCTTTGACCCTTCCTAGTCCCTCTTGCTGGAATTTATTAACTTGTCCTTGCCTTCCTCTCTCCAACCTGCACTGCCCCCCCTAAGACTGCTCTTCCCATCCTGGATCCACTCTATCCATGCTGTAAAACTGAATGGTTTTAGCTGAAGCATGGGCCAGGGAACTGAATTTTGCCTTTACTGCTGCAGTCTTGAACCATCTCTATAAGCAAAGATCTAAGATAATTCTTTCAATCCTTGACATCAGTCTATAGTTTTATAACCTTACCAGCTTCATGGTTTCATCTTAGGGGTAAATTTTCCATTCCTATGCAACAAATCATTTTAATCTTTTCTTGCTGATCTTGTAAAATGCCCTCTCTGCACTGTTTACGCCTGTCGGGGTGTTACCCAAGTGCTCTGGACAGTTTCAGTTGTGGTAATTAGCTTTTGCTTGCTGAGAAATCTGCTTCGGTTATTCTTCACTTTGCCTATTAAACACAGGAGTATATTTCTATATCCAAAAAATATATTAAAAATATATATATATGATGTAATATATCAATATATATATTCATGTTAAAAGCTGACGGCAGAATAAGACCCTTCTGACCACAGGAATGGCTGACTGAAATCACAATGATTTAACAGATTTTATGTATTCTAATCCATTTCATCCTTGCTTGTTTTCATTTTCAAATTATAAAACCCCTGCCATTCTTCCATTTATCCCTTTTCTTTCAGAAAATGGCATGGAATCATACTTCCCCTTTTTCTCTTGGTAGAACTGTAATGCAAAGAAAGGATGAAACAATAGGCATTAATATGATGTCATGCAAATTGTTCCAAGCTACACAAAAAAGGCTGTGTTTACCTGGACTTTAGTAAAGCCTTTGACACTGTTTCCCACAGCATTCTCCTGGAGAAACTGCCTGCTCATGGCATGGACGGGCGTACTCTTCGCTGGGTAAAAGCTGGCTGGATGGACGAGCCCAGAGGGTTGTGGTGAATGGGGTGAAATCCAGTTGGCGGCGGGTCACAAGTGGTGTTCCCCAGGGCTCGGTGCTGGGGCCAGTTCTGTTTAATATCTTCGTCAATGATTTGGATGAGGGAATTGAGTGCACCCTCAGCAAGTTTGCAGATGACACCAAGTTGGGCAGGAGTGTTGATCTGCTTGAGGGTAGGGAGGCTCTACAGAGGGATTTGGACAGGCTGGATTGATGGGCCGAGGACAATTGTATGACTTTCAACAAGGCCAAGTGCCAGGTCCTGCACTTGGGTCACAACAACCCCATGCAGCGCTACAGGCTTGGGGAAGAGTGGCTGGAAAGCTGCCCAGCAGAAAAAGACCTGGGGGTGCTGGTTGACAGCCAGCTGAATATGAGCCAGCAGTGTGCCCAGGTGGCCAAGAAGGCCAACGGCATCCTGGCCTGTATCAGAAATGGTGTGGCCAGCAGGAGCAGGGAAGTGATTGTCCCCCTGTACTCGGCACTGGTAAGGCTGCACCTTGAGTACTGTGTTCAGTTTTGGGCCCCTCACTACAGGAAAGACATTGAGGTGCTGGGATGTGTCCAGAGAAGGGCAACCAAGCTGGTGAGGGGCCTGGAGCACAAGTCTTATGAGGAGCGGCTGAGGGAACTGGGGTTCCCTCAGGAGGCTGAGGGGAGACCTTCTTGCTCTCTACAACTACCTGAAAGGAGGTTGTAGTGAGGTGGGTGCTGGTCTCTTCTATCAAGTAACTAGTGCTAGGACGAGAGGAAATAGCCTCAAGTTGCAGCAAGGGAGGTTTAGATTGGATATTAGGAAAAATTTCTTTACTGAGAGGGTTGTCAGACATTGGAACAGGCTGCCCAGGGAAGTGGTTGAGTCACCATCCCTGGAGGTATTTAAAAGACATGCAGATGTGGCACTTAGGGACATGGTTTAGCGGTGGACTTGGTAGTGTTAGGTTAACGGTTGGACTGGATGATCTTAAGGGTCTTTTCCTACCTAAATGATTCTATGATTCTATATATTTATGTATATATAAAGTTAAAATTACAGGAAGCATTTTTTAGAGAGTGATTTCCATACTGTCCACTTTTTTTTCCACATTTTTGTTATAAGAATATATACAGATCTATTTCTAAAATATGTTTTCTCACCATCGACACTTTTGTTTTAATATAGGCTTACAGGAACTGAACTTAATTGAAACGTTTCATTTCTTTTCTTTCTTTTTTAGTCACCAAATCAAATATTTACAGTATAGCAGCACAGGAGATGTCATTCTCGTCATCTCTGGTAACTCCCAGGCAAAAGTTCTTGACAGAGATGGTTTCCCAGTAATGCAGTGCATAAAAGGAGACCAATACATTGTGTATATGAGAAACACCAAATTAAAGCAAGAAATTTATTGAATGCCAGAAGACTGACAATATAGTATATTTTTGCTCTTAACGAGAAACCTCATAAAGTTCAATAAGGAAGAGTGCAAAGCCCTGTCTCTGGGATGGGATAGTCCCATATATTGATACACGCTGGGAACTAACTGGCTTGACAAGGACCACAGGTTACAGTGGATGCCAGGCTGAATGTGAACTAACAGTGTGCTTGCATTACAAATGAGACAAACTGTAAACTGGGCTACATTAAGAAGCACATGACCAGCAGATCAGTGTTGCTTGTTTCATGTCTGAAATACTGGTTTTGGGCCCTTCAGTTCAAGATGAACCAAAGAAGAGAAAACAGTTTGGAGAAACTGGAAGAGGTCTGGTAGAGGCCTTCCAAGGTAGACAAGGGTCTCAGGCATATGTGCTATGAAGAGAGGTTGAGGGATCTGGGCTTTTTTAATCTGGTGGAGAGTAGAGGGCAATCTAGCCCAAACAGCCTACAGGTACTGGAGAAGAGTTAAAATGCAGTTGTAGCCAAACACTATAGAAGTCCGTCACTGTAGAAATTTTTCAGTAGGTTGGTACTGCAGCACAGGAACAGGTTATCCATGGAAGTTGTAGGACCTCCATCCATGGAGGTTTTCAAGACCCAGCTAGACAAAGCCATGGCTGACCTGATCTGGTGTTGGGTATAATATGGCTTTGAGCAGGAGGTTGACCTAGGTGAACCCAAGAGGTCTCTTCCAACTAACATTTCTGTGATGCTATGACAAATTCATCTCTTTAAAAGTGTATCTTATAAAAATTGTCAGCTTCCCCCATACCCTTGTCCAACCAACCAAAAAAAATTTAGAAACTACTGATATGATCTAGTTTCTTGCTTTCTTTTACCCTCCATCCTTTGCTTGATACAATTTACCCCTTTCAAGGCAGGGGTTGGAGGTTGTTATTATTGTTACTTGCATGCTATGAGTGTAAAAGACTAATAAGCAACAATGTGTACATTTTTAATGGTAGTTAAAAATCCAAATGGAGAAGGGCTCATTCATAGTTTTGAAGCATTTTAACAACTGTTGATTGGGTTTTGACAACTTTGCCTTCTTATTTCCACAAATTATATGAGCCAAGGATTCTGTTTACATAGATGATTTAAATTCAGGTCAGTTTTTTAAATAGCTTAAGAGCCTGGAAAGTAATGATAAAATCTACTGCTCAAACTGATGATAAAATTGATTTATATATTGCTTGTAAAGTATATTGCCAAATAACTAGGCTAAATACTGTTTTGCCTAAAGCTGTTCTTGTCAGATGACTATATCTTTTGGCTAGTGATATGTATATAAAACCATGAAATAGTAACATCTGCTTTAGTTCTTGTTTACTTAAAAATAATACAGATTTTCTTTCTATTGTAAACTTCTGGAAGGTCCCCAGGTTCCGCTCAGCAACTTTCCAGCCACTCTTCCCCAAGCCTATAGTGTTGCATGGGGTTGTTGTGACCCAAGTGCAGGACCCGGCACTTAGCCTTGTTGAATCTCATACAATTGTCCTCGGCCCATCAATCCAGCCTGTCCAGATCCCTCTGTAGAAGTTGGGGAGAGGCATCCATTCCAGCAAAATCCCCAAATTTAACATCATAGTCGTATCCACCAGTTATCAAATGGGCACCTGAAGGATCCAACCCTAAATTAGAAACCTACATAGAAAAAAGAAAAAAGAAAAAAAAAAATCATTCGAGCTTTTTTTTTTTCTACAGTTCTTCAGGTGTTACCAAAATATAAAATACTACTAAAGTAAAAAAATTAATTCAGTTAGATTCTTCCTAAAATACGTCAGCTATGTGGTTTTTTTGAATTTTCACTACCTTGTACATTGTCCGAGTAGTTTGGAAGGGGAATGGAAATGGAAATTACATAATCTCAATAAACCACTGAAGACAGCAAAGTTAGTTTACAGTGTTTGCTCTCTAATCATCTCATTGCAGAATTTGGATATGTTTCATTTCTACAAAGAAAATTGTATTCTAGACTTTTCAAAAAAGTACAAATAATATTTCTAGCAAGATACTGAAATGGCATTTAATATCCATCAGTTTAAGATTTTGCGCTAGTTTATTCAAGACAGTTCATGTGCATATATAAATTGTTTGGTTAAATTTGTTTTCCAAAAAAATAAAAGAAAAAAAGTAGAAAATTGATTAAAACACAAAATTTAAAAAACCCCACAAATTTAAAAAAGGATACTATTTTAACTAAAAAAAGCTCAAAAAACCCCCTACCAAAACCATCTGTTTAATATAGAAAATTAGCTGCTTAAAGCTACTCAGAACATTCAGGAAAGAATGCTTAATGCTCATTACTCCCATTTGCTATCCTCAAATCAAAGGTTTATTAAAATGGGATTTTTAGTCAAAATCCTATTTTAAACCTGTCCTGGTTTCAGCTGGGATGTAGTTAACTGTCTTCCTAGTAGCTGGTACAGTGCTATGTTTTGAGTTCAGTATGTGAAGAATGTTGATAACACTGATGTTTTTCAGTTGTTGCTCAGTAGTGTTTAGACTAGAGTCAAGGATTTTTCAGCTTCTCATGCCCAGCCAGGGCACCTGGCCCAAACTGGCCAACAGTGTATTCCATACCATGTGACATCCCATCTAGTATAGGAACTAGGAAGGGGGGGGCGGGGAATCACCGCTCGGGGACTGGCTGGGTGTCAGTTGGCGGGTGGTGAGCAATTGCCCTGTGCATCATTTGTACATTTCAATCCTTTTATTACTACTGTTGTCATTTTATTAGTGTTATCATTATCATTATTAGTTTCTTCTTTTCTGTTCTATTAAATTGTTCTTATCTCAACCCAGGAGTTTTACTTCTTTTCCTGATTTTCTCCCCCATCCCACTGGATGGGGGGGGAGTGAGTGAGCGGCTGCGTGGTGCTTAGTTGCTGGCTGGGGTTAAACCACGACAAAACCTCTGTTTGAAAAACTCTGTTATAGTTGTGTTCAAATCACCATATGCAAAAATGATAGTAACAGAAAGCATCTGACTAAAAATCCTTTCATTTACCTTCAAAAAGATTTCTTCTCTTTTCACATTTGTGAAAATATTATGTACTCTTATGATTTCAAGTATCAATACAAGATTAGCTAGACAATATGCTAAACTAATTTGCAAGTCAAGAGCCTAACTCTCCAAAATTAAGTCGTCTACATGAGATAGTGTTGAAAAGTGATATCAAAAACTGTAAAAGAAATAAAACAGGAATTTTTTTAGAATTACTCAAAATTAAACCCAACCTGGAAATGTTAAAATGACTGATAAAGCTTTCATGAGAAGATAAAACTCATATGCAATTCATGCTTAGGTTTTAACCCCTAGAATACAATTTAAACTTCATTAGGCACTTCAAGTTAGGCAGACCATGGGTAAAACCTAGACTCTAACCAGAGGATGGCTTTTAACCATTGGACAAAAACCTGGGTCATCCCACATACATAAGATAGATAATAATCAGATTCAGAAACCCTTTCACAACAAGGAAGACAGTCTTCAGCACAAGGAAAGTGAAGTGATAATAAAATAAAAAAAACTTCTAGAAAATGCCTGAAAAGGGATTTGAAGAGATGAGCCAGAAAGTTCTGAAGGGAAAAAAATAAAACCAAAAAATCTTATACTCCATCAAGAACAAACTTATAGAAAATTCAGGGATTCGGGGGGGGGGTGGGGGGGACGACTGGGACGGACACAAAACAAAACAAAAGCTCCACAAACTTGTATACACAATAAAAGAAGGGAAAGCCTTACTTAAACGCGGCATAACGGTCAGCAGCATTCAGTCAGCGACGAGGCCAGCAGAGGCAACAGTAAGTGGGCGGCTAAGCGCTAGACTGAGGCGGACTGGGAGGTTCCCGAGGCCCAGGAGCACCGGGGAAGAGCGGAAGAACCCGTCTAGAGGCGGCGGCTCTCGCGAGAGAGGCTGATGCGGCGTGGGCGTTGCCGGGGCAACCGCGGGAGATTTAAACGGCCCTGACGAGCGCTGGCGACTAGGATGTGGTGCGGCAGTTTGCGCAGGTAGGGGGCAGTCCTCCTCTTCCAAACTTGAGAAGGCTACTCAAGCGGTGGGCGTCGGGCCAGAGGGAGACCCAGGTATGGTTGCCACTCGGGTGTAAGCCATTGTTAGGAGAAATGTGGTGACACAGACAGAGCTCCCATGTAAACATGTAGCTGTCCGGGTCTCTGGCTGCAGGGAGTGCTTGGGTTTTTCACTGATGACGGAGGGCAGCGGGGACACCTCTTGTGTGAGGTGTGACCAGGTGAATGATCTGCTCAGCCTGGTGGCAGAGCTGAAGGAGGAAGTGCAAAGGTTGAGGAGTATCAGGGAGTGTGAGAGGGAGATAGATTGGTGGGCCCACACCCTACCATCCCTGAGGCAGAGGCAGCAGATGGAGGCTCTGCAAGAAGCAGAGGTTCCCCTGCCCTCTTGCCACCAGGCAGGAGGGGACCTAAGAGGTGGAGGGGAATGGATACAGGTCCCTGCTCTGGGAGGCAGGCGAATCCCCTCCTGGTCTCCCTCACCTTCCCAGTTGCCACTTCACAACAGGTATGGGGCTCTGGAACTTGAGGACCAGGTCAATGAAGATCAGGGTGTAGATGAAGCCCTATCTAGGGAGGTGCCTAGGCTCAGTTGGGCAGCCCCACGCATTCTCACAATCTCTGAAAAAAGAAAAAGGAGGGTAATTGTCATGGGGAACAGAGGGCCCAATATGCAGACCTGACCCATCCCATCCCATCCCACAGGGAAGCCTGCTGCCTCCCTGGGGCCCAGGTAAAAGACATTACCAGGGAACTCCCTGGTCTGGTTTGGACCTCTGATTATTACCCATTGCTAGTTGTGCAGGTTGGCAGTGATGAGATTGCAGAGAGGAATCCAAAGGCAATCAAAAGGGACTTCAGGGCACTGGGACGATTAGTGGAAGGATTGGGAGCACAGGTAGTGTTTTCCTCAATCCCTTCAGTGGCAGGGAAATACACTGAAGGGAACAGGAAAACACACCTGGTTAATACGTAGCTCAGAGGCTGGTGCCATTGGTGGAATTTTGGGTTTTTTGATCATGGGGAGGTTTACACAGCACCGGGCTTGCTAGTGGCAGATGGAGTCCAGCTATCTCAAAGAGGTAAGAGAATCCTTGCTCGTGAAAAGGCGGGACTCATAGAGAGGGCTTTAAACTAGGTTTGAAGAGGGAATGGGATAAAACTAGGCTCACCAGAGATGAGCCTGGGGGCAGCATGCCAATATTGGGGGTGGAATCGCTAGCCCAGCTCAAGTGCATCTATGCCAATGCACGCAGCATGGGCAATAAACAGGAGGAGCTAGAAGCCATCGTGCAGCAGGATAGCTGTGACTTAGTCGCCATCATGGAAACATGGTGGGACGACTCCCATGACTGGAGTGCTGCAATGGATGGCTACAAGCTCTTCAGAAGGGATAGGCAAGGTGGTGGGGTGGCTCTCTATGTTAGGGAATGTTTTGACTGTACAGAGCTCCATGATTCTGATGACAAGGTGGAGTGCTTATGGGTGAGGATGAGAGGGAAGGCCAATAGGGCAGATATTGTGCTGGGAGACCACCCAACCAAGCTGAAGAGATGGATGAATCATTCTACAAGCAGCTGGCAGTAGTCTCACAATCGTGTGCCCTTGTCCTTGTGGGGGACTTTAACTTTCCAGATGTCTGCTGGAAATAAAACACAGCAGTGAGTAAACAATCTAGGAGGTTCCTGGAGTGTGTGGAAAATAACTTCCTGACACAGCTGGTAGGTGAGCCAATCAGGGGAGGAGCCTTGCTAGATCTGTTGTTTACGAACAGGGAAGGACTGGTGGGAGGTGTGATGGTTGGAGGCCATCTTGAGCATAGCGACCATGAAATGATAGAGCTCTCAATTCTTGGTGAGGCAAGGGAGGTGGTCAGTAAAACCACCACTATGGACTTCTGGAGGGCACACTTTGGCCTGTTCAGGACACTGGTTGAGAGAGTCCCTTGGGAGATGGTCCTGAAGGGCAAAGGGGTCCAGGAGGGATGGACATCCTTTAAGAAGGAAATCTTAATGGCTCAGGACCAGGCTATTCCCATGTGCCGCAAGTTGAACCACCGAGGAAAACGACCGGCCTGGCTGAATGGGGAGCTTTTGCTAGGACTCAAGAAAAAAAGGAGAGTCTATCATCTCTGGAAGAAAGGGTGGGCAACTTGGGAGGAGTACAGGGATCTTGTTAGATCATACAGAGAGGAAATTAGAAAGGCAAAAGCTCAGCTAGAACTCAATCTGGCCACTATTGTAAGGGACAACAAAAAATGTTTTTACAAATATGTTAACAGTAAAAAGAATCCCAAGGACAATCTCTTTCCTTTAATGGATACAGAAGGGAACATTGCCACTAGAGATGAGGAAAAGGCTGAGGTACTTAATGCCTTCTTTGCCTCAGTCTTTAATAGGGAGACCAGTTATCCTCAGGGTACTCAGCCCCCTGAGCTGGAAGGTGAGGATGGAGAGCAGAATATACCCCCCTTAATCCAGGAGGAAATACTTAGTGACCTACTACGCCATCTCTGGACACTCACAAATCTATGGGACCAGATGGGGTCCATCCAAGAGTACTGAGGGAACTGGTGGAGGTCCTTTCCAAGCCACTCTCCATCTTTCATCAACAGTCCTGGTCAACAGGGGAGGTCCCAGAGGACTGGAGGCTTGCCAATGTGATGCCCATTTACAAGAAGGGTCGGAGGGAGGATCCAGGGAACTACAGGCCTGTCAGCCTGACCTAGGTACTGGGGAAGCTTACGGAATGGTTTGTCTTGAGAGCACTCACATGGCAAGTCCAGGACAACCAGGGGATCAGGCCCAGTCAGCATGGGTTCATGAAAGGCAGGTGCTGCTTGACCAACCTGATCTCCTTCTATGACCAGGTGACCCACCTAGTGGATGAGGGAAAGGCTGTGGATGTTGTATACCTTGACTTCAGCAAGGCCTTTGACACTGTCTCTCATGGCGTACTCCTTGAGAAGCTGGCGTCTCATGGCTTGGACAAGTGTACTCTTCGCTGGGTGAAAAACTGACTGGATGGATGAGCCCAGAGGGTAGTGGTGAATGGGGTGAAATCCAGTTGGCGGCAGGTCACAAGTGGTGTTCCCCAGGACTCGGTGTTGGGCCTTGTTCTGTTTAACATCTTTATCAATGATCTGGATGAGGGGATTGAGTGCACCCTCAGCAAGTTTGCAGATGACACCAAGTTGGGAGGCAGGGTTGATCTGCTTGAGGGTAGGGAGGCTCTTCAAAGAGATCTGGACAGGCTGGATCGATGGGTTGAGGCCAATCGTATGAAGTTCAACAAGGCCAAGTGCTGGGTCCTGCACTTGGGTCACAACAACCCCATGCAACACTACAGGCTTGGGGAAGAGTGGCTGGAAAGCTGCCTGGCAGAGAAAGACCTAGGGGTGCTGGTTGACAGCCAGCTGAATATGAGCCAGCAGTGTGCCCAGGTGGCCAAGAAGGCCAATGGCATCCTGGCCTGTATCAGAAATGGTGTGGCCAGCAGGAGCAGGGAAGTGATTGTCCCCCTGTACTCGGCACTGGTAAGGCTGCACCTTGAGTACTGTGTTCAGTTTTGGACCCCTCACTACAGGAAAGACATTGAGGTGCTGGTGTTGCCGGAAAACTCGGAATAAAGAACTTATCAACACCAATTTAGTGTAGATAAGCAGACACTTCTTTATTGATGGCTGGGTGCGCGGGTGAGTCCTCTCACGAACCACGCACACCTGAACACCAAAATCATACACCTTATATTAAACTTATTCATACATATTCATTAGATTTCTGAGAAATGTTATGCATATTCATTAGATTTCTGGGAAGTTCTTAGCATATGTAAATGTCCTTTATGCAGGCGCAGTGAAGGTCTCTGGTGGTCTTCCATAGTCTTCCTCACTTTGTCTGGTAGTTGACCTCTCTTATGTGATTCTGCGCAGTACGATTTTTGCCATCATGTATTAGATTTACATAAAAGTACATTCAGTGTTAATTCTTGAATTTAACATTTCTAGTGATTGGCCCTCAGTCACACCACCTTATCAATATTCTTATACTAAAACAATCATTGGTTAATCTTACTTAATTCCACTAACTGGAATCTTGATCAAAGTGGGGTTTCTAAGCAACAGAACTAAGGTCCATAACGATCTCTCTTAGTTTCTCAAGACAAAACACTACAAACCAACAAATCGGTCCAAGTTTCTATGGTTAACTAATTCTAGACAATACTCATTTTCTTATGACTGTATACAGCACATTTTGTACGTTCCTAATTTTCAATGACTACATTTCGAGCTTCAAACCCCTATATTCTACAATCTTTATCTTTTGATCAAACCCAGCTTATATAAAATTTTAACTTATCAAAATATTTGTAACATTTCCCCCCTTTGGAAGTTTTGAAAATCATTTCAATACTTTCACTATAATTTTATTAATTACAAATTCTGGGATTGTTTGTCCATCTTGCTGTCTTGTAACAGCTTGGATTATTATAGTTTTATGATTGATTTTCTTAAAAAAATTAGACAAATCACACAAATTATATCCTTTCTTTTGTTTAAAACTAACTTTAGTATCTTCATCTCAATATAGATCGTGTCACAGCTTAAGGCAGCTAAAAGCAACACAGATTATAACAATGATAATAACTATCAAAATTATACTTTATAAAATTCAGTCAGTCATCCAGTCAAAAAAAAAAATTAAAGTTTTAAAATATTTTATTTAGTTAAGAATTTTCTAATGTTTGATCTTAATTCTCTACCATTTTGAGTTATATGTTTTTGTCGTGGTTTAACCCCAGCCAGCAACTAAGCACCACGCAGCCGCTCACTCACTCCCCCCCCATCCAGTGGGATGGGGGAGAAAATCAGGAAAAGAAGTAAAACTCCTGGGTTGAGATAAGAACGATTTAATAGAACAGAAAAGAAGAGACTAATAATGATAATGATAACACTAATAAAATGACAACAGTAGTAATAAAAGGATTGAAATGTACAAATGATGCGCAGGGCAATTGCTCACCACCCGCCAACTGACACCCAGCCAGTCCCCGAGCGGCGAAATCCCCCCCCCCCCCCCCCCACTTCCCAGTTCCTAAACTAGATGGGACGTCACATGGTATGGAATACACTGTTGGCCAGTTTGGGTCAGGTGCCCTGGCTGGGCATGAGAAGCTGAAAAAACCTTGACTGTAGTCTAAACACTACTGAGCAACAACTGAAAAACATCAGTGTTATCAACATTCTTCACATACTGAACTCAAAACATAGCACTGTACCAGCTACTAGGAAGACAGTTAACTACATCCCAGCTGAAACCAGGACAGTATCCACCCCTTATTCTATACCATTGACCTCATGCTCAGTTCCCATACCTTTAGTTACATTCTGATCAATCATCACCACCTTTCCATCCCTTTGAGACATATGAACAATGATATATATATATATATAAGTATACACACACAGAGATATCAGTTCTTTAGTTCTTTATGTTCATAAAATGTTTGTTGAGTTCATTTAGTTTCTGACTCTGGGCTCCATCTGTCATACCAGTCTGTCTGGGCAGGAGGGATGGTGCAAAGTCCTCTCAGTCTGCAGAGCAGAATTGGGCTTCAGTGCGGTGTGACGAGCAGATGACATTTGGCGCAGCAGGAGGATGGTGTGCACCGTTGGATTGTTGCATGCTGGAGTCAGTTCTGGATCCACCTCTACTGCGCTTTGCTCAGTTTTATCACAGTTCTTTCTTGCTTGATCCAAGTGATTCTTACTGCAGTACTATGGATATAGCATATAACAATTATAGTAATGATAACATACAGTAGCAGGGTTATATAGCAACTAATATCATACAGTTTAATTCTGGCTATTTTCACCTAAAATCAAATCCCCTTGAGGCACACATCGGACTTCTCCATCTTTTCGCATCACCCACCAAGTGCACCCAGGCCCTTGAGCAAAAGCAATCCCACAAATGGGTTTACCTTTGCCTGAGGCAGGAGTAACCCAGACTGTTTTCCCTAACATGTTTTTCTTGTGCACTACAGGGACTTTATCCCCTTCTACAGTATGTAAAAATTCTGATTGGGCAGGGCCACTCCGATTGGCAGATCCTCTGGTGTTGACTAACCAGGTGGCTTTTGCTAAATGTGTATCCCAATGTTTGAAAGTTCCGCCCCCCATTGCTCTCAATGTAGTCTTTAACAGTCCATTGTATCGCTCAATTTTCCCAGAGGCTGGTGCATGATAGGGGATATGATACACCCACTCAATGCCATGCTCTTTGGCCCAGGTCTCTATGAGGTTGTTTCGGAAATGAGTCCCGTTGTCTGACTCAATTCTTTCTGGGGTGCCATGTCGCCACAAGACCTGCTTCTCAAGGCCCAGGATAGTGTTCCGGGCAGTGGCATGGGGTACAGAATATGTTTCCAGCCATCCGGTGGTTGCTTCCACCATTGTAAGCACATAGCGCTTGCCTTGGCGAGTTTGTGGGAGTGTGATTTAGTCAATCTGCCAGGCTTCCCCAAATTTATATTTCAGCCATCGCCCTCCATACCACAGGGGCTTTAACCGCTTGGCTTGCTTAATTGCAGCACATGTTTCACATTCATGGATAACCTGCGCGATAGTGTCCATGGTCAGGTCCACCCCTCGATCATGAGCCCATCTATATGTTGCATCTCTTCCCTGATGGCCTGAGGTATCATGGGCCCATCGAGCCATAAATAGCTCACCCTTATGTTGCCAGTCCAGGTCCACCTGAGCCACTTCAATCTTGGCAGCCTGATCCACCTGTTGGTTGTTTCGATGTTCTTCAGTGGCCCGACCCTTGGGTACGTGAGCATCTACATGACGTACTTTTACAACCAGATTCTCTAGCCGGGACGCAATATCTTGCCACAGCGTGGCAGCCCAAATGGGTTTACCTCTGTGCTGCCAGTTGCTCTGCTTCCATTGCTGTAACCACCCCCACAGGGCATTTGCCACCATCCATGAGTCAGTATAGAGATAGAGCACTGGCCACTTTTCTCTTTCAGCAATATCTAATGCCTGCTGGATGGCTTTCACCTCTGCAAACTGACTCGATTCACCCTCTCCTTCAGCGGTTTCTGCGACTTGTCGTGTAGGACTCCATACAGCAGCTTTCCACCTTCGATGCTTTCCCACAATGCGACAGGATCCGTCAGTGAACAGGGCATGTTGCCTCTCATTTTTTGGCAGTTTATTATACAGCGGGGCTTCTTCAGCACATGCCACCTCCTCCTCTGGCGACATTCCAAAATCTTTGCCTTCTAGCCAGTCCGTGATCACTTCTAAAATTCCTGGGCGACTGGGGTTTCCTATGCGAGCCCGTTGTGTGATCAGTGCGATCCACTTACTCCACGTGGCGTCAGTCGCGTGATGTGTAGAGGAGACCCTCCCTTTGAACATCCAGCCCAGCACTGGCAGTCGGGGTGCTAAGAGGAGCTGTGTCTCAGTACCAACCACTTCTGAGGCAGCTCGAACTCCTTCATACGCTGCCAATATCTCTTTTTCAGTTGGAGTATAGCGAGCCTCGGATCCTCGATATCCTCGACTCCAAAACCCCAGGGGTCGGCCTCGGGTCTCCCCAGGTGCTTTCTGCCAGAGGCTCCAGGTAGGGCCATTCTCCCCAGCTGCAGTATAGAGCACATTTTTAACATCTTGTCCTGTCCGGACTGGTCCAAGGGCTACGGCATGAACAATCTCCCGTTTAATTTGTTCAAAGGCTTGTTGTTGTTCAGGGCCCCATTTAAAATCATTCTTCTTCCGGGTCACTTGATAGAGAGGGCTTACAATCAAACTGTAATTTGGAATATGCGTTCTCCAAAACCCCACGACACCTAAGAAGGCCTGTGTGTCCTTTTTATTAGTCGGGGGAGACATAGCTGCTATTTTGTTGATCACATCCATTGGGATCTGATGACATCCATCTTGCCATTTTATTCCCAAAAACTGGATCTCCTGTGCAGGTCCCTTGACCTTACTTTCTTTTATGGCAAAACCGGCTTTCAGAAGGATTTGGATTATTTTCTTCCCTTTCTCAAAGACTTCTTCTGCCGTGTTGCCCCATATGATGATGTCATCAATGTATTGCAGGTGTTCCGGAGCTTCACCTTTTTCCAGTGCAGTCTGGATTAGTCCATGGCAAATGGTGGGGCTGTGTTTCCACCCCTGGGGCAATCGATTCCAAGTGTACTGGACACCTCTCCAAGTAAAGGCAAATTGTGGACGACACTCTGCTGCTAGAGGGATTGAGAAAAACGCATTAGCAATGTCAATTGTGGCATACCACTTGGCTGCCTTTGACTCTAGCTCGTATTGAAGTTCTAGCATATCTGGAACGGCAGCACTCAGCGGTGGTGTAACTTCATTCAGGCCGCGATAGTCAACTGTTAGTCTCCACTCCCCATTAGACTTCCGCACTGGCCATATGGGACTATTAAAGGGTGAGCGGGTTTTGCTGATCACTCCTTGGCTCTCCAGTTGGCGAATCAACTTGTGGATGGGAATCAGAGAGTCTCGGTTGGTGCGATATTGCCGCCGGTGCACCGTCGTGGTAGCAATTGGCACTTGTTGTTCTTCAACCTTGAGCAACCCCACAATCGAAGGGTCTTGAGAGAGACCAGGCAGGGTAGACAGCTGTTCAGTGCCCTCCGTCTCCAAGGCAGCTATACCAAAAGCCCATCGATACCCCTTCGGGTCCTTAAAATACCCCCTCCTGAGATAGTCTATGCCAAGGATACACGGAGCCTCTGGACCAGTCACAATGGGGTGTTTCTGCCATTCATTTCCAGTTAGGCTTACTTCAGCTTCCAATACAGTTAATTCTTGGGATCCCCCTGTCACACCAGAAATACAAATGGATTCTGTCCCTTTATAACTTGATGGCATTAGAGTGCACTGTGCGCCGGTGTCTACTAGAGCCTTATACTCCTGTGGGTCTGACGTGCCAGGCCATCGAATCCACACAGTCCAATAGACCCGGTTATCCCTTTCCTCCACCTGGCTGGAGGCAGGGCCCCTCTAATTCTGGTCAGAGTATCCAGTATTCACTTCTCGTAAAATTGGCTCAGAAGTCCCTTCAAGAGGATCGGAAATGAAATCAGCCCTTCTACTCTGTTTGGAAACTGGAGCGGCATTTTTCCTGGTAGAATCCCCTTTTGTGGTGGTTTTTCCTCGCAGTTCACGTACCCGTGCATTTAGGACCGAGGTAGGTTTTCCGTCCCATTTCCTCATGTCCTCTCCCTGATCACATAGGTAAAACCACAGGGCACCTCGCGGTGTGTACCTTCTATATTCTCTCTCTTGGGAAGAGGAGCGCTCACTCCTAATAGCTGAGACATTGGTCCTTACACGTGTGGAGTAGGACATATCCTCTTTGATTTGTTGGACATCCTCGGACAGCTTCTCCACAGCTGCAATGCAGGCTTGTAGGGAGGAGGAGAGATTTTCTTCGTATTGACGGAGTTGGCGAGCCACTTCCTCCACTGTCGGTGCCTCTTCATCCTTCCAGGCCATTATTGCCAATGCGTTGGCATAGGACGATGGTGCGCTCCGTACAAACTTCCGCCACATGGGTCGTGTGCATTGGACTTCGTCTGGATCTTTGGGTAATTGTGGGTTGTCCGGGTCATGATGGATCGTGTCTAGCACAGCTAATTCCCTCAGATATTGAATACCTTTTTCCATGGTGGTCCACTTGCTTGATTGACATATAACATCTTCCTTAAAGGGGTACCTTTCCTTCACACTTGACAGGAGTCGCCTCCAGAGGCTGAGGGCTTGTGTCCCTTTTCCAATTGCCTTGTCATATCCACCTTCCCTGGCAAGCGATCCCAGCTGCTTGGCTTCCCTACCTTCTAATTCCAAGCTATTAGCCCCATTGTCCCAGCATCGGAGGAGCCAGGTGATAATATGCTCACCTATACGGCGGCCAAAGTCTTTTCGCAGATCCCGCAGCTCACTCAAGGATAGGGACCGGGTTATTACCTCTGGTTCTGCCTCTTCCTCCGGTTCCCGTGATGACCCTGGTTCACCTTCATCCTTCGCTAAGCGAACTGATTTTTTTGTTTATTTCTTTTTCTGTACAGGGGCAACTGATGCTGGTGCAGGTTGGTCCGCTGGTTCAGTTGCAGTATCGCTCGCCGGGTTTTGGATAAGCGCAGTGTCTGTCACCGAGGTTTGGGTAGCAGCAGTGCTTGTCGCTGGGGCTGGAGGGGCTGCAGTGCCTGTTGTTGAGGTTTGGGTAGCCCGAGTTCTCGTCGCCGGGGCTGGAGGGGTCACGGTGCCTGTCGCCAAGGTCTGGGTGCCTGCAATGCTCCTTGCCGGGGCTGGAGGGGCCGCAGCGCCCGTTGCCAAGGTTTGGGTGGCCGCGGTGCTCACCATTTTGTTGTTAGGTCCAGAGACTTTCTCTTCCCCTTGAGGATACTGAGTGGTGTCAAACAGGGCTCGATAGGCATGGGCCAGGCCCCAGCATGTTGCAGTGATTTGTATCTCTCTGGAGCTGCCAGGGTGACAGCATACCTTTTCCAAATATTTTACTAGTTCTTCTGGATCCTGCACTTGTTCAGGGGTGAATTTCCAAAACGTCGGAGGTGCCCACTTTTCTAGGTATTTGCCCATACTACCCCACACACCCTGCCACTCATAATTATCCAGCCTTGGGGCACATCTCTGGGTGATCTTCTTAAATAGCTGTTTAACCTTAAACGAGAGCTGAACCACATTCAGAAGTATGCTAATTCCTAGCAGTAGGGCTAGGACCGTGCTAGTCCCAACATTCCAGGAGTATTCAAATTTTTCAAAATTCTCAAACACCACTGTAACTGGACCGAAGGAGAAAGGAGAGGGGAAGAAAGGTACCCCACCCACAGACTGGTTTTCCATGGAGGAAAGGTAAATGGTATAATTATTAATAGTTTCCCACAGATGGCTCCCGCAGTATAAAGGTGACAATGCTAAGTGCAAATACCGGATTAATCCCACAGCTGATGACTTTATCATACCATAAACCAGAGTTATACCATACATCAAAGCGAAAACCTTAATCCACCTCCCACGGATGATAAGCAGCAGAAGAGGAACTACATACAGCAAGCGAGGTGATACATAACAGAGCCTTAAAAACCAGAGCAACAACTCTAAGAATGCATAAATCAACATAATGAATGCTTAGGACAAATTTGTTTTAACAAGCTCTGGTCAGGTTTGTCGTTATCTCAACCCTTCGAGCCCCACGTTGGGCGCCAAAAAGGACTGTCGTGGTTTAACCCCAGCCAGCAACTAAGCACCACGCAGCCGCTCACTCACTCCCCCCCCATCCAGTGGGATGGGGGAGAAAATCAGGAAAAGAAGTAAAACTCCTGGGTTGAGATAAGAACAGTTTAATAGAACAGAAAAGAAGAGACTAATAATGATAATGATAACACTAATAAAATGACAACAGTAGTAATAAAAGGATTGAAATGTACAAATGATGCGCAGGGCAATTGCTCACCACCCGCCGACCGACACCCAGCCAGTCCCTGAGCGGCGAAATCCCTCCCCCCCCCCACTTCCCAGTTCCTAAACTAGATGGGACGTCACATGGTATGGAATACACTGTTGGCCAGTTTGGGTCAGGTGCCCTGGCTGGGCATGAGAAGCTGAAAAATCCTTGACTGTAGTCTAAACACTACTGAGCAACAACTGAAAACATCAGTGTTATCAACATTCTTCACATACTGAACTCAAAACATAGCACTGTACCAGCTACTAGGAAGACAGTTAACTACATCCCAGCTGAAACCAGGACAGTTTTATTCTGTCTATCTGATGATTTAGAGCATCTGTCACATTTGGTATGTAGATATAACATAAATAATTTAAAAATCCAATGTATCTACATACTCCATGTTTTTAATAATAATGTCTTTCATAAAAAGGTGAATAGATCATATTATCACTATTCACCCAAACAGTTAACTCTAAACTTTTTACCTGTCCTTTAATATAGTCAATTCTAAGTTAAATTTTTCCATTATTAAAAAAAGCGTCAAATATAATTTAAAATATTATTATAATTTCTATAAATATATCACTATCTTAGAGCTTTAGCTACTAAATAAAGTTTTTAGATTTTTGGGTTATAAAAGAGTTACAAGTATAAATTTTCATACAGTTTTATTTGAAATGTGTGATTTCTTCTGTTTGTCTAACTTAATCTCCTAGACAGAAGGGATGTGCTGTTATGTCTAATTCTAAGGGTCCAGCTGTGGAGACATACTGACACAGTTCTTAAAAAGAATTTCTTAAAGAAATCATAACACCCTTTTAAAAACATATTTCCAAGGTACTCAAAATACTCAAAACATAAGACTCTTATGGGTAACGTGAGTGAGGTTTCCTGACAAATTTTGCTCAACTGTTTTTTAAGGGTATATTTTTTTCTTCTTTTCTCTTTTTTTTTTTTTTTTTCCTTGCTTGTGGTCTATATGGGGTGTGATAGTCTCAATCTATAGGTAATACTTTGCTCAACTTGTTTCATAATCTTTGTTATAAAATGAGGGCCATTGTCAGATGACATTCTTACAAGCACTCCAAATTTTGGTATTATCTCTTTGAGCAAGACTTTAACTACTTTTCTTGTTTTGTTGGTGCGACAAGGGAAAGCCTCAGGCCACCCAATAAAATATTAACTAAAACTAGGATATATCCTTCTTTTCAAAACAATTCTCTTAAAAAAAGTTTTCCTTATTTAATAATTCCAAAAATAATCTTATTACTCATTTGGGGATAATTTTATATATAAATTTTATATCCACTTATAATTGTTTAAACAATCTTTGTCATATTTTACTTTCTGTTCGTCAGTATACTTTGTTATGTTCAGCTAGGGCAATTTCTCTTATTACTGTGGGTGGGACTATTATTTGACTTATCAGTGTTATAGCCTATCCTATTTTATTTTGTTAGTTTATAATTTAATAATTAATTCTTCATCTTTTTCATTATAATTTGGAGCTTCTTTAGACAATTTTACACTTTTCTCTAAAACTAGTGTTAGGATGTCTTTTTCTGTAGCCTCTTTAGCAGCTTTATTAGCCAATCGGTTACCTCTTTCAGGAACAGTCTTATTTAACTGATGTGTTTTACAGTATATTATAGTGACTGTTATTGGTTTTCGGATGGCTTCTAACAATTTCAGTATTTGTTCTGCATGTTGAATGGTGGCTCCTTGTGCAGATAACAGTCCTCTTCCTCTCCATATTGTTTCATGTGTATGTATTACTCCAAAAGCACTTTGAGTCTGTCCAAATGTTGACTTGGGGTTTTTTTGTGGGTTTTTTTTTTTTCCACTTAGTTCCAGTGCTTGAGTAAGAGCTATCAATTCAGTCTTTTGGGCAGATATTTGGAGGCAAAGCTCACGATTCAATTACCTCCTCGGTAGTAGTTATTGCATATCTTGATAAACGCTTTCCTTCATGGATGAAACTGTTTCCATCGGTATACAGTTCCCAATCTGTTTCTTTCAGTGGCGCATCTCAGAGATCTGGTTGGCTGGAGTAAACTCCTTCGATTGTCTGCAAGCAGTCATGTTCCAGTTCTCCTTTAACTTGATCAGTTGTTGAAAACACAGCAGGGTTAACGATGGTAGTAGTTTTTAAGTAAACATCACCTTGTTCCAGTAACACCACTTGGTATTTCAGCATTCTATTAGGGGATAACTAATGCCCCCTTTCTGTTTTAACACAATAGTTATCATATCGGGAACATACACAGTAATCCTTTGTCTTCAGGTGAACTTACAAGCTTTCTGGATCAGTAGCACAGTTGCAGCGACAGCTCTCAGACAACCAGGCTATCCCAGACTCACATTGTCTAATTGTTTCAAGAAGTAGGCCACAGCTCGCCGACTTGGTCCCAGATATTGGACCAGGACACTCAGAGCTATACCTCTTCTTTCATGAGTAAAGAGTTCAAATGTCTTTGTGAGATCTGGCAGGCCTAGGGCTGGCGACTCTATTAAAGCCTGTTTTAGTTGTTTAAAAGCAACTTTCCTGGCATCAGTCCAATCTATAAATCCATTGTTTGAGGTTTTGAGCTGCTCGTATAAAGGTTGGACCAGCAAGTCATAATTTGCAATTCACAGGTGACACCACCCAACCATTCCCAGAAATGTTCGCAATTCTTTTAGAGTTTTAGGCTCAGGGAGACGACAAATTGCCTCCTTTCTCTGTTTCTAATTGTCTCTGTCCTTTCAGGATTTTAAAACCCAAATAAGTTACTTCTCTCTGGGTTATTTGGGCTTTTTCTTTTGACACTCGATATCCACTGATATCCAAAAAGTTCAAAAAGTTAATAGTTAACTTTGTGCATTGTTCTTCCATCTCAGCTGCAATTAATAAATCATCCACATATTGCAACAGGATTCTTTGATTATTTTCTTTCTTCCAAGTCTCTAATTCTTGTGCCAATTGAGTTCCAAAAATGGTAGGGCTGTTCTTAAAGTCTTGAGGCAAGACTGTCCATGTATATTGTGTTTTTTCCCAGTCTCAGGATTTTCCATTCAAAAGCAAAAGCTCTTGACTATTGGGATCCAAGGGAATACAGAAAAAGGCATCTTTTAAGTCTAACACTGTGAACCATTCTTGTTTCTCTGTTAGGGTTGTTAACAAAGTATTAGGATTTGCTACTACCCGATGAATATCTTGTACTATTTGATTTATTGTTCTAAGGTCTTGAACCAGCCTGTAATCTTTTCCATTAGCCTTCTTAACAGGCAAAATTGGGGTATTATATTTGGATTCACATTCTATTAACAATTTGTACTTTAGAAATTTTTGTATTATTGGTATTAACCCTTTCCAACTTTCCAGTTTTAGGGGGTATTGTTTAATTCTTACCAGACTCGATCCTGGCTTTAAATCAATTCTCACAGGCTCTGCTCTTTTGGATTTACCAGGAACTTCCCCAGCCCAGACGACTGGAATTACAGCATTATTTACTTTGACTGGTATGATCCTCTGCTTTGGTGACTGTCCTGCAACAACAAAGCCACTGCTTCGATATGTTTAGTTTCTGGAATTAAAATTTTAATCTCTCTATTTTTAACATTTAATTTCTGCCTCTAAATTCTCAAATAAATTTCTCCTTAGCAGGAGTTTAAGAGAATTTGTCACATACAAAAACTGATGAGTGACACAATTGCTTTCCTAATTTCATTGTTAAAGATTTAAAAAAAGGGTCTAGTTTCTCATTCACTTGTTGCACCAACACCACCAATTTCTTCAAAACTTAATTCTCCCTCTAAGGTATTTAAAGCTGAAAAGGTGACTCTAGTGTCAATTCAAATTCAATTTTCTGTTCTACCAGTTTAGTTGTAACCAGAGGTTCTACTGGGAGACTCCCCTCCGGTCCTCATCAGATACTTTCACTTGAAAGAAAAAATCTACATATGGCACTTTATTCCATTTACTCTCTTCTACAAAAATAACATTAACTGTAATATAGTATTATAGCTTAAAGTTCTATTTGTTGGTCACTTTTCCTGATCTTCCAAAACATACAAGGGCCACCAATGATTACAATAGTCAATCATTTGATTTTTATATAAGTCATCATGCAATTCACTCCAATGTGTCAACAAACATCCTAACAGAGATGTTTTTGGTATCTCTCCATCAGTGGATAAATTTCCCATACTCTTACTCTTAAATAATCTGGCTAATGTCATTATCTTTATATATCAGATACCAAATATCTATTAAATATATATATATCAAATATCACATGTCAATAATCAAATATCAAATGTCAAATATCAATTACAAAGTTTCAAATGCCAAATGCATATATCAAATACCAGATATCAAACAAATACAAATAACAATTGTTGCCAGGTAATGGAGTCCACCTACTTGTCTAGGGCACGGACGAAGCCGACTTCCCTAGGCAAGAGTCATAACCAATATCCCCTGGCAAGATTATTAATCAGCAAAATATACCCACACTTAAAACTTCCAACCTCAGTTGGAGGCACTACAATTGTTGCCAGGTAATGGAGTCCACCTACTTGTCCAGGGCACGGACAAAGCCGACTTCCCTAGGCAAGAGTCATAACCAATATCCCCTGGCAAAATTATTAACCATCAGAATGTATTCACTCTTTATAACTTCCAAATACACTAAGTATCTCACAAAGGTACACATACACTCTTAAAGATTCCTTGGAATTGGGACTCAAACCCAAAGTTTCCAAAGTGCTTTTGAAGCTGGGACTCCAACCCAGAATCCTCAAAAGTTGTGGGACTCTAACCCACTCCCAAGTTGTCCAACCCAGCAATAGCTTTCGCTTATGTCTTACGGGCAGATGCCTAGGCTTCCTTCAGGATCCTTCAGTCCAACCCTGCGCAGCTTTCGCCGCGTCTGACAGGCAGACAATACGGTGGGACTCTAACCCGCTCGGTGGGACTCTAACCCACTCGGATAGCTATCCTTAATATTTCAAAAAAAGAAGTGTCTTACCAAAATCCAGGGGACGTCGCAAAGAGCCTTATGGATCGGGGATCGATGGGTATCCCCGAGAAATCCTCGGTGCCGGCAGGAACCGATCAAGTCCCCGACTCCTCCAGTCTCTCTCAGCGAGGTCCCATCTGGGTCGCCAGAAACTGTTGCTGAAAAACTCGGGATAAAGAACTTATCAACACCAATTTAGTGTAGATAAGCAGACACTTCTTTATTGACGGCCGGGTGCGCGGGTGAGTCCTCTCACGGACCACGCACACCTGAACACCAAAATCATACACCTTATATTAAACTTATTCATACATATTCATTAGATTTCCGAGAAATGTTATGCATATTCATTAGATTTCTGGGAAGTTCTTAGCATATGTAAATGTCCTTTACGCAGGCGCAGTGAAGGTCTCTGGTGGTCTTCCATAGTCTTCCTCACTTTGTCCGGTAGTTGACCTCTCTTATGTGATTCTGCGCAGTACGATTTTCGCCATCATGTATTAGATTTACATAAAAGTACATTCAATGTTAATTCTTGAATTTAATATTTCTAGTGATTGGCCCTCAGTCGCACCACCTTATCAATATTCTTATACTAAAACAATCATTGGTTAATCTCACTTAACTCTACTGATTGGAATTCTCGTTAATTAGATCAAAGTAAATCTTTACCAAAGCTTCCGTGGTTAACTGATTTCAGACAATACTCGAATTCTTATAGTTACACATAATACATTTTCTTAAGTTCCTAAGTTCCTATTAATTTGAAATTCTGACATCTAAGTTCTAAATGTTCCTACTAGATGATTTTAACCAATTCCTCCGGCCTTGGTACAGGGCTATACAGGGGATTTCACAGCAGCTGTTAGTTGTTGGTTAAATGTATAGAATGCAATATATAATTTTGCTAAAATATTTCTTATAGTTCCATATTCCTATTAAAATTAAATATGATTAATTCTAACTAATAACAAATCAGTAACACTGGGATGTGTCCAGAGAAGGGCAACCAAGCTGGTGAGGGGCCTGGAGGACAAGTCTTATGAGGAGCGGCTGAGGGAGCTGGGGCTGTTTAGTCTGGAGAAGAGGAGGTTGAGGGGAGACCTTATTGCTCTCTACAACTACCTGAAGGGGGGTTGTAGTGAGGTGGGTGCTGGTCTCTTCTGTCAGGTGGCTGGAGATGGGATGAGAGGAAATGGCCTCAAGTTGTGGCAAGGGAGGTTTAGGTTGGATATTAGGAAAAATTTCTTTACTGAGAGGGTTGTCAGACATTGGAACAGGCTGCCCAGGGAAGTGGTTGAGTCACCGTCCCTGGAGGTATTCAAAAAGTGCGTGGACGGGGTACTCCATAACATGGTTTAGTGGGCATGGTTGATGGTTGGACTTGATGATCTTGAAGGTCTTTTCCAACCTAAATGATTCTATGATTCTATACTTCCTGAGTGAAAGATAACACCTGAGAATAGTGTCATGGCTATAGGCTAGCATTGCTGAACCTCTTAGAGGAAAAAAAAGAAAAAAGACCAAAAAAAATCAGGCTAATTATTTCAAGTGCCTAAACCTGTATTAAAAATTCCAGATATTCATGTATAAAAATTAGAATAATTAGCATATAAGGATGCTGGTCTATAGGTATCTATTTTTTTATTCTTAAAAAGTACTGACAATCACTATGATTTAATGCAGACACATAGAATTGCCACCAAAAAAACCTTGTCTCAAAGATATATCAGTCTACTACTGTACTTTTAAAAAAGAAGTACAGTAGTAGACTGATATATCTTTGAGACAAGGTTTTTGAGACAATAACACAGTGTATATACTAAAGCTTTAAAAAAAAACTTATGTGAACTGTTGAATAGTTCCCACACAAAATGCTGTATGGAAAATGGAATTTAGCATGAGATATTCCCTTTTCCATGCACAGTTGTAAAAGTAACCTACATAAAATTAATGTTTCAGTAAAAGCACCAGTTATCAATGGATTTTATTCTTGAAGATTAAGATAGACAATTTGTTTTGCTAAAATTAAGGTTTCATTATATGAAAGAGTACAGGCTTCTTTTGAGTTTTTGTTTTCCAGTATCATGTAGAAAAGGTTCACTTCGATATTCCTTATTTTATCAAAGACTCATTCCTAGTCATCTTCTCTTCAGGCTCGCACTGTTCCTCACGCTGGTACCTCACTATATTTCAAACATATAGTGCCATGATATAGGCAACAGTTTGAAAAAAAAGTGCTTTCAGGAAAACCAAGATGTTGCAGAAATAATGCTGTCCTTCACCAGGCAACTGATTCCTTCTTAATGTAATCGTACTGCTTTGTTTTAGAGGCATTCACTTGCAGAACTCTTATCTTTTAGAGGAGATCTAAAACCACATTCTTCTAAAGAATGCCAGATGTCTGTCATCAACAGATGAGCATGTTTCAGAAGAAATGCAGGTGGAATAGCACCGAGGGAAAAGTGATATCATCACCTTTGCCTGCCACCTTTCTATGTATTTGAGGTTTATGGTTTACATTTACCACATATTATTAAGCTTTTAAGTTATTATAGATAAAACTTTCTAAAACTGGAGTTTATTTTAAAAGAAAAGGAAGCTTAGTTTAAAAATAAAATAAAAAATATGTATTGTTTGGATAATTCATATTTTCTATTTAAAATACTGTTGTCCCAGAAGTGGGGTCATTTACCTGGTGTGTGAAACGTCAATATACACACAGAGCAGAGGTATTTTATTCCAATTCATGTTTGCGCAAAGATGGGGGCTAGGTGGTAATCCGCAAAGCTAGCACACCTCATACCTAAACGGGCAAGCAATTTATACAGTTTAGTTTTACATATTTAGTTTCCAAAGTTCTTCCCCAAAACTACTATTGGTAGTTGCTTATCTACCACAGTTTCTATTGGGCTAAAGTTTTCCCTGCTTCGAATTAAAGGTACAATGTTGTTTTATTCTACAGTGCATGCTCAAGGAGAGTAGGGGGGGTAAGTCTTTTTGGTCTTGAATTGAGTTGGTGGTCGTGATCTCCCCCTGCCGCCTTTACCTTTCTCCCAGTTACCGAAGATCTTTGCTGACTTCATGCCTATTAGCAATTATTCAACTTTCGGTCAGCACCTTCTGGGGTAGGATGTTCCCTTCTTATCAGTCTTTTAGTTCTTCAGGGGCACAGTTGTTAAGCAAGGCATGCATTGTTTATACAGAGGGTATACTGTTTCACAAGACTTTTGCGGCCTTTTTAAGGTGGCTTAAGTACATCAATAATAGTATAGCAACTTAGAAAAAGGTATGGCTAGTTTCAGGAACAATCAGTAATCTGTTCTTATTTTATTAGGCAGTTATTTAAGAAGATCAACATTTTCATCCAGATTGCAAAAAAAGATGTCTTTAAAATTGTATAGATTTTTTTTGTTGATTTTCAGTTTAAGTTAGTATTACAAGATAATCTGTTACCTGAAAATAATGACAAAGGCCTGCTATCAATACCACCCACTGAATCTATCCTAACTTCTTTCACAGTGACAATGAAGGAGGTAAATTTGGAGTGTTTCTCTTTCTGTTAACATCTTTAATATTCTCCCTGCTTGACTTCACAAAAATATTTTCACAATCTTTTCCCAGTATTTCCCAATGCAGGCTGCTCTGTTTGTATATGCAATAGACCTTGCCAAAGGCTTTTCAGATTGATTTAATTTGAAGAACTTAATACTTCTGCAACAGCAAAAGTACCAAACAGCTTTTAAATCGTTACTAGTAATTGTCTTTTGTAAGTGCTGTATTTTCAGATCTTATGGCCACAAAGCTGGCGACATCAGTTCCATGGAAAAAATTATTTTCAGGATTTTTATGACAGGCTTCTAGGACTTCATGCTCCAAAGATATGCTGTCCAAAACATCTGGCCATTACAGCAATCTTTTTTTAAATGTTGAAGACGTTTAAGAATGATAAAATGCAGAATGCATCATCACATATTTGTTATAAGGCGACATTATTTTCCATTTGCAAAGCTGAAATATGACCTGGAATTTTACGGATTTCAGAATCTACATAGATTTGTCTTGTTTCAGCTTTAAATGTTATAAGAAACAGGTTAAGTCCTTCTGTGTTGAATGTTTGAATCTAGAATTAGTTAACTGAAGTTTTTTGTTGTTCTGATGTTTGTATTTTCTGAGTCTTGAAGCTGTCATCCACAGAATATCCATACAACCAGTACTGATGTTGCTGAAATCCAGAATAAAACTCCTTAACAGCAATGAGAAGTTAAGAAGCAGGCACTCCTTTATTGCAGCGCTGGGCACACGGGGGATCACTCCACCTATCGTGTGCACCTGTCTAGTCTAACTGTGCAGGTTAAATACACACCTGTTATACATATTCACTAAATTTCTGGGAAATGTCATACATAATCATCAACTTTCCGATAAATCATTAGCATATGTAAATGTCTCTTCATGCAGGTGCAGTGAAGGTCTCTGGTGGTCTTCAGGAGCCCTCTGGTGGTCTTCCATAGTCTTCCTCACTTGTCTGCTTCTTGACCTCTCTTAGGTGCTTCTGTGCAGTACGATTCTCACCATCATCTATATTAGTTTACATAAAAATGCACACTATGTCTATTCTTAAATGTAACCTTTCTAATAATTGGTCCTTCAGTCACACCATTTTATCAATATTCTTATGTTAAAACAATCATTGGTTAATCTCACTTAACTCTACTGATTAGAATCCTCAATAATTAGATCGAGGTGGGAAGGGTAAGGGGTTTCCAAGCAGCAAACTGGTGTCCATAATGGTTTCCTTAGTTTCCTAAACCAAAACACTACAAACCAACAAATCTTTGTCAAAGTTTCTGTGGTTAACTGATTTTAGACAATACTTGAATTCTTATGGTTACCCATAGTACATTTTCTAAAGTTCCTAAGTTCCTATGACTACATTTCAAACTTAACACTCCCATACCTATGCTTCACAATTTTCTACTTCTTAATCAAACCAAACTCTTTTATGTGATTAAATTTTTATTTCTTTACCAGAATATTTGCAACAAGGTGATACCGAAAAGCCGGTCGAAGAAACTCTCTAAGACTCGTTTTGGAGTTTTAGAAAGCAGGCATTCTTTATTGCAGCGCTGGATGCACAGGGGATAATTCCACCTAGCATGCATACCACAGCTTTAGCACAAACAGGTTATATGGAGCAACAATTGCATATTAATCAGATTAGTATACATATACATAAAAATGATTGCAACTGATTATCTTAGTACTGCCTACATCCGATCATGTGCAATGAAGGATCCATTTGAGTCGAAGGGCTGTTTTTGCAACCACTGACCCATTTGAAGTTCTTGTTGGCTGTCCTTGAAGTCTTTATTCTTGTCCTTGTTCTTTGATCTTGAAGCTTAACGCAGTTTCAATCACATGTGGTCAGTTTCAACATTGTTCTCATCTAGCGTACAGGAACATCTAGTCATAAGAGCCAAGAACTGCAAAACTTATGAATAATTACTAGTTAATCACTTGACTAGACTTTGTAATTATCTCCCCGGTTACCCTTTGTCTATTGTTTCAACCATAATGTTAATATATGATCATTTATCAAATCTCACTTATACAGTCACCTAGCAGCAAACCAGTTTTCATAGAAGGTACAAAATATTAAAACCATAAAAGTTTGAACAAACCACATGAAATGTATGACTTATGCTATCAGTGGTTGGTCAAGTTTTTTGTGCTAGGTTTCCATAAAGCACTGTTAGGCAATTTAATTCCCTGTTCCTCTTTTACTTCTCTGAAAAAGCATGGAACCATCTTGGTAAGTGGAGTGAGAGCTTGCGGTTTGCTTTTAACTGCTGAGGTTATTGCTTCCAGCCTGAGCTCTTGTCTCGGGGTGTTATCAATATGTATAATATGATTGAAATAACCAGGGAACTGCTAAAGTCCTGTGTACAGCCCCCATCAGTTAATATTTAAAATAGGGAAACAATAACTAGACATGATTTAGGGTTTAGGAACTAACTACTAGACAATGGGGCTTTATGTTTATGTCAGAAAAGGTAATGGATTGTGGTCTGGTCAACATACCTTGAAGAACCGCTTGGAACTGCCAAGATTAGGGAAGTAGGTAAAAGGTAATTCCTACAAGGGGAGATCACAACCACTGACTCATTGACCACCTGCTCAAGTGATACCACCTACTCAAAAGAAGACAATGAAGGAAGAAGACAGAGTCTGTGCACTAATTTACATGAGAGGCAAAGAAGAACCAATCATTAAGGGAAATAATAACAAATATGTATTATTTAAGTATATAAACGTGGGATTTTTTGAGACAAAGGTGTGCTGTCTTGAGACAGGCACCCATTCATGTGCATCAATGGAATTAATTTGAAAATACCTCAAGTCTGTGTGTTATTGGCTTGCATACCGGGTAAATGAACCCCATTTGTGGGACAACAAGGGGGCAATTAAAAATTAAGTACCACCTTGTTCGGTTTGGGTTCCATTGCAGGGCACAACCTTAAAATCAGAATCATAGAATGGTTTGGGTTGGAAGGGACTTTAAAGATCATCTAGTTCCAACCCCCCTGCCATGGACAGGGACACCTTCCACTAGATCAGGTCGCTCAAAGCCCCATCCAACCTGGCCTTGAACACTTCCAGGGAGGGGGCATCCACAACTTCTCTGGGCAACCTGTTCCAGTGTCTCACCACCCTCACAGTGAAGAACGTCTTCCTTACACCTAATCTAAATCTACCCTCTTTCAGTTTAAAACCGTTACCCCTCGTCCTATCACTACATTCCCTGTTAAAGAGTCCCTCCCCATCTTTCCTGTAGGCCCCCTTTAAGTACTGGAAGTCTGCTATAAGGTCTCCCTGGAGCCTTCTCTTCTCCAGGCTGAACAACCCCAACTCTCTCAGCCTGTCCTCATACGGGAGGTGCTCCAGCCCCCTGATCACCTTTGTGGCCCTCCTCTAGACCTGCTCCAACAGGTTCATGTCTTTCTTATGCTGGGGGCCCCAGAGCTGAACACAGTACTCCAGGTGGGGTCTCACGAGAGCGGAGTAGAGGGGGAGAATCACCTCCCTCGACCTGCTGGCCACACTTCTTTTGATGTAGCCCAGGATGCGATTGGCTTTCTGGGCTGCGAGTGCACATTGCCAACTCATATTCAGTTTTTCATCCACCAATACTGTATACGGATGGGTTAAAAGATGGGATTTTGGTCCGTGGATGAACACTGGGGGAGAGGTAGATAGCCGAGGAAAATGCAGTCAGCACAGAAAATGGATGATTTGTTGCCTGTTGCTTGGAATGCTGACCATGGAGATAAGAGAGCTGAGCAATACTGGGGGAGGACGGGCAGCAGGCTGTTGCACAGCACAGCTGTGTGCATGATCGGCGTGTGACTGCTGGATGATGACAATATGCTGCATGTACAAAGCCCATGAACCAATAGACAGGGTGGCTATGGCTCGTGCAGCGCGCCTGGCCAGCGAGCACATGCGTCATAGGCTCCCTATGTTACAACCGAGGCGTGTTTTGGCACCCGCTGGTCAAATGTGCCGAAACTCATTCCTCCACAAATGTATAAATACTGGGATTTTTCCGAAGCACATCGGGCTGGTGTATGGTAAGGCCCCCGTTGCCTCCGTGGGGACACCCACATAAAGCTGACACCTACTGATTGCTGGGCTGAGCTCGTGGCGTAAGATGGCACAAGAATGTACGGATGGTCCATCTTCCTCATAGTCCTCGGGTTGGTATGTTAATTTGCTTTACAAGATACCCTTAGCATAACGCATGTCTGTAGTTAATAAATGCTTGCATTTTCCCCTTATAGTCAGTGTGTGTGTGTTCGCCTTCTCGGGAATCCTCGAAACCACCCTAAACCAAATACCCACAAGTCCTTCTCTGCAGGGCTGCTCTCAATCCACTCATTGCCCAGTCTGTATTCACGTTTGGGATTGCCCCGACCCATGTGCAGGACCTTGTACTTGACCTTGCTGAACTTCATGAGGTTTACACGAGCTCACCTCTCTAGCCTGTCAAGATCCCTCTGGATGGCATCCCTTCCCTCTAGAGAATCAACCACACCACTCAGCTTGGTGTCATCTGCAAACTTGCTGAGGGTGCACACAAGTTATTCTTAAAAAGTCACTGTGGAATTAAGATTGAAGGCAAATCCCCTTTCCATCTCAGAGAAACAGAAAGTGGCAGCAAGAAGCCCATGGGCATTTGCATCAGGCAAAAGAGCACTTCCAGCAGGTCGAGGGAGGACATTATTCCCCTCTACTCAGACCTGTTGAGACACATCTGTAGTGCTGTGAGGGACTGAAAGAGTTAATGTGTCAATCCAGGAAATACTGGAGCTTGACTGCTTTCCCCTTTCTGAAAAATTGGAGGAATATAAGGCGTGTCCCACCCCATCAGGGATGATAAGGGCTCACAATAATTGGCATGATCCTAAATCAGTGGCAGAAAGAATTACAGTATTGGCAAAAGAGCAAGAACAGAGACTGGGAAAAGGAAAGGCAATGGTATGGAGAGTGTTGGGAGCCTCTCTAATAGCAGCCCAACAGTATAGGAGTGTAAGCAAATCTGCTGAAAGCATGAAATCTCTCCAAGACTTTTTGAGGGAGCTGCAAAATCAATTGGTGGAAGAAAGGGCTAGAAGGATAAGAGCAGAGACCCTGTTAGATGTGGAATGCAAAGCGAATCACCAATTTTGTACCGATCTGTTTGATTTATGAGATAGGGAGACAATACTGTGTGAAGCACTTAAGGACCGGAGCGGAGCTAGCGACTCCGATTCCGAAAGTGAGGCTGGTTTTCCATCCCTAGCAAAGAGAGATGACCCTAGAGAACCTTGGTCACTGACCCAAAGGACAGCTTGTTAGGCAGGAGGTTTAGACCCTCTAGAAAGAGGAGATCCAATCAGTACTGATACCCCCAATATTGATCACTTAACTGAAAGCATCCAAAAAACCGCCTGCCTCCAACTCATGCATCATAGACAATTAATCCTGAGGCAACCATCCCCAATGCTATTGATAGATGATAAAATTCAGTTGCAAGACCGGTTAAGGGACGCCCTGACTCTGCAAGCAGGAAATCCTGCCAGGCCGAGAATGGGCAGAACCCTAAAGTGGGGGGAGGTCGCCCAGGAATTAGTTAATTATGGAAGGAGAATGGGAGTCAGGAGGAATTTATTATGAGCCGAAAGAATTGAGAGGGGAATTCCCCGAGATTTAATGGAGGGGATGCCTGCCATGGCACTGGAGAAGCTTGTCCGTGCGTGGAAGGGAAAGGGGGAAACACCCCCAAAAGAAGGACCACCTACTCGAGTTAAGTGCTGGTTGCCAGGATATGAGACTGCAGTAGAAACTGTAATGATATTGGGACTAGATTTGCTGAAAGGACGAGCCTTTATAGACTCGAGAGGAAGAGAGTGGGTGTTTGGTCTCCCCACCGTGTCTGTGCGGCTATTACAGCCTGCACCTGAACCAACCCTTTCTAAGATTGTTAATGTCAAACCTTACTTGCTCCCCCTAGGGACAAGAGAAGGGATCACTTCGGTGATAGCTGAATTATGGGAGCAAGGGATAGTTGTCTCCGCACACTCGCCTTATAATTCCCCGGTGTGGCCAGTCCATAAACCCAACGGAAAGTGGCAATTGACCATTGACTATTGGCGCCTGAATGCCAACACGGGCCCCTTGACAGCTGCGGTGCCTAACATAGCTGAGCTAATTGCGACCGCACAAGAACAAGCCCATCAAATTTTAGCAACTATCGATGTAAAAGATCTGTTCTTTATGGTCCCTTTGCAGGAAGCAGACAGAGACCGCTTTGTTTTTACATGGGAAGGCGTGCAATTCACTTTTACACGTCTCCCCCAGGGATATCGGCACTTGCCGACAATTGCTCATTATGCATTGGCTCAAGAGCTCGCCGAAATCACTCCTGCAGAAGGGGTTAAGGTATACCAGTATATTGATGATGTATTGATTGGCGGCCCTGATATCAAAGAAGTGGGACAGACCCAAGCAGAGATAATTGCTCACCTAGAAAAATTTGGACTCCAAATTCCAGATGAAAAGATGCAACTCTCATCTTCCAAAGCAAAGTTCCTGGGTATCTGGTGGAGGGGAGGAACAGTGTGCATTCCCCTTGAAACCTTAACTACCCTCGAACAGGTTAAAATGCCTGGAAATAAGAGGGAACTACAACATGCCCTAGGTTCACTCATATTCTGGAGGAAACATATTCCCAATTTCTCTATCATAGCCCACCCCCTCTATGACTTAACACGCAAAAGAGCTGCTTGGGACTGGACCTCCATTCACGAGGAAGCTCTGAAGCTGTTAATCTTTGAGGCTGGGGTATATCAGGCCTTAGGGCCAATTCACCCAACAGATCCACTCCACATCGAGTGGGGTTTTGCAATTCACGGACTGTCCATACATATGTGGCAATGCAGACCAGAAGGCGCGACTCGGCCCATCGGATTCTATTCGCACAGTTTCAAAGATGCAGGAAAACGGTATTCAGTTTGGGAAAAAGGCCTCTTCGTAGTTAGCCTAGCTTTGCAGGAAGCTGAAAGAATCATACGACAGCAATCAATCCAATCAGATAACGGGAGCTACTTTACTGCGGGTTGGTCCAAGAGTGGGTACACAATGAAGAAATACAGTGGATTTTCCACACCCCATACTACCCTCAAGCAAATGGGATAGTGGAGCGTACTAATGGACTTCTAAAACAAACCCTAAAACCCCACAAACTGGGATGGCCACAACAAGTGCCAGACACAGTCACAAAAGTGAATAGCCGCTGGGGGGTGAACGGATGTCCTAGACTGACTGCATTTTGCCCCAACCCCCCCTCCCTAGTTCCAGGAAGGGGAGATAAGAAAGATACAATACACCCGCTCCACTATCCTGGACAACCTGATCTGGTAGATTTACCTACCTATGACATTGAAAACCCCTTTGAACTTGTATGCATGAATAGCAACCGATGCACATGGAAAAGACCACTGAATCCACACGCGATGGATAATACCCTCGTTTTAATCTATGTATGCTTTATATTTGCACTTTGTAGAACCAAGGAGAAAGACGGCAAGGGACGCATGTTAGTCCTGACAATACTAATTGTTATTTCTGTTATCAGTTTATTGTTATTTGTAATTTCTGTCTGTTATTATAGGGAAAGATGCTTTGGGGAGCCTTCTCCCTCATCCTCATCCTTTCCACTGGAGGACAGGGAGAAGATTCTCCAGACTTAGCTTGGAATTTGATTCAAGGTTTTATGCACCTCTGGAACGACACCAATCCAGGTGTTTGTACAAAGGAATTAAATTCGGCCTCATTAATCTATATATCATCAATCTTGTGGGGAAAAAAAAAAAAAAAGCTGGTAAACCAAATTGCTCCTGGAACAATGCTTCCAGGGGACCTTTCATGGCTCTAAAAAACCAAAACAGCCCACCTCCCTCTGACTATTCAAAGATTTACCTTCTTCCCCGAGGAGGAAACCTTGAATCTTGTGATGTTGTTGACGTGCGGAAAACAGACTCCACAATCAGTGAGATTGTAAAGTAGGTATGTTCATTCAGCGCTGGGCAGCACGGGGGGTAGTCCCACCAAAGTCGTGCGTGCCTGACTCGGCAGTTCGCTTTAAATTTATACAGTCAAGTGTTACATATACATAGAGTTTCACAGTACGCCTATACATAGGCATTACCTATCCCCGCTTCATATTAAAATTAGCTCCATGAAGTCATTTCCATAGTCTCCTCTCAACCGCGCTTGCGCAGTGCCTCCTTATGGTGGTCGTCTGGTGGTCGTGAAGATGAAGGCTGTATGTCTTCTTCACGGTGAACTCTTAACCTTCTGTCCCTGCGCAGACTCAGTCGCTCCTTGGCATTTATCCAAATCACAAGGCCGGTCTTGGCTGGTTCTTGGGGTCGACTTCTGCTCCTTATCAGGGACTATCTCCTGCCCCAGTCAGCCTCAACAATGCAAACGTTAAACATCACTTCTCATCCCCTTTGGCCATGTCTACCTCTATTGAAATTTCTTTAACTTCACTATAAGCTAGATAATTATTAAACAGTTCCTATCTACATCCATATATCTACTATATCTACTAAGGTTCCTTTGGCTCCCCATCTCATTGTTGTTAAAAGAACATGGGGCATATGGGATGTTAAATCTCACCGACGGAGAATGCTGTCTCACCATACACAACGCAACTACCTCCTTAGAAGAAGTGCGAAAGAAGATGAGAGAAGTTACAGACAAGACTGGAGAACTTTTCCAAGCAATGCAACCAAGAGACTGGCTTAACGGAGGATCGTAGGATCATTGCTGACCTCTCTCCTAACGTCCTTGGAACTCACGGGGTGGGGAAAATGGCTTGTTAGCATTGCACTCATGTTGTTATGTGGATTTTTTGTTCTTAATGCTTGGCCTTGCAATTGTTCACTGTGTGATGACCCGTGCCATCCCTTCCCTCTCTTCTCTCCCTCTTCTGTCCATTAAGTGAAGTTTTATATGTTATCTCTCTCCTTTTTTTCTCTCTCCCCTTTCTTTACATCTAAATCACCAGCCTGGGAGAAGACTATGGAGAATATTATATAGACAATGTTTGCGCCACTGGGTGGTGTGAGGGACTGAAAGAGTTAATGTCTCAAACATTGTGGTGGGGCAAGTTCTACTTAACGACGAACTCTGCATAACAAGGAACTCTGCCTAGTAAGGAACCACAGGTGAAAAGAAGCCCATCAGCACCCATCAGCAACAGGACAGGGAGGGTATGCTGGAGGGTGCACAGCTCCCTGTTGTGATGTGCTGAGCAGGACAGCTCACCATGCAGGGAAGGGGAAGTTACTCCCCAAACAACCCCCGAGTCCCAAAGGCTCACAAACTGCTCATGACACTTAATTAGCCTAATAAGTTTGAGTGCCCACCTGAAGGAGGGGCAAGGATGATAAAAGGACACAAAATGAAGCCCCAGGGGTGTGCGCCAACCGGAACTGGACTCCTCAGCTGACTGAACCAACGCTGGACCCAGAACCGGTGAAATCTTTCTCTCTTCCTTTTTCTCTCTCTGTCTTGTTCTCTCTTTCCTTTTCCTTTTCCTTTTCCATAATCCCTACACCTCATCCCTTTAGACATAAACCGTTGACCAAGTCTGGGACTAGGAGTGGATCCAGCCGCCCCTAGGCTCCTCTCTGAGAAGGAGTCTAGAAAGCAAGGGGATCTGCTCTGAACCTTGTGACTCAACGGGAGGGCTCTCCTTATTGTCTTCCCTGAACTGATCCCCAAATAAGCAAGGCCTGCAGTATATGTTTGGTGATGTAGGGTTAGCACATGTTACACAGTTTACTGACATAGTTTCATGCCAATTTTTGTTGTGAGCATGCCAATTCTTGTTGTGAGCGAATAGAAGTTGAGTTTTGTGAGTTAAAGGATCCCTGGTGTCGTTTCACCTTATTCCTGACCTGGGAATCAGCAAACCTGAGTCATCGTCATGAGAAATGGGGACGTGACAAGTGCTGGGTCCAGTTCTGAGCTCCCCAGTACAAGAGAGATACAAGCATATTAGCGCGAGTCCAGTGAAGGACTGCAAAGATGATTAAAGGCTTGGAGTATCTAACACAGAAGGAAAGGCTGAGAGAACTGGGATCATTCATTCTGGAGAAGAGAAGGCTCATGAGGGATCTTATATATAAATACTTGAGGGGGGCAGGGGGGTGAAGCAGATGAAGCAAAGCTCAGTGGTGCCCAGTGACAGGACAAGAAGCAGTAGGCACAAAATGAATTACAGGAAATTCCACTTAAACATAAGAAAATATTGTTTGGGTTTTTTTATGGTGGGGGTGGTCAAACATTGGAACAGGTTGCCCAGAGAGGCTGTAGAGTCTCCATCCTTGGAAATATTCAAAACCAAACTGGACAATGTCCAGAGCTACCTGTAGTAGTTGACCCTGCTCAGAGTAGGGGGGTTGAATTAGATGATCTCCAGAGCTCTCTTCCAATCACAACTGTTCTGTGATTGTGTAAAATCCAGTATCAGTGGGTGGGTATCTACCTATGCGCATAGGTAGGCCAGGCCAGGGAAATGCTTCTTTTCCTGCTACTGACACTTATTTGCCTGGAGAGCTGGGAGGCAGGACCTGCTGTAACCTGGAATCTGATGTTTAGCATTTCCAGTGATAAAGATGTATACCTGAGTTATTCTAAATGTAAACAGTAGGAAAGTTAGAGGCATCAAAGGATAAATGCTCTTTTTAGGAATTATTTTTGTATGATAAAGATTCCCCTTCCTCCCCACGTTAAGGCCTAGTCTACAATGACCCCTTTTGTTGTATAGCTATTTAGAATTTTTTTTTTTTTTTTTACTTCTTTGGGATTATGTGATTGGGAAAAATTATTAGGATTTAGTTCAGGAATTCAGTATCTTCCTCTATTTAAAGTATTGCCCATATCTAAAATAATCTGAAAATCTGCATACGTAGTTTTTATTATTTCTTATAAAGTAGGTTTGTATGCCAGTGGCTTAATAAAATTACTTGCATGTTCAGAGCTTGTATTTGTTTAGTTTTTAACAAATTATATTCTGGGGAATGTTTTACGGTTTCAGAAGATTTATAGTGCTGCATTTTATGGCAGTTTCTTCTGCTTGCTCTGGAGCACGTGTCATGGTGGTTTTAAGTGTGCTGTGCATGTTTGACAAGTTAGAGACTCAGCAATCCCCATCAGCGGTGAGCCACACTGTCTCAAGCTTTGTTTTTGTTGGCTGGTATCCAGTACCATGCTATAAAATACATTTTCTTGACAGTAGAAAGTGGAGAACCATATTAACTATAAAGTTTTAAAAGGTTGGCTAAACATGTGCAATAAATATTAATAAAAGAAAAGGCCACCCACCTTTGACCCTCAATACTTGTTATTAGCTTCCTCCATACTTGTTATCAGCTTTGTGTGTTTTAGAGTTACCATAGCATTTTGAGTAATAGCACTATGTAACAGTATGTAAGAATCTCTTATTTAAATGAAACAATTTATTAGCAACCCTGTATTGATTATTTTGGTAGCTTGTGGCAGGGATCATGGAGATACTGCATTACCAGAATTTTACTTTGCACTTCAGAGTTGCATGTAAAAAAGATTGTTGTCCTTTAGTGGTCTCATAATAAATAAACCAGGTGCATTTGTACCTGTAAGTAAAAGGGAATGTATAATGTTGTATGTATATCTATGTAGTGAACAGGATGTTTTATAGAGGAACCTTGTAAAGAATGATCAGTTGATTCATGTAAACTCATCTCACTCCATTTTTCTTCTTAAACAAGAACACAAAGCAGAAAAACAGCTCTGAAGAGTCATCCATCATCTTGTAGTAAAATGAAGTTCTAATTCATGATGGCTGAATGGGCTTCAGATTTTTTTCTTTCTTTTTTTTTTGTGTTACATGGCTCGTAAGATTAAAAAAAAATGGGATATGGACCAAACCAGAGATAGTAAGGAACATGAAATGGGAAGTGATTCAAGAGTCACTAGAGCTGACACGTAACCATTCTTTTCCAGCTTAGATGGTTCTCATCTCCCTAGTTATAGAGCTATATTTCACTTGCACCCCTAATTATATTTTAGCTTTGCTGTATTTCTCTTGTTAAAGACATTAGTGGTTCCTATTTTGTGAATTTCATGTGCTGTATTATGTAAAAAAATAAATATATATTTACACACACACACACTTTAATTATAGATGGATGTTAGTGGTTGAATATTGAATTATTAATTCACTTTGAGAAGAGTCTATTCCTGTTTTTTTGAGAAAGGAGAAGTGGTAAGCTTGGAGAAAAAAAAAGGGCTAGAAAAATGAGCATTATTCAGTGAAATACTAACATGATGATGCATGCTGCTAGCTCTGGATACCTTTATTACATAGGTAACACAAACACTGTCAAGATCTGTCTTCAGTCTTGGACAGTATCCTTTTAAAGATTCACTATTTCTCAAAAGTAGATACGTTTCTCCCCCCCTCCCCCCCCCCCCCCCCCAGTTAGTCAGATGCACATACATTTTTTTGTTTGTATTAAGATGTGTTGCTGAAGCTCGAGTCTTACAAAGTTTCTCTGTTGGCCTGCTGATTCAGACTGAATACAGCAATCGGTCACATGGAAAACTATGCTGTGTGTATAAAAGAACAATACTCTTAATGTCTGAAAATGAGTTTCTGTGCTGACCAGAAAGGTGACAGAGCTGTGAGATATTGGCTTCAAATACCAAGTTCTTCTGAGCATTCTAGGGAAGAAAGAACCAAGAATGAAAACCAGCTATTCTTATGTTTCAGCAGTCAGCAAGTGAAAGGTCAGCGCTGTGTGAGAAAGCTTTAGTGTGAGAAGGGAAAAACAGATAAAGAAAAGAGCAGGGTAGAAGAATTAAGAATTAAAAAGAAAAATGCAGAAGTCATGAAGGCTTGCATTGCTATATCTGAAGCACATCATTGTTCTCCTTCAAATCCCTCTTTAACTTTTTATTTCCATTATGCCCACAAAGACCCTGGAGCAGTTAGCCTATGGAAACCACTGGTTATCACACTGACACCAATTTATACTTCCTTCTCTGCCTACATCCATGTGTTGTCACTCCTTTTACATTGTACTGTGCTCTGGAGAGGAACTTTTATTCATTCATGTATTCTCATATTCATTCACATATTCCAGCTTGTTCCTACTACAGTGTGACTTTGATCTGCTATTTGACAATATGAATATTAATTCTAAGATCTAGATGAATGACCAGCTAACTATCCATATTTTGCTTTATTTCAGAGTGTTGTGCATTGCCTTTGGCATCTCAAGCTGAACCAGGTCATGGTTGGTACAGGAAATGGTTTGGCAAAAGTGTACTATGATCCTGTCAAAAGCTGGAGGTACGTAATTGTAATTAATGATTAAGAACATGATTTTTTCTTAAATTTAGCCTGATTCTGTGATTATACTAAGAAATGAGAAAAATTTGTTTAGTAACATTTATTTTGCAGAATTTTACTTATTTAGTTACAGTAGAAAGAAAAAAAAAAACCAAAATGAGTTTGATTTTGAAAAGCAGTGCACTTTCCTCTGGGCCTTTCATGGTGCTGTATGCTGGAAGTTCTACCTGAATTTAGAAACACTTTCATTTTTTAATTTCATGAAATCTACAGCAAGAATAACCAACCTTTCATGTGATGTCTTGAAGATTGCTGATATGGTGTTACTGAAAGGATATTTATTTTATTTAGTCATATTTTTTGATGTCTTTTTTTTTTCCTGAAGTGAAAATCTTGATTAGAAACATTAAACTTCATTGTCTGTGAAGTAATGCTAGAAGATGCAATTTGATAGGGGGCAAGGCAAGGAAGCACATTCCCATCTTCATGCTTGTCTTCTCACCCACCCCCTCCTATCACGTGTGGATTTTGCCTGTACATCTAATGGAAATGTGATAGTGATTCATCAGAAGGTGACTTGTCAGCCTATAATGAGGAGAACTTAACTAGTCTATAAATACTTATTTTGCAATTAATTTGCTTTTACCATCTGGGTTGGCTGGAGAAGTGGGGCATGCTTCCTTCCTATCAGCAGGGGGAAAATGTACACTTCATCTATACTGAGTGGTATGAATAAGATGGTCTTCCCTTATATACCCTCATCTTTGTTTCACTGGCATCCAAAAACATACTCTGTTACAGTTCACATTTTCTGGATACTTACTGTGACCTGGACACTTGAATGTGAAGATAAACTCTGGTTTATAAGATTGTCACAAATACATTTTATTTTTCTGGTCTTCATCAATTTAGAGAACAAGAGAGTGATTGGTCATCATTATTTGGATCCCTCTCCAGATGACTGCCTGAGTCTTCTAGGCACAGACCACAAGAGCCCTAGCTCCATTTTGCACCCAGTTTGTTTCCTGGTACTTATCGTGAGAAGGAAAATACCACCAGCTTAAATCAGTTTTGCTGCAGCCAGGCTTATGCAGGCTTTCCTGCTGCAGTGTTACTGACACCTCTGGTTAGATAACTGCCACCTCTGCTGCTTAGGAAGAATACTAGGAGCAAATCATTGCCCATGTTTGGAGAGAAGCACTTTCAGTGTGCACGCTACAAGTACGGTGGACAAATGAAGTGTGAAATGCATCTTCTGCCATTATTTCTGCATGTCATATAAACCGCTCTATAACAGAAACACTAACCTCTCTACCCTCCTTCATATGTGCATGGACAGGCAAAGATACACACATTCATGAATATTTAAAGTACTACATAATTTAGTTGAGACTATGTCTTGAATAAAAAATGGTTTCTGTCTGATATAAACAGACCAACTGAACTGCTGTATGTTTCCTCCTAGGGGAGCAAAATTACTCAAAGTCAAAAGAAAAATAAAGAGAGAGACAAGCAGAGGCTCTTCTGCAGGATTGCATTATAACACATAAGGAATTTAAACATATCTTTATAACAGCATCCTTAGCTCTTTCTCAGGTATGATATTATTTGCAGATCATTTAGCTTTATATTTTCCCCTCTAAATAGTTGCAGTCTTTCATTAAGTATTGAGCATTGGTGTGAGATGTTAGTGCTTCATACAAGTTTGTTTATAACCTTGCACAACCAGAAAGGTATATATTCTGTATGCTCTTCAATTATTAATAATGTTTGGTTTCTAGATTCTGATGCACCTGAAAGGACAACTGCCTTAAAAATATGGGGCTGTCCTCTTATAAGTTGTTGTGGTTTAACCCCAGCCAGCAACTAAGCACCACGCAGCCACTCACTCACTCCTGCCCGCTCCCAGTGGGATGGGGAGGACAATCAAAAAAAAGAAGTAAAACTCATGGGTTGAGATAAGAATGGTTTAATAACTAAAGCAAAATAAAATATAATAACAATAATAATAAAAATATAACAATAAAAATATAGCAATAATAATAATAGCGATGAAAAGGAATATAACAAAAAAAAGAGAGAAATAAACCTCAAGAAAATACAAGTAATGCACAATTCAATTGCTCACCACCCACTGGCCGATGCCCAAGCAGCGATCCACCCCTCCCAGCCAACTCCCCCCAGTTTATATACTGAGCATGATGTTCTATAGTATGGAATGTCCCTTTGGCTAGTTCAGGTCAGCTGTCCTGGCTATGCTCCCTCCCAGCTTCTTGTACACCTGCTTGCTGGCAGAGCATGGGAAACTGAAAAATCCTTAACTTAGGGTAAGGGCTACTTAGGAACAACTAAAACATCAGTGTGTTATCAACATTATTCTCACACTAAATCCAAAACACACTGTACCACCTACTAAGAAGAAAATTAACTCTATCCCAGCCAAAACCAGGACACAAGTATTTTGTTTTGGGTTTTGGTTGGGTTTTTTTTTTAAATAATTAAGCTTCAAGATTCTCTTTTTCCTTTCTTAAATCTTAAGGTTTGCATAACTAAATTGGTGAGTATATAGATGGGTTTAGGAAGCTTTTTGCTACTTGGGAACATTAACAATACCAGTGGCAAAATCAGAGATGTTAGTGATAGGTCTTGAACAAATTCTAAGTGATTTTTCAAGATTTAGAACTTGCCCAGAGATATATGGGGGTTTAAATAGCTTAAATATCTCTCCTGCCTCAGTGTTATACTTGTATAAGACCTCATGTTCATATTAAGACTTGCTGATGCATAAGAAAGTTATCATTGTTACTATGAAATGTTTAGTGACCTGCCTTTTCTCAAGGGCAAATTTTACAAGGGGACGAAGGGATCAACAGAGGTTTTGGCCCTCCCCATTAGCATTGCCCTATGTAATGTTTCCTCATGTGAAGTAAGAGCTGTCACACGGTTGTGCTGTCCTGCTTCTCTTCTTCCTTTTCCAGTTCCACAGTGTTTGGATTTAGCTCTGTTTTCCAGTAGTCTTGGTCTTAGAAATAGCTAAAATCATTTCTGTAGAACAAAGAAGTTGTTTGGCAGCATAATAAACAAAAAGAAAGTTTAGAATGCATAAGTCTGGGCAGTCTTGGTAACCAGGCCCATATCAAGGCACTTTGGTTCTGGGTTCCCATCTCAGGTACTTTCTAGCCACAGCTGTCCCCTACTTACCTCACTGCTGCAGATGTGCAGCTCCAGTTTTTGGATATCAGTGGGTAAAGTAGCAGCTGTAAAGATCAGGGATATCTATCTCACTCCATCCTTACTACAGCTTTGGCTATATCAGCACATGGTCTTGTTATGGATGCACGACTAAACAAATCCAACAGGTGTTAAAACTTAAGATTTATTCTTCAGCAAAAGTTAGAAGTTCAGTAACATTTTATAAACCACAGGTTCAATGATGTAAAGAGAATTAATACTACATGGCCAACTTAAGAATCCCCAAGATTTAAAGTGATGGCTCAAAATGCACCTATTACTCACCTAAAAGCTGAGGGCTCTCTCCCTCGAGGAGTTACCTCAGGCGGTGCCCCGGCCCGAGGGGAAGTCCCTGACTGCAGACCCGCTGCTCCAAGGAGGACTGCCAACGTGTCCTCTGGCGGGACCCCATTTATACCCCTGTCAAATCTGACCTGTGGTCATTTAATTCTATTGGCTAGGAGGGTCACCTCAGTGTACCTAGTGCATCTTAATTGGCCAGTTCAAATTTCAACCTGCACCCTCCAGGGTTTCCTTCCCCTTCTCCCTTCCTGGAGAAGTTTCGTTTCCTGCTGGCAGGATGGGATGGGGGGGGATGTACTGCCACAGGTCTATTATCTAAATACTTTGTGTGCACTGTCCGTAATGTTTATACTGTAAAGAGCTTTTGTGATTTTTTAAAAAAACTTTCTGCTTAAAATCCAATGGAACTTGTGTATCCAATGGCATTAATAAATGCCATTCAAAGATTTAGGTCCCAATTATGCAAAGTTTCAGAATTTTATCACTGAGTTTTAGCTGTTTAACTGTTTCTTCCACATAATGTTGAAACTAAAGAAAGATACTTCCATATAAAGCAATGCAGAAAAATATTGTAAGGATTTGCCTTACAATTTTTTAAGTTTGTTGCATATTTTGGAAACTTTTCAGAGGTTATATGTCTGTCTCTTAAGCTTACAGGTAGAACTGGAAAGAACTGAAGATCTCAGAAGTCCTTTCCAAAGTGAACCAACTCCTTTTTCCTTCTCCTTCTCCTCTTTTATTTTTTTTTTCCTTCAGACTTCTAGCTGTTCTTTAATCTCAGGATTGCCTGTAATGGCTACTTACAATGCAGGAATGTTGTTTGAGGGATTAGGTGTTACTTTTAAAACATAAGAATGCGAAATTTGAGTTTCCCCTGGGCAACCTTGATTCCACAAATGGCAAAAGCTTGGATCTGTGCATTAGTCATCTCACATGCTCTATGCTAACAAATCAAGCTTAGTGCTTGCTAGCAAATTGTCCCAGGCATTTCATAATTCATGAAATCTGCAAAAATAAAACCTAAACATTTATTCCCAAAGATCTACTGCTGTGTCACATGGTTGTGACTTCACTCAGTCTAATAAATTGAGCAGGCTTCCAGAAATAAGATGGAAAAATCAAACTGATAGTTCCCTGGATGCTGCCTTCCATTTTTTATTCAGTATAGAGCTGGTGCCCCAAATTTAAGATTTGTTTGGTTGGTTTTTGTCTTTGTTGGGTCTTTTGACCCTAACACAATTTCCCACATTTTGGGAAACAGCAGCAATTAGCAGACCTGAATGTCAGAGCTAAACCTCACCACAAGAAAACTGTGTCCCTTAATATGGTTTCTCTGTTGCTGACAAATGTGTCTCTTGTCTGAGCAGACCAAAACAGCACATAGATAAATTACTGTGATTGAATGTGGACACATATTTAGCTAACGGTCACAAGAGCATTTCAGACGCCTTTAGAAGGCCTTGAACAGAATAAACAAGAAGACAAAAAAAAAAAAGATGCCAATTAGAAGAACACAGGTGCGCATTCCACGATAAAGGGAACTTGGCACAAAGAACCTCAATTCGGCAGTTTATCTTGACCAATTAGACTGAGACAAGTTTCGCATGTTTTAGTTAGTATAACCAATTATGTCCTATGTTTATGCACGTGTACAGTGTTGATATAACCAATCATTAAGTGTAACTAGGTGCGTGGACAGTGTGTGAATAATGTGTGTAACCAATAATAAAATAGCTAAACGCATGTACAGATGTAACCAATGTATAAAATGATGTCTGATGCTCTAGTAAAGGGTCTTCAAATATGATCATATTGATCTGTCATTGAGTCCACGATTATGCTCCCGCAATTGAAGATACTGTAGCAGTTTTATGAGTAAATAGAAGTTTTAAATCCTGATAATTTAGCCAAATTGTCTCAGTTATGGCTATTATTCCAACCTTGATTAATCTCATTATTTAAGGAAAACATGGTTATGACTTCATATGCAGAAACATCGTATTTTTGGATCATTGAGGGGATTCCTCCCCTCTCTGTCTCAGATCCAAGAATGCATCTATGGTTTTGTCATGCTGTTAGAGTATTAGAAAGCTGTAGAAAAATGAAAAGTTCAGAAAAGAGCAACCAGTTAGTCACAATGCTAATGCTGAGAACTGAATGACAGGGCAATAAATTAAATATGCATAAACAGTGCAGACAGTATTTCAGATGAAAGACTGCTGCCTGAAGGAACCCTGGAAATCTGACTGCTTTCATCTTTGAAAAATTCAGCAGGAAGAAGCCCTCTAAAATACACCTCAGTAAACCACTGCTTGGATACAGAAGAACTGGGAGTCTGTTTGCTTCTGCCACCTTTCCCATTGCATGGAAGAATCCCAGTCTTCACCCTTGTAATTAAAACCATAAAAAGATAATGGAGTTTCTAACATTTCTTTTTCTCCAGACTGTGACTATTCAGTTCTTGTGCTTCCGATGTTCTGTGAACCATGACAGCAAAGCACCAGTAAACAGCTGGAGAAGGATAGGCTGGACCCCATGAAGTCTCACAAACCTGAACCTCCAGTAGCAGGACCAGGTAATCTAGGCATAATCATTTCAGACTGTCATATGCCAAAGGGACCGTCATGCTTGGTTTCTACACTCGTTCAGATTTGCATTCAAAGTTTTTTGGGTGATGAGTCTATGTGTGTGGGCAGTGTCCAGCACTGTAAGATGTTGGTCTTTGATTGGAGTGCTTGCCTAGAATAAATTAATAATTGCAATGACTTACTTTAAGTTATATAATCAGTAAAACACTTATGTGAATGCAGCTCTAAATTAGACTCTTCCTATAGTATTAAATAGCTTCTTTGTATCAGATCGCTGTTACAGACACAATACATTTCTCTGTTTATTTCTTAAATATTTTTCTCTAAAATAACTCTCTTTTTCTTTTTCTTTTTTTTTTGCTACAGGTCACAGTAGCTGTGTTGGAACTCACCGAGATACCTTGTCATCATATATAGTCAAGAATATTGCACTGGATAAGACAGATGATAGCAACCCACGAGAGGCTATTTTACATCATGCAAAGGAAGTAGAGGAAAATCCATACTGGGTTACTCCGGCATATACTAAGTTGTCATGGAGGCTCACACAATCAAATTAAACAGGTGTTAAACTCAACAAAATTTATTCTTCAATCAAAATCATTTAGAACTCCAGCAACATTAGTAAACCACAGGTTCAGTAAGGGGAAATTAATACTATACAACCAATTTAAGAATTCTTAAGCTTTAGAAATGATAACCCAAAATGCGCATATCACTCACCTAAAAGATGAGGGCTCTCAACCTCGAGGAGTTACCTTGGGTGGCATCCCAACCCAAGGGGAGAGTCCCTGACTGCAGATCCGCTGCTCTGAGGAGGACCAACTCAATTTGCCCTCCGGCAGGGCTCCATTTATAGCCTAGTGGAATCTGATCTGTGGTCAAATAAGGTCATGTTAGTCGTCATTGGCTGAGGGCCAATGCTTCCTTATTCCTCAACCGAAGTGTGTACCTGGAGGTCGTAACCTGACTTCACCATGCGGGTGGGGAGGCTTGACCCCCAAACTGTGGCTTCTAGGTTTTTTTTTCTCTTTTCCATGGCCGAGAAGTTTCGCTATCAGGTTGGGTGTACCTGCCACATAAGTAAAGAAACAATTAAAAATACAAGTAATATTTTTGGAGACCAGTGGGAGTTTGGTAAAAATAGAAGACACATTTTTAATGGTATACTTTGCCTTTTCTGGATTGCTGCCACGAATATGTAAACCAAGAATATGTCATACTCTTATATGAAGATAAGAGTTTCCAGAAGGTTAAATTGTTGAAATTTGACATTTCCATTTTTAAAATGTACCTGTTAGTGCTAGAAAATTATTTTAAAGCTTTTTAAGTTCATTAGAATTTAGAATCTTCTCCAAATCAATGTCTGAAATTGTAATATACCTTTTAATAAGGTACTTTACCATTGACAGACTGAGATGATAAGTTTTCTAATATGCCCTCTAGTTCTGACTGATTCTTAGGTTAAACCTTCAAGATTGGTGTTATGACAGCATATTTTATATTATTTCTCGAATATCATAAGTTTTTATTTGAATTTTTGCTACATAAGGACCTGATTACCTGCTTGAACTAACTTGGTCTTACAGGTATAGAAATTCTAAAAAATTCCACCGATAAAATCTCCTACCAAAAATTCAACATAAAGAAATAAGTGTTCAGTTGTTTTTACATAAATTAAACAGCCTCATCAAGATTATGGTAGTAAAATCTTGGTAATCCCACAGATGGTAACTTACTAAGTTTAAATTGTATGTATGAGTGTGATATTTGTGTGTATGTGTTACAATGAAAATTGTGCAATATGCTTCTTTAATGCTTTCTACCAAATTTTTTTTTATTATTTTCTAAGAATAAATGCAATTCAAAATTTCAAAATTTCAAAATGCATAAGGAAAAGGTTGTGAAGAGATGAAATAGTCTGCACAAAACAGGCAGAGCCAATAACAAACTGTTTTTTCTTGTTTGCAGCCCAGTGTTTTATCTCCTAGGCTGTACTTTCATTAGTACTTTACTTACTGTATTTTCTTTATTAGTTTTTAGCTCTTTAGTGCAACAACCATCACCTCTTTCCAGAAACTCAAAGTATATTAAGAATCATAGCTGTTTCTAGTGGTGACACTTGTTTTCTGACTTGACCCACATGTTCACAAAGATAACTGAATAGCTGTTCCAAAGCAGCTTAAGAACATCAGTGACCCAGCCTGGCTTTGACTGGGTAATTAATAAGTATGGCATTGTTGTAAAGTACATCAAATCAATGCATTATACAATATCATCCTTGGTATCAAAGAAGAAATATTTGAAAGCCTGATTCTGTAACAGTTGTCGTAATGAATATGCTAAATATTGATTTTTTTTAACTGAGAGTTCACATTTGCTAGAGATGAAATTTACTTTGAATGTGTAGGTACCTGGTCTTATTTGAGAGATGCAACTATCCATTCTCAAATGTAAATACGATCGCACATTCCATCAGGTAGATAGATACCTCAGTATATTTTTGGCTTAGTAACTTCATTGATTGTATATTAATTTTCATCCCTGACACCTGCAATGTAGTAGACATGAAAGTTTTAAAACATAGCTGTATTACAGAAGGCTTACTGTGTCAGGTGGGCAGATCTCATTATGGTTTCTTGTTAAAAGATGTAGCTGCAGGGGAAAAAGAGAGCTGGCTGAGAAGTGGGGAGGATGCAAGTCCAGATTGCTATTAATTTACACACCAGACGGTGATATGTATGTGGGGGAGTTGGATGGCAGCCAACAGCATGCTGCCTTGATGGTTTTGTCAGTTGATAAATCTCATGCCAGTGAAACTGCCATTATCCTTGCTTTAAAAACTTGACTTTAAGATGTACCCTATGCAAAGAGTATTTTAAAACTATTTTTATTAATAAATAAATTATTAATATATTAAATAATATTAAGAATACTAACACAGGCTAGGGCACTGAAATGCAAAAACTTTCTTTATAATTGTGTTATGTTCTTAATTTTCAGAATTGAGGTCTATATTAACATTTGCAGTCCAATGGCAGTCATAGGTTTCATTAGCTGCTTGCCTGCACACACTCATAAAATAGAGCGCTGTGTTAATTTTACATCCTATACCTGACTTTGAAGGGCATGTATGTTTTCCTTGTATATAAAGTATCTTACAGATGTTCTTACAGATGCATGTTTAATAAAATATGCAAAGTACAAGTAATTGATGTAAATTATCACATAATATTGGATTGTAAGAGTGTCCCCGGTGGCCCTGTTAAAATCAGGAGTTAATAACAAGCAGTATACAAATCTAGGGAAACTGGCTTCTTTAGCTATAGCATAAGATATACTATAGAGTTAGGAAAGGTGATATTCTGATACATGCTTAAAATTACATACTATCTTGAAACCTAGAAAACATACAACCAGTACATTTCATTTTTTTCAATAGTGTTTATTCTTTTTACTACTTTATTTCTCTACTATCAGTTTTTCTACATTTCTTGTAGTAACTTTTCACTTAAATATGGTATAAAAGTATCCACTTTATATATCTCGTTTGACAAGTCTTTTGTTTTTGTGTTGTCTAACGAACGGTTATTCACTTACAGTTTTTCATTTTCCTTCTTAAGAAAATGTCTAAGGAAACCATAGTTACTTAGTTTTCTTCAGTGATGGTTATAAAATAATTTTAGACTGAGAAGACTAAGAAACGCTCATTTTTTGGTTGATCAGAGTTTTCATAACTCTGTGATTGTGATGACTGGGTTAGAGTTCATCTGGTCCTGATTCATAGCAATTAGGTCATTCTAAATCAGATAACTGATTTCATGCTTTTTTAATTGTATTTTCACTTTAATAATTCTTATAAGAAATACCTGTGGCATGACTTTTGCTGTTAGTTTATACATTGTATGTAAAAATATTTCCTTTTTGTTGGAGTTAAAGGTGCCTAATTTATTCTTGAAGCCAAATAGTAATTTGCATTATTTATCACTTGAAATTATTTTCAAGCTTGTTATCAGTAGCCTGACCTTTCTGTTTCTCCTATAATTTGAGCTAGAAAAGGAGGGGGAAGTATGTAAGTGGCAAAAGGATGGGTGAAAAAAAAGATGCTGCTGAAAGGATACTGAGGGATGATAAGAAGTACATGCTGAATCAGAAGATGACTTATCACAGAAGCCCAATGTGAATAAAGTGTCAAAAAAAGATGTGATCAATGCAGCAGAAAAGTCATAATGGATGAGGATAAAGAAAAGACCTTGAGATTTTTCAGGAAAAAGCTTGTTAGAGACCTTGGCAAGAGTCATTCCAGTGGAGTGAAAGGAAAAGAAGGACAGATTGAAGATTTCAAGTAAAGAACTACAGGAAAGGAACTTGAGGCATCAGTTGTAAATGTTTGAAAATTACATTATTTGTGAGCTGTTTGTTTTAACACAGCTGTACAGAGATACAGTAATGACTTCAGATGTCCCTCTGAAAGATCAGCAGGAATTACTGAGCATTGTAGCTGAGAGCCTAATCAGGCCCAGATGTAGCTCTCTTCTGTACCACAGGGAAGGTGAGGGTGAAATTTCCCTCCCCATCAAGATGGACCGGAGTTCTTAGAAAATATCTTACAGTTCAGTGATGTTGCTCCTATTTTGCTTTGTCATTGCTGCTTGTCACAGGCAAAAGGGAATGATGTGAAGCAACAGCCTGTAGCTGTGCTGTGTTCACTGATCTTTTTCTCAATGGCAGTACCAGCGTCTGAAGTGTTAGTCATATAGTGGCTCAAGTATCTTTACTTGGAGAAGCAGGACTGAACAGAATGTTTTGCAACAGTGATTTTGTTGACACATGTTGATATATTTAAGCTAAATCTTCTTTGGAAATTGTTAATTTTGAGAGGGAATCCCCTGAGATTCAAAGAAGAGTCAGGCTGGTTGGTGGGGTAAGGAATACAAAGGGGCCTGATGCTGAAAACCTCTGCTTTTCAGTCTGAAAGTAGCCTTTCTGACATTATTCTAGTTACTTCTTTCTTTGTTTCAGTGCAATATAAACACAGATTTCAAAAGTTACTGCAACGAGTCACATGCTGTGATATGCAATTGTCATCTCCAGCTGGTTTAGTCATAGCAGTATTTTTTTAGCTGCCAGTCTATGAATCTCAGATGCCAATGAGCTACTTTCTACTGGATCCCTGAAAGGTAACTAAGGAAAACAACCCATAACCAGAGGGATTATGTTGACTCTAGAGCAGTCTGTATGGCCCCTGGAAATTTTTTAGGGGTCTGCACATCTGAATATGTTGTAAAACCACTGGAGTAAAGAGCAGCATGCAGAAAATCTTACAAACAAATCTAGTAAGAATAAATCATGTTAGTCTTGTTTTCCCCTTTTTGTTTGCAGCCTGTTAGTGTAACCCACAATAGAAATGCATTTGTCAGTGTATGAGATACTGGTTTCAGCTGACAGTCATGTGGAATCACAGGATCATAGAATAATTTAGGTAGGAAGGGAACCTCTGGAGGTCATCTAGTCCAGCTTCCTGCTTAAAGCATGTTCACTTAGATCAGGTTGCTCAGGTCCAATTAAATTCAGGTTGCTCAGGGACTTGCCCAGCCAAGTTTGAATATCCTCAGGGATGGAGATTCCACAACCTCTCTGGGCAGCCTGTTCCAGCAGTCAGGTTGGCAGGCACAGTATGCCCTTGCTAAATCCATGCTGGCTATTCCCTGTCACCTTCTTGTCCTTCATGTGCCTGGAAATGCCTTCCATGAGGATTTGTTCCATAGCCTTCCCAGGCACTGAGGTTAGGTAGACCATCCTGTAGTTCCCCAAATCTTACTTTTGCCCTTCACGAAGATGAATATGTTTGCCTTTTCTAGTGATCAAGAACCTCCCTTGATCACCATGACCTCTCAAAGATGATAGAGTGCCCTTGCAATGACATTGGCCATCTCCCTCAGTACCTTTGGGTCCAATCCCATCTGGTCTTGTGGATTTGTGTATATCCAATGAGCTATGTACTCCCTGTCTCTGTCTTCCTTTTCTGTTGGTAATGTCTCACTCCCTCCCAAAGACTCTGCTGGTAGTGTAGGGGTCCTCAGAGACCTTCTCAGGGAAAACTGAGCCAAAAAAAGCAATGAGTGCCTTGGCCTTTTCCATATCCTATGGTAGTAGGTTACCTGCCCCATTGAGCATATTTTCCTTAGCATCCCTTTGGCTGTCACTGTAGTTGTAGAAGCCCTTAGTGTTGCATTTTACATTTCTTTCTAGTTTCAACTTGTATTGGGTTTGTGTGGCAAGGTTTTGGTAGCCGGGGGCTACAGGGGTGGCTTCTGTGAGAAGCTGCTAGTGATTAGAATAAAATTGTATCTAAAGAAAAGATAGGCATAGAAACTCAGTTGTCTTCCTCATGGAACTACAATAATTTTGTTAAAAGTTTGCCTTACTGAAATGATTATTTCAATTTTCGCTAACTTGGCTGTTGTTAATTCCTACCAACCTTTCACTGTTGTTAAAGCATACATACAAAGCTCTTTTCAGTATTGGTATTAACTTGATTTAAACTTTCTTCTTGCACAGGTGTATTGGGTTTGTGTGGCAAGGTTTTGGTAGCGGGGGGGGTTACAGGGGTGGCTTCTGTGAGAAGCTGCTAGAAGCTTCACCTATGTCCGATAAAGCCAATGCCAACCGGCTCCAAGATGGACCCGCTGTTGGCCAAGGCCGAGCCAATCAGCAATGGTGGTAGTGCCTCTGTGATAACATATTTAAGAAGGGGAAAATAAACAAAACACGCAGCAGCAGCCGAAGAGAGGAGTGAGAATATGTGAGAGAAAGAACTCAGCAGACACCAAGGTCAGTGAAGAAGGAGGGGGAGGTGCTCCAGGTGCTGGAGCAGAGATTCCCCTGCAGCCCGTGGTGAAGACCATGGTGAGGCAGGCTGTCCCCCTGCAGCCCATGGAGGTCCACAGTGGAGCAGATATTCACCTGCAGCCCGTGGACGACCCCATGCTGGAGCAGGTAGATGCACCCAAAGGAGGCTGTGACCCCGTGGGAAGCCCGTGCTGGAGCAGGCTCCTGGCAGGACCTGTGACCCCGGGGGGGACCCACGCTGGAGCAGTCTGTTCCTGAAGGACTGCACCCCATGGAAGGACCCTCACTGGAGCAGTTCACGAAGAACTGTAGCCCGTGGGAAGGACTCACATTGGAGCAGTTCATGGAGGACTGTCTCCTGTGGGAGGGACCCCATGCTGGAGCAGGGGAAGAGTGTGAGGAGTCCTCCCCCTGAGGAGGAAGGAGCAGCAGAGACAATGTGTGATGAACTGACTGCAACCCCTATTCCCCCTCCCCCTGTGCTGCTCGGGGGGAGGAGGTAGAGAAATTGGGAGTGAAGTTGAACCTGGGAAGAAGGGAGGGGTGGGGGGAATGTGTTTTAAGATTTGGTTTTATTTCTCATTATCCTACTCTGATTTGATTGGTAATAAATTAAATTAATTTCCCCAAGTTGAGTCTGTTTTGCCCGTGACGGTAATTAGTGAGTGATCTTTCCCTGTCTTTATTTTGACCCATGAGCCTTTCGTTATATTTTCTCTCCCCTGTCCAGCTGAGGAGGGGGAGTGATAGAGCGGCTTGGTGGGCATCTAGCATCTAGCCAAGGTCAACCCACCACACAACTCCAGCTGAGCTTTGGCTTTCCGAACTCCTTTCCTACATGTTCACTTAATGTCTCTATTCCTGTTGGCTAAGGCTGTCCCTGCTTCTTCTGTCTGTCTTCTTCCTTTTTGGGGTTTATCTCAGTCAGGAGATCCCTGTGCATTCACACTAGGCTTCTGCCAGACTTCCTTGACTTTCTGCACACAGGATGAAATGTGTTTTGAGGAGGTTGTCCTCAAAGACCAACCAGCTCTCCTGGGCCCCTTTGCCCTCCATGGCAATCTGCCATGGGATCTGCCAAGCAGATCCCTAACAAACTGAAATCAACCCCCAAAGTCAAGGATAAATAAAATTGAGAGAGTTGATGGGGAAAAAGAATACTGCTTTCCACATGTATTATTTAGTCCTCAGAAATGAAAATATTTTGAAGTAGTAAACCTGTTTTGATAATTTTTGTATAAATATTAATCACATAGCAAACTCCTACATCACTAGCAATCTCTAGTGCAGTTACTAAGCAGAACAATTTGTGTTTAAATTAAATGATCCCTGCTGATAATGCTATAACAAAAACAGTGTTTTCTATGCTTATGTCTTTAAAATGGTCAGGCATATGAATCACCCTAGGTGTCCCAGTTACTGCTGTATAGGTTGTGGAGGTTGAACAGTTTACATTTCATCTGAGCTGAGGCTACAGCCATTTCATGCTAATTTTAAAAAATGAGATGGCAAGTAGACTTGATTTCCTCTGTATATTTTTTCTTTAGCTGGTTACTGCTAGATTATGCTACAGTTTCTTCCCCCCCCCCCCCACTTTACTGGACTCAGAGTAGCATGCTTATATTAGCTGAAGTCTATAACTTTTCACTGTGCCACTCCTACCCTGGAAAATGCATAGGTTCTGCTGCTCATGTCACAAATTAAGTCATTCTTCATGGTTAGAAGTTTCTGACTAAAATTACGACAGTTGCAGGTTTCATGGTCAGAAATTATAGGTTTACACTTGATAGTTGTGCTTACTAACAAACATCTTAATACTAACCTGATGTGAACCTATATGGCATTTAGATACCTTTCTTTTGTGTATTGTGATAAAAGGAAGGTACTCTGTTAAAATGGGCTAAATAAACTTCAATCAATAGGTTCTGAAATAAAGAGAAAAAGAAGATTCCATACATTCCACCACTTCAGCAGCTAACAGAATCCAGTATTTCACCCAATAAAGCCTTCATCCCTGGTGACTGTTTTGGATCAAATGTTGATTTTTAAAAATTTTTTAAAATATTTTTTTTAAAATCTTCCTTCAGTGATTGGTTAAGTAGAGTTTATATAACTATTTTCTGATGACATTTTTAATTAAGAAAAATCTTAATTTTTTTACTCTTAGTTCTGCTTTCCATGGAGAACAGAATGACTCATCTAACTTCCAGTAGTGTAGGTCCTTATCTGTGTTCAAAGTCTGCTTAGGTGTAATGAGACATACAGCCGGCACCCAGGGACTATGTGCCAATAGAGTTCTGCAGTAGGACCATATCTGGAACATCTTGGTATACTCCTTACCTCCATGGGAAGTTTGGAGGATGGAGGAGAACGTAGGCCAATAGAAAGATCCTGTATATATAGGAAGTTGTCTTTGACTAGTTTTGGTGACTTTAAATCTATTTTGTGCCACATATTTAACAAGTGGAGAATCCTGCTCTTTAATAGCTGATGGCTTGCTATTACTCTTTGAAGTCAGTGGCAACACTGAATTATGCCTATTGTGTTAAGTAAGGCAGACACAATTTTGTTAAGGTTAATACATTTTGTAGAGTCTGCCAAATAACAGTTCTTATGATATTAGTGCTTCACATTCTTAGACTGCTGTAAAAACATTAGTTAATTGTCGTGGTTTAACCCCAGCCAGCAACTAAGCACCACGCAGCCGCTCACTCACTCCCCCCTCACCCAGTGGGATGGGGGAGAAAATCGGGAAAAGAAGTAAAACTCGTGAGTTGAGATAAGAACGGTTTAATAGAACAGAAAAGAAGAAACTAATAATGATAATGATAGCACTAATAAAATGACAACAGCAATAATAAAAGGATTGGAATGTACAAATGATGCGCAGGGCAATTGCTCACCACCCGCTGACCGACACCCAGCTAGTCCCCAAGCCGCGATTCCCTGCCCCCACTTCCCAGTTCCTATACTAAATGGGACATCACATGGTATGGAATACTCCGTTGGCCACTTTGGGTCAGCTGCCCTGGCTGTGTCCTGTGCCAACTTCTTGTGCCCCTCCAGCTTTCTCGCTGGCTGGGCATGAGAAGCTGAAAAATCCTTGACTTTAGTCTAAACACTACTTAGCAACAACTGAAAACATCAGTGTTATCAACATTCTTCTCATACTGAACTCAAAACATAGCACCCTACCAGCTACTAGGAAGACAATTAACTCTATCCCAGCTGAAACCAGTACATTAATACATTATTGAGATGATAACTGCCTTGGCTGTGTTTTATACTTTGTTGTGTCTTTGTTGTAATGAGAAGTCGGGCACAGCCAGCATCAGAAATCTAGTAGTTTCAGCTCTGCAATGACTGTGCTGAGAATTAGGTTGGAAAGGGGGACCATGCAGTGATTAAAGTGTAAAACAGGGGAACTGAATGTCCAAACAGTTTGTTGAAAAGCTACGTGATACTGTGTTTGTTTAAAAAGTAATCAATAATTATTTTTATAAACTTTAAGTGTTTGTGCTGGTTGTGGCTGGGATAGAGTTAATTTTCTTCACAATAGCTGGTAAGGGGCTATGTTTGGGATTTGTGCTGGAAACAGCGTTGATAATGCCAAGATGTTTTAGTTATTGCTGAGCAGTGCTTTCACAACATCAAGGCCTTTTCTGCTTCTCACACCACCCCACCAGCAAGTAGGCTGGGGGTGCACAAGAAGGTGGGAGGGGATACAGCCAGGACAGCTTACCCCAACTGACCCAAGGGATATTCCAGACCATATGACATCATGTTCAGCATATAAAGCTGGAGGAAGAAGAAGGAAGGGGGGGTGTAGCAGTACACACCCCCACACCCCACCGCCGACAGGAAACGAAACTTCTCCAGGCAGGGAGGAGAGGAAAAAACCCAAACCCTAGAGGCCACAGGTTGAAAATTAAACTGACCAATCGAGACGCGCCAGGTACACTGAAGTGACCTTTTGGCTGATAGGGATTAAAATGACCACAGATCAGATTTGACAAGGGTATAAACAAGGCCCCACTGGAGGACATTTTGAGTCAGTCCTCCTCGGAGCAGTAGGTCTGCAGTCGGGGACTCCGCCCTTGTGTTGGGATGCCGCCCTAGGTAACTCCTCGAGGTTGAGAGCCCTCATCTTTTAGGTGAGTGATACGCACATTTTGAGTCATCATTTTAAATCTTAAGGATTCTTAAGTCGTCTGTGTAATACTAATTCCCCTTACATCATTGAGCCTGTGGTTTACAAAATGTTACTGGAGTTCTAACCAACTTTTTACTGAAGAATAAATCTGAGCTTTAACACTTGTTAGATTTGATTGTGCATGTCTCCGTAACAGGGGGGGATGTTTGGAGTGATGGCGTTTGTCTTCCCAAATAACAGTTACACATGATGGAGCCCTGCTTTCCTAGGGGTGGCTGAATGCCTGCCTGCCGATGGGAAGAAGAGAATGAATTCCTTGGTTTGCTTTGCTTGCACACTGTTACGGAGGCACACACAATCAAATCTAACAAGTGTTAAAGCTCAGATTTATTCTTCAGTAAAAAGTTGGTTAGAACTCCAGTAACATTTTGTCCTGGTTTCAGCTGGGACAGAGTTAACTGTCTTCCTAGTAGCTGGTACAGTGCTATGTTTTGAGTTCAGTATGTGAAGAATGTTGATAACACTGATGTTTTCAGTTGTTGCTCAGTAGTGTTTAGACTACAGTCAAGGATTTTTCAGCTTCTCATGCCCAGCCAGGGCACCTGACCCAAACTGGCCAACAGTGTATTCCATACCATGTGACGTCCCATCTAGTTTAGGAACTGGGAAGGGGGGGGCAGGGATTGGCCGCTCGGGGACTGGCTGGGTGTCGGTCGGCGGGTGGTGAGCAATTGCCCTGCGCATCATTTGTACATTTCAATCCTTTTATTACTACTGTTGTCATTTTATTAGTGTTATCATTATCATTATTAGTTTCTTCTTTTCTGTTCTATTAAATCGTTCTTATCTCAACCCAGGAGTTTTACTTCTTTTCCTGATTTTCTCCCCCATCCCACTGGATGGGGGGGGAGTGAGTGAGCAGCTGCGTGGTGCTTAGTTGCTGGCTGGGGTTAAACCACGACAGTCCTTTTGGCGCCCAACGTGAGGCACGAAGGGTTGAGATAACGACAAACCTGACCAGAGCTTGTTAAAACAAATTTGTTCTAAGCATTCACTATGTTGATTTATGTATTCTTAGAGTTGTTGCTCTGGTTTTTAAGGCTCTGTTATGTATCACCTCGCTTGCTGTATGTGGTTCCTCTTCTACTGCTTATCATCCGTGGGAGGTGGATTAAGGTTTTCGCTTTGATGTATGGTATAACTCTGGTTTCTGGTATGATAAAGTCATCGGCTGTGGGATTAATCCGGTATTTGCACTCAGCATTGTCACCTTTATACTGCGGGAGCCATCTGTGGGAAACTATTAATAATTATACCATTTACCTTTCCTCCATGGAAAACCAGTCTGTGGGTGGGGTACCTTTCTTCCCCTCTCCTTTCTCCTTCAGTCCAGTTACAATGGTGTTTGAGAATTTTGAAAAATTTGAATACTCCTGGAATGTTGGGACTAGCACGGTCCTAGCCCTACTGCTAGGAATTAATTAGCATACTTCTGAATGTGGTTCAGCTCTCGTTTAAGGTTAAACAGCTGTTTAAGAAGATCACCCAGAGATGTGCCCCAAGGCTGGATAATTATGAGTGGCAGGGTGTGTGGGGTAGTATGGGCAAGTACCTAGAAAAGTGGGCACCTCCAATGTTTTGGAAATTCACCCCTGAACAAGTGCAGGATCCAGAAGAACTAGTAAAATATTTGGAAAAGGTATGCTGTCACCCTGGCAGCTCCAGAGAGATACAAATCACTGCAACATGCTGGGGCCTGGCCCATGCCTATCGAGCCCTGTTTGACACCACTCAGTACCCTCAAGGGGAAGAGAAAGCCTCTGGACCTAACAACAAAACAATGAGCACCGCGGCCACCCAAACCTCGGCAATGGGCGCTGCAGCCCCTCCAGCCCCGGCAAGGAGCATTGCAGGCACCCAGACCTTGGCGACAGGCACCGTGACCCCTCCAGCCCCGGTGACGAGAACTCGGGCTACCCAAACCTCAGCAACAGGCACTGCAGCCCCTCCAGCCCCGGCGACGAGATCTCGGGCTACCCAAACCTCAGCAACAGGCACTGCAGCCCCTCCAACCCCGGCAATGAGCGCAGCAGCTACCCAAACCTTGGCAACGGGCACTGCAGTCCCTCCAGCCCCAGCGACAAGCACTGCTGCTACCCAAACCTCAGCGACAGACACTGCGGTTATCCAAAACCGGGTGAGCGATACTGCAACTGAACCAGCGGACCAACCTGCGCCAGCATCAGTTGCCCCCGTACAGAAAAAGAAATATACAAAAAAATCAGTTCGCTTAGCGAAGGATGAAGATGAACCAGGGCCATCACGGGAACAGGAGGAAGAGGCAGAACCAGAGGTAATAACCCGGTCCCTATTCTTGAGTGAGCTGCGGGATTTGCGAAAAGATTTTGGCCGCCATATAGGTGAGCATATTATCACCTGGCTCCTCCGATGCTGGGACAATGGGGCTAATAGCTTGGAATTAGAAGGTAGGGAAGCCAAGCAGCTGGGATCGCTTGCCAGGGAAGGTGGATATGACAAGGCGATTGGAAGAGGGACACAAGCCATCAGCCTCTGGAGGCGACTCCTGTCAAGTGTGAAGGAAAGGTACCCCTTTAAGGAAGATGTTATATGTCAATCAAGCAAGTGGACCACCATGGAAAGAGGTATTCAATATCTGAGGGAATTAGCTGTGCTAGACACGATCCATCATGACCCGGACAACCCACAATTACCCAAAGATCCAGACGAAGTCCAATGCACACGACCCATGTGGCGGAAGTTTGTACGGAGCGCACCATCATCCTATGCCAACGCATTGGCAATAATGGCCTGGAAGGATGAAGAGGCACCGACAGTGGAGGAAGTGGCTCGCCAACTCCGTCAATACGAAGAAAATCTCTCCTCCTCCCTACAAGCCTGCATTGCGGCTGTGGAGAAGCTGTCCGAGGATTTCCAGCAATTCAAAGAGGATATGTCCTACTCCCCACTTGTAAGGACCAATGTCTCAGCTATTAGGAGTGAGCATTCCTCTGCCCAAGAGAGAGAATATAGAAGGTACACACCGCGAGGTGCCCTGTGGTTTTACCTATGTGATCAGGGAGAGGACATGAGGAAATGGGACGGAAAACCTACCTCGGTCCTAAATGCACGGGTACGTGAACTGCGAGGAAAAAACGCCACAAAAGGGGATTCTACCAGGAAAAATGCCGCTCCAGTTTCCAAACAGAGTAGAAGGGCTGATTTCATTTCCGATCCTCTTGAAGGGACTTCTGAGCCAATTTTACGAGAAGTGAATACTGGAGACTCTGACCAGAATTAGAGGGGCCCTGCCTCCAGCCAGGTGGAGGAAAGGGATAACCGGGTCTATTGGACTGTGTGGATTCGATGGCCTGGCACGTCAGACCCACAGGAGTATAAGGCTCTAGTAGACACCGGCGCACAGTGCACTCTAATGCCATCAAGTTATAAAGGGACAGAATCCATTTGTATTTCTGGTGTGACAGGGGGATCCCAAGAATTAACTGTATTGGAAGCTGAAGTAAGCCTAACTGGAAATGAATGGCAGAAACACCCCATTGTGACTGGTCCAGAGGCTCCGTGTATCCTTGGCATAGACTATCTCAGGAGGGGTATCGATGGGCTTTTGGTATAGCTGCCTTGGAGACGGAGGGCACTGAACAGCTGTCTACCCTGCCTGGTCTCTCTCAAGACCCTTCGATTGTGGGGTTGCTCAAGGTTGAAGAACAACAAGTGCCAATTGCTACCACGACGGTGCACCGGCGGCAATATCGCACCAACCGAGGCTCTCTGATTCCCATCCACAAGTTGATTCGCCAACTGGAGAGCCAAGGAGTGATCAGCAAAACTCGCTCACCCTTTAATAGTCCCATATGGCCAGTGCGGAAGTCTAATGGGGAGTGGAGACTAACAGTTGACTATCGCGGCCTGAATGAAGTTACACCACCGCTGAGTGCTGCCGTTCCAGATATGCTAGAACTTCAATACGAGCTAGAGTCAAAGGCAGCCAAGTGGTATGCCACAATTGACATTGCTAATGCGTTTTTCTCAATCCCTCTGGCAGCAGAGTGCAGGCCACTATTTGCCTTTACTTGGAGGGGTGTCCAGTACACTTGGAATCGATTGCCCCAGGGGTGGAAACACAGCCCCACCATTTGCCATGGACTAATCCAGACTGCACTGGAAAAAGGTGAAGCTCCGGAACACCTGCAATACATTGATGACATCATCGTATGGGGCAACACGGCAGAAGAAGTCTTTGAGAAAGGGAAGAAAATAATCCAAATCCTTCTGAAAGCCGGTTTTGCCATAAAAGAAAGTAAGGTCAAGGGACCTGCACAGGAGATCCAGTTTTTGGGAATAAAATGGCAAGATCGATGTCATCAGATCCCAATGGATGTGATTAATAAAATAGCAGCTATGTCTCCCCCGACTAATAAAAAGGACACACAGGCCTTCTTAGGTGTCGTGGGGTTTTGGAGAACGCATATTCCAAATTACAGTTTGATTGTAAGCCCTCTCTATCAAGTGACCCGGAAGAAGAATGATTTTAAATGGGGCCCTGAACAACAACAAGCCTTTGAACAAATTAAACGGGAGATTGTTCATGCCGTAGCCCTTGGACCAGTCCGGACAGGACAAGATGTTAAAAATGTGCTCTCTACTGCTGCTGGGGAGAATGGCCCTACCTGGAGCCTCTGGCAGAAAGCACCTGGGGAGACCCGAGGCCGACCCCTGGGGTTTTGGAGTCGAGGATATCGAGGATCCGAGGCTCGCTATACTCCAACTGAAAAAGAGATATTGGCAGCGTATGAAGGAGTTCGAGCTGCCTCAGAAGTGGTTGGTACTGAAACACAGCTCCTCTTAGCACCCCAACTGCCGGTGCTGGGCTGGATGTTCAAAGGGAGGGTCTCCTCTACACATCACGCGACTGATGCCACGTGGAGTAAGTGGATCGCACTGATCACACAACGGGCTCGCATAGGAAACCCCAGTCGCCCAGGAATTTTTGAAGTGATCGCGGACTGGCCAGAAGGCAAAGATTTTGGAATGTCGCCAGAGGAGGAGGTGGCACGTGCTGAAGAAGCCCCGCTGTATAATAAACTGCCAGAAAATGAGAGGCAATATGCCCTGTTCACTGATGGATCCTGTCGCATTGTGGGAAAGCATCGAAGGTGGAAAGCTGCTGTATGGAGTCCTACATGACAAGTTGCAGAAACTGCTGAAGGAGAGGGTGAATCGAGTCAGTTTGCAGGCATTAGATATTGCTGAAAGAGAAAAGTGGCCAGTGCTCTATCTCTATACTGACTCATGGATGGTGGCAAATGCCCTGTGGGGGTGGTTACAGCAATGGAAGCAGAGCAACTGGCAGCGCAGAGGTAAACCCATTTGGGCTGCCGCACTGTGGCAAGATATTGCGTCCCGGCTAGAGAATCTGGTTGTAAAAGTACGTCATGTAGATGCTCATGTACCCAAGGGTCGGGCCACTGAAGAACATCGAAACAACGAACAGGTGGATCAGGCTGCCAAGATTGAAGTGGCTCAGGTGGACCTGGACTGGCAACATAAGGGTGAGCTATTTATGGCTCGATGGGCCCATGATACTTCAGGCCATCAGGGAAGAGATGCAACATATAGATGGGCTCAAGATCGAGGGGTGGACCTGACCATGGACACTATCGCGCAGGTTATCCATGAATGTGAAACATGTGCTGCAATTAAGCAAGCCAAGCGGTTAAAGCCCCTGTGGTATGGAGGGCGATGGCTGAAATATAAATTTGGGGAAGCCTGGCAGATTGACTAAATCACACTCCCACAAACTCGCCAAGGCAAGCGCTATGTGCTTACAATGGTGGAAGCAACCACCAGATGGCTGGAAACATATTCTGTACCCCATGCCACTGCCCGGAACACTATCCTGGGCCTTGAGAAGCAGGTCTTGTGGCGACATGGCACCCCAGAAAGAATTGAGTCAGACAACGGGACTCATTTCCGAAACAACCTCATAGAGACCTGGGCCAAAGAGCATGGCATTGAGTGGGTGTATCATATCCCCTATCATGCACCAGCCTCTGGGAAAATTGAGCGATACAATAGACTGTTAAAGACTACATTGAGAGCAATGGGGGGCGGAACTTTCAAACATTGGGATACACATTTAGCAAAAGCCACCTGGTTAGTCAACACCAGAGGATCTGCCAATCGGAGTGGCCCTGCCCAATCAGAATTTTTACATACTGTAGAAGGGGATAAAGTCCCTGTAGTGCACATGAAAAACATGTTAGGGAAAACAGTCTGGGTTACTCCTGCCTCAGGCAAAGGTAAACCCATTCGTGGGATTGCTTTTGCTCAAGGGCCTGGGTGCACTTGGTGGGTGATGCGAAAAGATGGGCAAGTCCGATGTGTGCCTCAAGGGGATTTGATTTTAGGTGAGAATAGGCAGAATTGAACTGTATGATATTAGTTGCTATATAACCCTGCCACTGTATGTTATCATTACTATAATTGTTATATGCTATATCCATAGTACTATAGTAAGAATCACTTGGATCAAGCAAGAAAGAACTGTGATAAAACTGAGCAAAGCGCAGTAGTGATGGAACCAGAACTGACCCCAGCATGCAACAATCCAACGGTGCACACCATCCTCCTGCTGCGTCAAATGTCATCTGCTCGTCACACCGCACTGAAGCCCAATTCTGCTCTACCGACTGAGAGGACTTTGCACCATCCCTCCTGCCCAGACAGACTGGTATGACAGATGGAGCCCAGAGTCGGAAACTAAATGAACTCAACAAACATTTTATGAACATAACCCATGAACTAAAGAACTGATATCTCTGTGTGTGTATACTTATATATGTGTGTATATATATATATATATATCATTGTTCATATGTCTCAAAGGGATGGAAAGGTGGTGATGATTGATCAGAATGTAACTAAAGGTATGGGAACTGAGCATGACGTCAATGGTATAGAATAAGGGGTGGATATTGTCCTGGTTTCAGCTGGGATAGAGTTAACTGTCTTCCTAGTAGCTGGTACAGTGCTGTGTTTTGAGTTCAGTATGTGAAGAATGTTGATAACACTGATGTTTTCAGTTGTTGCTCAGTAGTGTTTAGACTAGAGTCAAGGATTTTTCAGCTTCTCATGCCCAGCCAGGGCACCTGACCCAAACTGGCCAACAGTGTATTCCATACCATGTGACGTCCCATCTAGTTTAGGAACTGGGAAGTGGGGGGCAGGGACTGGCCGCTCGGGGACTGGCTGGGTGTCGGTCGGCCGGTGGTGAGCATTTGCCCTGCGCATCATTTGTACATTTCAATCCTTTTATTACTACTGTTGTCATTTCATTAGTGTTATCATTATCATTATTAGTTTCTTCTTTTCTGTTCTATTAAACCGTTCTTATCTCAACCCAGGAGTTTTACTTCTTTTCCTGATTTTCTCCCCCATCCCACTGGATGGGGGGGAGTGAGTGAGCGGCTGCGTGGTGCTTAGTTGCTGGCTGGGGTTAAACCACGACACAGTAGTGCTGGATAAAGTCTCTGGAGGAGCAGCTGTTTTTTTCATGCATAGGCTAAGCCAGAAACCTGGCTGTCATACTACAGTGTATCAAAATGGAGGTTTCTTTTTTAAAATCATGGAATGAGAAGACCTGTAGCTCCATTTTCTAGCATTATGTTAAATTGATTTGTTGAGGAAATAATACTTGCAAAAGATGCAGTTTTGTTATGCTTGTTATTTGCCTGAGAGCTGCAAGTTTCTTCAGTTCTTAGAAGGTTAGTTGATGATAGGTTTATGCTGAAAATGAAAAACAGGCAAGTCTAGGATGCTTTTTTTTAAGTATAGAAAGGATGTAATTTGTGTCTAGTGCATGTCTAATACAGTTTCCAATAAAGAATTGTATTCTGACCATTATTTTAATCTTTTTAATATTTTCTAGAATGCAACCAAAACTCGTTTTTGCAGAAGTGGAACCAGAAGATGATGAAATGGACAAGCCAGAGTGGAAAAAATGTAAAATTTGAAAAATTTGGTTTAAAGAATAATTTTAGAGCATTTGAAACAAAATGCAGCATTTATTTCTTTATCTTGGGTAGTGGATCACAATTTGAAAGCATAAATTACTTCATAAAACTTGCTGCAGTGTAAAAAGGGATTGTTTTATTATAATGGACTGTAATCCCACACCTGAATTTTCTAATAAGGAATGAATTATTTTGTGCAAAGAACTCCCCATGTCAGTTATTTAACTTTATGATTTAAGTGAAAAGTATTTCTTTATAAATAGAACTCCAGTGAATTCAGTATATTGCCAAATGTTTTTTATTACTGCCAACTTTACAAATGTTGTCATGACAGTGTTCAATGATTTTAAGTATATAAAAAAATACATTTTCTCAGACTTATTTTTATTTTTTCTAGTAAGATCTAACAAATTATCCCCTTTGTTACAAGTGTAACGAAGTTTACAATTTTATTTAGATTAATTAATGTGGAATAATCCAGTTTAGTTCACTGGTGTGTTCACACAAGTTCCAGTTTAGTTCACACTTGTGTGTGAATTTTAGAAAACATATTTCCTAGTGTCTATCCTTATGTGATGTTCCTTTTAAGTATGTGTAGTAACTCACAGTAGTATTTTATACAGATTTTATTTTTCAACAATGTGAAATCAGAATGGATAATTATATATTTTGGTATAATAAAACCAACATATTTATTGTCTAGTTGATGCAGAATTTTGTTCAGGCTTCCTATCCCTATTAGTTTCTATCAATTAGTGTTAGGATAGAGCAAAGCTGTGTATTTATTACCAGGTCTTTGTATATCCTGACTTTGTTGTATGCCTGAATTATGTATATCCTGCCTCAAACTCTCTGAAGACTGATACTATCCTTTATAAGGTGTTTTTTTAAATATTGAAAGTTTTCAGTGTTTAACACAGTATTACAGTTCTGAATGTCATAAAGTGAAGGACAGACTTAAAACTAATGTCCTTTAGAGAAGGAGAAAGGAGCCTAAGTTAGTTTTAGGCATTTATATTGTGATTATAATAATATACAAGTATTGTGATTATAATAGTATACAATATAGGCAGCACTCTGCATTTCCACTAAGAGTAGAAAGCAGTAGACATCATAAACAATCAAGCTTTCTTAATTATGAATAGATTCTGAAGGCATATTTTAAGGCAATTTTTAGCAAAGCACTTAATCACCTTCCTAACCCCAAGTGTGTGGTCCTGATAGTCAGCAGAGCTTAGATTTTTTTTAAGCATTGTTCTGCATCACGATTTCATTGCATGATTTCCTTTTCCAAGCTTATCTTTCTTTTTCAATTATCATTGTTAGACTTTAGGGAAAAGTAAGCCTGACTTGAAAAGGTGTAATGAGCCTTGGCATAACATTCCCATGACAAAATATTTCCACTGCTTTCACTCAGTGTAGTCTTTTGACGAGTGGAACCTCACTAAATAATCCACAACCTGTCTTTGTCCCTTGTAAAAAATATTTTAGTACTTACTTATGTAGAATAGCAAATCAATGCTTAGTTTACAATTACAGCTGTAATATGTAGAATGAAGGACTTGATACCTAGGCAGACAGTAAATGGAGGAGAAAAAGAAGTACTAGATGAAGAGCAGCAGTTGTTAACAGGACCTGCTAAAGACCTTCCTGTGCAATGTTTCCCTCAGCAAATAAACATTAAATGGCATTGTTTCATTTAAAGCTATTTTTCATCTTTTTTCATCCAAATAATGCACTACAAAATAAAGTATTTTCAGATAAATTTCTATAAAATCTTGAATAACGTTTTAAAAGGTTTAATATGTATGTCCTTGGTTTTAAGCTGAATATTAACAGTTTATCATTTCTATTGTTAGTTGTTCACTGAGGCAGTGTGGCTTAGGGAGCAGAGTTGCAGGGAAAGGCAGATGAGAAAAAATGCTGTAGCTGTTCTCTGAGCTTGAAGTAGAGCTTCTCCTTTTATTATTTATTCATATCAGCTAGATCTTGTTTCCTAATCCTTAGAAGAATGAGTTCTGCAAGTGAACCCTGCAAAAGTTCTGTTAGAATTTATCTGAGTTTGTAATTTTTTCTTACAGTGATTAATTTCCCAATTGTCTTGAATGACTGTTTTAACAGTATATAATTTAAAATAGTGCCTGTGCAGATATGTATTAAAAAGATTTAAAACTAACTTAAATTGTACTTATACTTTAACTCTTGGCTTGGTTTGCTTGCCATAGTCCTTAAACTGGATTTTCAGGCATGTTCACCAACAAGGCAAATCTTAACGCATTTTTAAAAGTAGTTTTTAATCTTGAACAGCTCAATGGTAAGAGTTAATCTGGTCAGGAAGGAGATATGAACAGTCTGCTTGACCATACTTGGGACAGCAAACTCTGACCCACCCCTTTGAATTGTCCAGGGAAGAATATTACCATTTAAAATATTAACGTGATTAAATATTTGGTATGAAAGATGCAACTCTACATGCAAACTGGAATATTAGAAACTATACTTGTATTACTTTTTAATGAACCTAATTTTCTTTTAAACTTCATGAAGGACCTAGGTTTTAGTCATTGCCAAATTGTGATCCTGGTCCTCCATGTGTCTGTATTTAGTGTTAATGTGGCCAGAGTCTAGATGAGCTTTTGTTTCCATATTTCTGAAGCACGGTGGGCTTTTTTTGTTTGCTTACTTAGAAGACTTATTTACAGAGAAGCCACAAACATCACTAGCATTTTGGCATGCAAAATGGCTTCTGTGGTGCTTTCTCCAAACCTGGATTTTTCTCTCCATGTTCTGTGCAGCTTCTAGATGTTTCTTTACAGCAATTTATGCTCTTTTGTCCTTTGTGCTAATGACTTGTTAAGGCCAGCTGTTCAATACTACATGCCTGTCCATAGGGCCAAGACTTTTCCTGCCAGATCATTGCAGCCCACCAGCTAGTGGTCAGCCCAGTTTCCCATTACTTGTGTTGCTACTGTTGGTATAGTGGTCTTATTTTGACTCCATAGTCCTTTGTGTTAGATATATATTATTTTTTAAGTCTTCTGCAACAGGCGAGAATATTGCTAAGGCTGTCTTTGAGTCCTGGCAATTTTCCTCTGGCTGTGTGCAACTGCTTTATGGTTAAGTTCCTCTCTGCACAGGTACTCCCTATGACCTGTAATTTACTGAAGATGATACTTTTGCCTCTGTTTTTTGTGATTGTTAGCAAGAACCATGAATTTGTGCCCAGAGGCCTCCAGTCATTGGCTCCTTGCTTATAATTACATGCCTAGTTTGGTATTCTTTGTCACGCCTGCCTTTTCTCTGTTGGGCTATAGAAAAATATGTCTTATGGGAAGAGAAACCATGAATCTTTATTCTATTAGTTCAGTCTCTACCGGACATTGAAGAGTGTTTTGCAATGAGTGGCATTGCTGAGCAGACGTGCCATCCTCTTGGTTAGATCTTTATACATTAGTTTATTTGACCTCTGATGCCTTTGGGGGTGTCCAGCTTGAGACATCTGTAGCTCACATCCTCCTTTAATACTAACTCATTTCAATTTTGATGTGGCCTGTTAGTCACAATAGTATTGCAAAATCCCTCATCTATTTCCTGGTCATGTTAAATGCCTGTATGTCCTCCTAGCCTGCCTCTCAGCAACGGGAACTTACTGAAAGCCCCACAGTTACCCTAATTAAAAATCAGCAGACTTGTTCTGACCTTTTACCATGGGTATGCTAGGATTTCGTGAGGTTCTGTCCCCTGTTGTTGATCCCTGAGCTCTTCTCATCTGTTGCACTGTTTCATGCATACATGTAAATGAAGAGTTGGATAGCTGGCTGTTATGGGTTTGTGTGGTGTGGGTTTTTTGGTAGTGGGGGAGGGGCCGCAGGGGTGGCTCCTGTGAGAAGCTGCTAGAAGCTCCCCCAGCTCCAAGTCAGACCCGCCTCTGGCCCAGGCCAACCCAATCAGCGACAGTGGTAGTGCCTCTGGGATAACAGATTTAAGAAGGGGAACCGGTAGTAAGTAGGGGGATTGGAATGTGAGAGGAACACCTATGCAGAGGTCAGTGAGGAAGGAGGAGGTGTGCCAGAGGAGGTGATGCCCCTGCAGCCTGTGGTGAGATGGCAGACTGTCTCCCTGCAGCCCATGGAGGTGAACGGTGGAGTGGAGGCCCCTGAAGATGGCCGTGACTCGATGGGAAAGCCCACGCTGGAGCAGTTTGTGCCTGAAGATCAGCCCACGGAAAGGACCCATGCCAGAGAAGTTTGGGAAAAACTGAAGCCTGTGGAAAGGGCCCATGCCAGAGAAGTTTGGGAAAAACTGAAGCCTGTGGAAAGGGCCCATGCCAGGGAAGTTTGTGAGGAACTGCAGCCTGCGGAAAGGACTCACGTTGGAGAAGTTCGTGAAGGACTGTCTCCTGTGGGAGGGACCCCACGGTGGAGCAGGGGAAGAGTGAGGAGTCCTCCCCCTGAGGAGGAAGGAGCGGCAGAGACAATGTGTGGTGAGCTGACCCCAACCCCCGTCCCCCATCCCCCATCCCCCTGCGCCACCGGGGGGAGGAGGTAGAGAGAGAGATGGGAGTGGAGTTGAGGCGGGAAGGAGGGAGGGATGGGGGGAAGGTGTTCTAAGGTTTGGTTTTACTTCTTAATATCCTTGTTTTGTTTTGATTTATAGTAAATTATATTGATTTTGTTTCTTCCCCAAGTTGAGCCTGTCTCTTGCCCATGGCCATAAGTGGTGAGCGATCCCTCCCAGTCCTTATCTCAACCCATGAGCCTGCCTTTATATTTCTCCTCATCCCACCGTGGCTGGAGGGGGAAGTGAGTGAGTGAGCGAGCGAGTGGCTTCGTGGTGCTTTGTTACCAGCTGGGCTTAAACCACAACACTGGCCAGCAGAGATGTCCTTATGCTTGCCTGGCGTTGAAGCATATGACGTGCGGAAAACAGACTCCACAATCAGTGAGATTGTAAAGTAGGTATGTTCATTCAGCGCTGGGCAGCACGGGGGGTAGTCCCACCAAAGTCGTGCGCACCTGACTTGGCAGTTCACTTTAAATTTATACAGTCAAGTGTTACATATACATAGAGTTTCACAGTACGCCTATACATAGGCATGACCTATCCCCGCTTCATATTAAAATTAGCTCCATGAAGTCATTTCCATAGTCTCCTCTCAACTGCACTTGCGCAGTGCCTCTTTATGGTGGTCGTCTGGTGGTCGTGAAGATGAAGGCTGTATGTCTTCTTCAGGGTGAACTCTTAACCTTCTGTCCCTGCGCAGACTCAGTCGCTCCTTGGCATTTATCCAAATCACAAGGCCGGTCTTGGCTGGTTCTTGGAGTCGACTGCTGCTTCTTATCAGGGACTATCTCCTGTCCCAGCCAGCCTCAACAATGCAAACGTTAAACATCACTTCTCATCCCCTTGGGCCATGTCTACCTCTATTGAAACTTCTTTAACTTCATTATAAGCTAGATAATTATTAAACGATTCCTATCTACATTCATATATCTACTATATCTACTAAGGTTCCTTTGGCTCCCCGTCTCAGTCCCCCCTTTTCTAGAAAATAGTAAATTCTTTTACTATATCCAACTCTAGTATTTTTAATGCATTGTTTCCTTATTTAGCATTCTCTCAAAATATTTGTTGGACTCAAGTTTTCGTCGCAACTGATTCTTTTTCCATTCACTGTAAGAGTCTCCTGTACTCTTACAGCACCAAATGCCACATTGGACCACTATGCAAAGGACTACAGACAAGAGAATGATGATTATTACAGTGACAAACAATTGTTTCAACCATGTCAAATTTGGCAACCAGGAGGTTAATTTTTCCCATATCTCAGTGAATCCCCATGAAGTGTCATCTTGTGACATTAAATGTAAAAGTTGGGTTTGTTTCCAAATTTGAGAGAGATCTGTTTCTATTCGTCTCTTTTGGTTAACATAGTGCGGCAGCGTTCATTAATTACAGTGCACAGGCCCCCTTGCTGAGCAAAGAGCATATCTAGACCTAGTCGATTCTGGAGCACCATTTTTCCTAGGGAAGTGGTTTCTTCCTTGAGGGTCTTTATAGCATCGATTGTGGCATTATTAATAATTTCCATAGTGGCAGAAAGATTTACCAGAGCTTTCTCTAACTCACTAACTCCCAATGATGGAATGAGCCATCATACAAAACTATGAAAGCTAGTTGGTCTTTCCACTAGGGGATTGCTGGTGCGTTTTTGCCTTATTACTGGTTTTATATAAGTCCGTAAAAAGTTTTGGGAATCATGGTCAGTTAAATTTTTAACCATAATGGTATTAGGAGCTATGGTTCCTACGGCACATTGGCCAGTCCAACCTAGAGGCAGTACTTTATATCCTGTCTGTCCACAAATCCAATACCATCCTAATCCTACTGGAGTGGGCCATCCTCTGGGTCTAGTAGAATTATGTCCCCGGGTTCTTGCAACCCGGGTTTGATTGGAGTTCCACATGTTTGCGCCACCATACTTAATATATTCAGTACAATTGGGGTAACTTCCAACAAACAACTTGACTGATCCACATTTAGGGTCCGTGTTATTACCTCCAGAATTCTTAGCTGTATTTTTTAGATGGCACCTTTGAACACACGGAACCCTTTAGGTTTCATTCCACAATTCGCTCAAATCTGTTTGCCATTGAAGGTTCTCAGGGGGTATTTCAGGGTACTTTGTGAGGGACATGTTATTAAAAGCTGCTGCTATCACAGAGGTGTTAGAAAAGACTGTAGCAATTACACGGTAGCCCCGTCCGAGACCCTTAGGAAAACGTGAACATATCCAGCAATCAGTTTGATTTACTATTTTTGCAATAGTCTCGTGGAGTTGAACAAATATGTTCCCATTTTATGTTATGCTCCTTGTCCCCAAGGTTGCCCATATTACCGTGTAAAAACTAAATGTCCATCGGGTTTTGTGGTGACTTTCCATGGAGTTTTGGGTGACTTTTTCACTCTGGTGTGATGAATCCAAGCATTCTGTTCCTTGATTCTGATTGCAGTAAAGGAGGTGAGTAGTACTTGGAATGGTCCTTCCCACTGTGGTTCCAGGGTTTTTTCTGTAAGAGACTTTACATATACATAATCTCCAGATTGTATATTATGTACAGGCTCATCCAAACCTCTCCCTTGAGTCCCAGCCACATGCTTCCTGATTTTATTGAGCTGTTTACTTAATGCTATCATGTAAGAGGTCACAATTTCGTCCTCAGCTTGTACAGACACCCCTTTCTGTATTTCATAGGGTCTTCCATATAACATTTCAAAGGGGCTCAGTCCTTCCCTTGCCCTTGGTCTTGTTCGTATACACAAAAGGGCTAAAGGGAGAGACTGAAGGCATGTTAGATTTGCTTCTTGTCCCAATTTTACAATTTGCTGTTTGATTAAGTGGTTCATTTTTTCCACTTGACCACTCGACTGGGGGTGATATGGAGTATGAAGTTGCCAATCTATACCCAAATGGCGGCTAATTTGTTGTACTATTCTTGAGACAAAATGTGGTCCTCTGTCAGAGGACATGGTTGCTGGAACCCCAAAACGTGGTATTATTTCTTGCACTAATATTTTAGTTACCTCCCGGGCTTTAGCCGTTCTTGTTGGGAATGCTTCTGGCCAACCTGAAAAGGTATCAGTTAATACTAGTAAATATCGATACCCCCCTTTTCTTGGAAGTTCTGTGAAGTCAATTTGCCATTGTTGTCCAGGCCCATTGCCTTTCCCAATCTGACCCATTTCTAGTTTGGGGGTATTCTTAGGATTAGTCTGAAGGCAAAGATCGCATTGTTGAGTCACTTGTCTCACTGTGGTATATAAATTTTTAGCCACAATTTCTCTTATCAAATGTTTATACAGAGCCTCTGTCCCCCAATGTCTTTTACTATGCTCCTCCCGTATCAAATGCCACAGTAAGCAAGAGGGAATGATTAGTTTTCCCTGTGGGGTATGAGCCCACCCCTCTTCATTATATGACCCTTCTAAATCTGTAATAAGCTTCTGATCTTCCTTGGTATATTCTGGCTTACCTTTTAGGGAGATTTGTCTATCAGGAATTAAAGCCCCTTCTATTTTTACCTTTGTTCTGGCCACTTGTTTTGCCTCTCTGTCCGCCAGTTCATTTCCTTTTTCCAGATCTGAGCTTACTTTCTGGTGTGCCTTAATATGCATAATTGCTACTTTCTTAGGGAGCTGGACAGCTTCCAGTAACTTCAGAATTTCTTCTGCGTGTTTGATATTTTTCCCCTGGGAATTCAATAGTCCTCTCTCCTTCCAAATTGCTCCATGTGCGTGTACAACTCCAAAGGCATATTTTGAGTCTGTATAAATGTTCACAACTTTGCCCTGGGCCAATTCCAGGGCGCGGGTTAGAGCAATTATTTCTGCCTTCTGTGCGGAGGTGTTCACGGGCAAAGCCCCTGATTCTATTACCTCTTGGCTGGTGGTGACGGGGTATCCCGCATGTCGATTACCATTTAGGACGTAACTGCTTCCGTCTGTGAACCAGGTTTCTCCGTTTTCCATGGGGCTGTCTTTCAGGTCTGGGCGGCTTGCGTATGTTGCTTCGATGGTTTCCAAACAGTCGTGATGTACCGGTTCTCCTGTGTTCCTGCTGAGAAAAGAAGCTGGACTGACAATGTTAGTGACTACAATCTCCACATCATCCTGCTCTACCAGTATAGCTTGATATCTCTGGAATCTTTGTGGAGAGAGCCAATGTCCACCCTTTGTTTCCAGTACTGCTGATACTGTATGAGACACCAAAACAGTCATTTTCTGGCCCAGAGCAAACTTTCGGGCTTCCTGTATGTTTAGTATCACAGCCGCAACCGCCCGCAGGCATCCAGGCCAACTTTTTGCAGTCGTGTCTAACTGCTTAGAGAGGTAGGCAACTGCCCATCGATATGGACCCAGATTTTGTGCTAATATTCCCAGGGCAATGCCCTGCTTCTCGTGGGAGTAAAGAAGAAACGGCTTACTCACATCTGGGAGTCCTAAGGCCGGGGCCGACATCAAAGCCTTTTTCAGTAGCTCAAAGGCTTGTTCGGTCTCCTTATTCCACTCAAGGTGTTTCTGCTCAGTGGCTGTTAGCGCATACAGTGGTTTAACAAGCAATCCATAATTATAGATCCACAATCGGCACCACCCTGTCATTCCCAGAAAAGTTCGTAACTCTTTTACTGTCTGAGGTCTCCAAGTTTGACATATTGTCTCTTTACGGGCTTGTCCTAAAGTTCTTTGTCCTGCACTAATTTCATAGCCCAAATAATTCACTTTGCGTTGCATTACCTGTGCCGCCTTCTTGGATACCCGGTACCCTTGAAGTCCCAGGAAATTCAACAGACTCACCGTCCATGTCATACAATCTTTCTCTGTATTGGTGGCGATCAGGATATCATCCACATACTGTAACAGCTTTCCCTCCTCAGACGGGGTTTCCCAGGATTCTAAGTCTTTTGCAAGCTGATTGCCAAAAATGGTAGGACTATTCTTAAATCCTTGTGGCAACACCGTCCAAGTGAGCTGGGTCTTTCGACCACTCTTGGGGTTTTCCCATTCAAATGCAAATAATTTTTGGCTGGCTTCATGGAGAGGGAGGCAAAAGAAAGCATCCTTCAAATCTAAAACAGTAAACCAAGTTAATTCAGGTGTTAATACCGTTAACAGGGTATATGGGTTCGCCACTACCGGGTAAAGATCTTCAGTTATCTTATTCACCGCCCGTAAGTCTTGGACCACCCGATATGACCCATCGGGCTTCCGAACAGGTAATATAGGGGTATTGAATTCAGACTCACACTCTTTCAGTAACCTCAACTGCAAAAATTTTTCTATCACCGGCCGGATTCCTTCTCTGTCTTCCTTCTTTAGGGGATATTGTTTAATTCTTACCGGCTTTCGGCCTTCCTTGATCCTAACTTCAACAGGGGGGGCACTTTGCGCTCTTCCAGGTGCATCGGTAGCCCATACCCCTGGGTACACTTGGTTTAAGATGTCCTCGTTAATGTTTCCTTCTAGGGGGAGACTGGTTAAGGTTAGGCTCAATATTTGAATATATTGCTGATCTTTTACCTCCAGAGTAATTTCTCCCTTTTCAAATACAATTTTTGCTCCCAATTGTTCCAACAAGTCCCTTCCCAAAAGTGCCTTTGGGGAGTTGGGCATATATAAAAATTTATGAATGCCCCACTGTTTTCCTAATTTATATTCTAAAGGTTTACAAAAATATGCCTTTTCACTTTGGCCAGTCGCTCCTTTCACCATGACATAATCATCTCCCAGGGGCATCAAAGCTTGGTTCAGAACCGAGTATGTTGCTCCTGTATCTACCAAAAATTCTATTTCTTGTTGTGTTTTCCCTAGCTTAATTATAACCAGTGGATCTGCTAGGGTAGATTCCCCAGGTTCCTGTCAATCTCCCTTCACATGGGCTACCGGTCTTCCTGTTTGAGCCCTCTGATCCTCCTTCTTGTTCTTTGGGCATTCCTTTTTCCAATGACCGAATTTCTTACACAAAGCACATTGATCCTTGCCCAGTCGGGGCAAGCCTCGCCTAGGCCCTCTTCCTCTTTCTTCCTGGATAACAGCCATTAATTTTCTTTGCCCCTGCCTATATCCTTCCTCTCTGTTACTAAATACTCTCCATGCTTCATCCAACAATATTTCTAAATTCCTACTCTCTGTAGGGTGTAATTTCTGAAGTTTGCGCCTTATATCCCCTGTAGATTGACCCAAAACCAGGGAGACTAATTGTTGTATTCCTACCTCTGACCTAGGATCCAGCTGTGTGTTGCGGCACATTGCATCCCTCAGTCGATCCAGGAATTCGGATGGAGACTCGGAAGGACTCTGTTTAACTGCATATAAAGCTGACCAATTTATAGTTTTGGGGATTGCTCTCTCCATTCCTTTTATAATCCACTCCTGATACCCCTGCAATCTTTCCATATGTGCAGATCTATTAACATCCCATTTTGGGTCTTGGAGAGGGAAATATTCCTTAATGTCCCCTCCTGTAATCTTATAATGATCTTCAGCTAGGTTCCCTGCTGTTTTTAAAATCAGCTGTTTCTCTGTTTCGGTCATATATTCTAATAATAGCTGTATATCCTTCCAATCAGGGTTATGCTGTTTTACAATAAATTGGAAATGCTTAGTTACACTTACCAGATCTCTCCTATAATCTTTAGCAACCTTTTTCCATTCCCCTAGGTCAGCAGTAGAAAGGGTACTTTGATTAACATCGTTCTACCATCCGGCCTCACCACCTCTCGGAGAGGTGCTTGTAAAGCTGTTGAGGTAGTTTTCTTCCTAGTACGGGAAGATACAGTGCTGTCCGGGGGGGTTGGAGTTCTATCCGAGTCTGCATCCTGTTCCTGTGGTCGAGGGGGAGGCTTAAACAAATCAGTTAGATCTTGTTCTGGTGCCTGATGGATTTTATTTGTCTTTGTACATCTTTGTCCAATACTACATGCCGAACAACACCGCCTCAGTTTACCTCTAAGCTCCTTGTTGTTCTCTCGCTCAGGTGCAAGCACCATGGGGTCCTGTGGGGGTACTATTCCACAGTCCCTTTACTACTCCGGATGGTTTCGGAGGGTGAAAAACATGTCTGCATATGAAACTTCATCCCATTTTCTTTCTCTCCTTAAAAACAGCATTAGTTGTAATAGAGTATTATAATCTGTTGACCCATTAAGTGGCCACTTAGCATCACCTTCTAACTTATATAACGGCCACCATTGATTGCAATACTTAATAAGGTTCTTTTTATTTTCCGTACCTCCGGTCCCAACAATATCTTTCCAGTGGGTAATAACACAACCCAGAGGACTCTTCCTCAATATTCCCCCTCGATTGTTTCCCTTTTTATTACTTCTCCTTTTAATACGATTCCATGCAAATTGTTTCTTACACCTCTTTATAGAATTCTCCCAGTTTTCCTCTCACATGTCCCAAATTTCCAGGATTAAATTTTCCTTTCCACACACCAATTTCACTATTTCGGCTATCTTTCCAACCACAAACAATTCCAACTGTGTACGTAGCTCGTCCCCTCTTATCCCAGGGAGTCCAAACCCCACACTCAGGGCATTCAATATCCCTTCCACAATCTATTTGCAACCTCTGTTTACACCACACACATTCCAGGACATATGAGGGCATACACTCATTTCCTGGATGTAAAAGACACCATTCTAATACCCACATTTATGCGATGCACCATACAGGGACTTTCTTATACCAACACCACAAAATGATTAAGATACTCAAACTTACAATTACAACTCTAACATATAAATTCAAGTTCCAAATCACCAGTGAGTCACACTTCATTCGTCTCCGGCCGTACCCCTTGTGGAGTTACGAAACTGCGGATCAGAACTCCACACACGTTCCGCAGCTGAGCTGTGTCTCTTTTACTCAAACATTCAATCCACAGTTTTAGACATTTACACATTAACAAGCATATATACACATATAAATCTCAACATAACATTTCCACATACTCACACAAAATCTTTAACATTAAATTTCCAAACATTCATACCATACAATCATCACTCCAGTTGATAACCTTTCAGCAGCTGCAAAAATGTACCAAGCGCAATTGCGAGGGGGTCCGCTTACCCTTCTCCTGCCTCTTATATACCAGTCATCGACAGGTCCGTCCTGGCTCCCGATACTGGGATGCAGCAGTCACCCCGGATTTGCTCGATCTACCCCCAAGATCGCTAGCGGCCGCTCTATCGGTCAGCAAATCCCCCCTTGTTACCATACAGGGTATCCTCCTCCCATACGGGGACTATGCTGCACGCCAGACGTCTCTGTGTGATTTACCAGCTGCCCCAGCCCGTACGATTTACAGGCTCCCTCTGTGACACATACCGTTTGGTCCACGGCTTCAGGAGGTTCTTGTCTGCTCCCGCGGTGAGCGGCTGGCAGCGGAGGCTCCTCCGAGGAAAGTGCTCGGGGTGCGCCTAGGGGCGTCCGCTCCGCAGTCGGTCCCGCAGCCTAGCAGAGAGTCTCCTGCCTGGCTCGCCAAACTGACGTGTGGAAAACAGACTCCACAATCAGTGAGATTGTAAAGTAGGTGTGTTCATTCAGCGCTGGGCAGCACGGGGGGTAGTCCCACCAAAGTCGTGCGCACCTGTCTCGGCAGTTCGCTTTAAATTTATACAGTCAAGTGTTACATATACATAGAGTTTCGCAATACGCCTATACATAGGCATGACCTATCCCCACTTCATATTAAAATTAGCTCCAGGAAGTCATTTCCATAGTCTCCTCTCAACTGCACTTGCGCAGTGCCTCTTTATGGTGGTCGTCTGGTGGTCGTGAAGATGAAGGCTGTATGTCTTCTTCAGGGTGAACTCTTAACCTTCTGTCCCTGCGCAGACTCAGTCGCTCCTTGGCATTTATCCAAATCACAAGGCCGGTCTTGGCTGGTTCTTGGAGTCGACTGCTGCTTCTTATCAGGGACTATCTCCTGTCCCAGCCAGCCTCAACAATGCAAACGTTAAACATCACTTCTCATCCCCTTGGGCCATGTCTACCTCTACTGAAACTTCTTTAACTTCATTATAAGCTAGATAATTATTAAACAATTCCTATCTACATTCATATATCTACTATATCTACTAAGGTTCCTTTGGTTCCCCGTCTCACATAGACTCATCTTATTACATCAGTTTTAAAATCTGCTAGGATTTTTGGCTAATTCTATTTAAACACAATTTTGTATACAATATGCACTTCATCCGTCCTCTGGGACTCCATCTAATTGCTTCATGCAGTCTGGACAGCTCTGAAATGCAAGATATTTCTCTCTCTGTAGCATATCATCCTGGCTGAAATGTGCTTTGATTGTGTTACGGATGCACGACTAACCAAATCCAACAGGTGTTAAAACTCAGATTTATTCTTCAGCAAAAGTTAGTTAGAAGTCGGGTAACATTTTATAAAACCACAGGCTCAATGATGTAAAGAGAATTAATACTACATGGCCAACTTAAGAATCCCCAAGATTTAAAGTGATGGCTCAAAACACACATATCACTCACCTAAAAGCTGAGGGCTCTCTCCCTCGAGGAGTTACCTCGGGCGGTGCCCGGCCCGAGGGGGAGTCCCTGACTGCAGACCCGCTGCTCCAAGGAGGACTGCCAACGTGTCCTCTGGCGGGACCCCGTTTATACCCCTGTCGAATCTGACCTGTGGTCATTTAATTCTATTGGCTAGGAGGGTCACCTCGGTGTACCTGGTGCATCTCAATTGGCCAGTTCAAGTTTCAACCTGCAGCCTCCAGGGTTTCCTTCCCCTTCTCCCTTCCTGGAGAAGTTTCGTTTCCTGCTGACAGGATGTGGGGGGCGGGCTGTACTGCCACAGATTGTCAAAGCTTCCCATCCTACATGCAAGGGTATTGGAGCATGCTGACAGTCTCCCACTTTGGCAGCAATGTCTTATACTCAGATCAGCTTGTTGGAATCTCCATAACCTATGTGTTGCTTGAATGCCTTGGCAATAGTTTACGATATTTTCTAATGGCTGATGATCAGAAAGTATGTTCATCTTGTACTCTGAGAGATGACTCAGAAAAAGGCTGATTCAGAAAGCATAGCCAATAAGTAGTCTTTTTTTACCTTAGGTATCACATTTCTGCAGGACTGTTGTACGTCAGGGCTAGTACTTAAGATATTTCTTACTCTTTCAAAGGAGTATTTCTGCTGGCTCTGGCCTTTTTCCTTGTTGTATCATGCAACAGATAAATACCTGCAGTAGATAAATTGTATGGGTCCTTGAGAAGCTGCATAGTTCATCCTTGACTCAAGTTACAGCTATACCTGAACCAGGTCTGGCATGTTTATTGGATCAGCTCTTTAACCACTCCCATGGTAGACACTCCACAATCTCCCTAAACAATCTGTTCCAATGCTTCATTCTTCTTAGCAGTAGAAAAATTTTCATAATCTCTAAGAAAAACATTCTTGCAACAATTTAAGCCCACTACTTCCTATCCTGTTCCCAGCAGCTACGGAAATCAGTTTATGACCTTCCCCCTTGCAACAGCTTTCTATTATATTTGAAGCTTATTGTCTTCTCTTGTCTCTTCTTATTTTTTCAGTTTTCCTTTATAGTTTATGTTTTCTGACATATCATCATTTATTTGCTTTTCCCTGCCTTGTTCTGACTGTCTACATTTCTTGAAGTGTACTGCCCACAATGTATTCAATATTTCATATGAAGCTACTTTTTTAGCACTACTGAGTAAACAGGAAAAATGTTTGCATGTCTCATTACAGTCACTTTTTTTCTCTACAGTTTGGCATTATTGATTTGTGTTCAGGTCCTAATCCCCCCCAAACTCCAGAACCTCCACTGCAGAGTCACTTCCCAGCCAATTCACTGTCTAGTGGTTACGTATTATTCTTAAGTATTGGATTTTGTCATTTGTACTGAATTTCATTGCATTTTCTCAAAATGTATCTCCATTTTGTTCAGATTTTTTTGAATTTTCTCTTGACCCTAAAGTTCCTGCAGCTTTTTACATCTTCCAGCTGTCAGTGGATGTAATTAATGTATTCTCTGTTCATTCACCTAAGCCACTATTGGAATCAGTGGTTAGTGGCAGATCTATAAGGTTTCCCATATGTATGGGAAGGAAATGTTTTATATCTTGTTAATTTTCTTAAGGGTTCATAAGCTTCTAGTTAATACTCAGAACTTTTTTGAAAAATAGTTGGCTTTCCTAGAAATTCCTGGATTCATAGAATCATAGAATGGTTTGGATTGGAAGGGACCTTTAAAGGTCATCTAGTCCAACCCCCCTGCAGGGTCATCGTCAACTAGATCAGGATGCTCAGAGCCCTGTCCAACTTGACCTTGAATGCTTCCAGGGATGGGGCATCTACCACCTCTCTGGGAAACCTGTTCCAGTGTTTCACCACACTCGTAAAAAATTTCTTCCTTCTATCTAGTCTGAATCTACCCTCTTTTACTTCAAAACCATTAAGCCTTGTCCTATCGCTACAGGCCCTACTAAAAACTCTGTCCCCATCTTTCTTATAAGCCCCCTTTAAGTATAGAAAGGCCACAATAAGGTCTCCCTGGAGCCTTCTCCAGACTGAACAACCCCAACTCTCTCAGCCTTTCCTCATAGGAGAGGTGTTCCATCCCTCTGATCATTTTTGTGGCCCTCTTCTGGACCCGCTCCAACAGGTCCATGTCTTTCTTGTCTTCTGGGACCCCAGAGCTGGACACAGTACTCCAGGTAGGGTCTCACCAGAACAGAGTAGAGGGGAAGAATCACCTCCCTCGACTTGCTGGCCACGCTTCTTTTTATGCAGCACAGGATACGGTTGGCTTTCTGGGCTGCGAGCTCACATTACCAGCTCATGTCCAGCTTTTCATCCACCAGTACCCCCAAGTCCTTCTCCACAGGGCTGTTCTCAATTCATTCATCCCCCAGCCTGTAATGGTACTGGAGGTTGCTCCAACCCAGGTGCAGGACCTTGCACTTGGCCTTGTTGAACCTCATGAGGTTCATATGGGCCCACTTCTTGAGCTTGTCCAGGTCCCTCTGGATGGCATCCCTTGTCCCTCAGGTGTGTCAACCCCACTCAGCTTGGTGTCATCTGCAAACTTGCTGAGGGTGCACTCAATCCCACTGTCTCTGTTGTTGATGAAGATATTGAACAGTGCTGGCCCCAATACAGACCCCTGAGGGACACCACTCATCACTGATCTCCATCCAGACGCTGAGCCATTGACTGCTACCCTCTGGATGCGACCATCCAGCCAATTCCTTATCCAGCAAACAGTCCATCCATCAAATCCATCTCTCTCCAATTTAAAGATGTTGGGAGGTACCGTGTCAAAGGCCTTACAGAGGTCCAGATAGATGACATCTGTAGCTCTTCCCTTGTCCACTGATGCAGTCACTCCATTGTAGAAGGCCACTAGGTTGGCCAGGCAAGACTTGCCCTTGGTGAAGCCATGCTGGCTGTCTCAAATCACCTCCCTGTCCTCCATGTGCCTTAGCATAGCTTCTAGGAGGATCTGTTCCATGATCTTCCCAGGCACAGAGGTGAGGCTGACAGGTCGGTAGTTCCCAGGGTCCTCCTTTCTACCCTTTTTAAAAATGGGTGCAATGTTTCCCTTTTTCCAGTCCCTGGGGACTTCACCTGACTGCCATGACTTTTCAAATATCATGGAGAGTGACTTGGCAACTACATCAGTCATTTCCCTCAGGACTCTGGGATGCATCTCGTCAGGTCCCATAGGCTTATGTATGTTCAGGTTCCTCAGGTGGTCTCAAACCTGATCTTCTCTTACAGTGGGAGGGACTTTGCTCCCCCAGTCCCTGCCTTGAGGTCCATCCACTCGAGAGGTGTGGGAAGAGAGATTGCCAGTGAAGACTGAGGTAAAAAAGGTTTTTGAGTACCTCAGCCTTCTCCTCGTCTGTTGTTACCAGTTTGCCAGTTGTGTTCATTGGGGTGGTACACTTTCTTTGACCTTCCTTTTCTGGCTGACATACCTGTAGAAGCCCTTCTTATTATTCTTTGTGTCCCTTGCCAAGTTCAGCTCCAGCTGCGCCTTGGCCTTCTTGACCCCATCCCTACACAACTGGGCAGCGTCCCTATACTCTTCCCAGGATACCTGTCCTTGCTTCCACTGCCTGTGCATTTCCTTCTTGCCCTTCAGTTTGACCAGCAGGTCTCAACTTATCCATGCCCATCTCTTGCCATCCTTTCCTGATTTCTTACACCTGGGGATCGAGAGCTCTTGCACTCTATGGAAAGCATCCTTAAAGATCTGCCAGCTCTGTTCCGCTCCCTTGTCCCGGAGGGCAGTTTCCCAGGGGGTCCTATTGACTAACTCCTTGAACAGCTGGAAATATGCTTTCCTAAAATTCAGAGTCCTGACTTTACTCTTCACCTGTCCCATATCCCTCAGGACTGCGAACTCCACCAGTGCATGATCACTGCAGCGCAGGCTGCCTCCAATTTTGATGTCACCGATTAGCTCACTTGCTTTGGTGACCATCAGGTCCAGTATCACATTCCCTCTCATAGGGCTGTCTATTACCTGGCTTAAGAAGTTATCCTCAATGCACTCCAGGAGTCTCCTGGATTGCCTACAGCTCGCTGTGCTACTTTTCCAGCAGATGTTGGGGTCCTTGAAGTCCCCCAGCAGGATGAGAGCCTGTGAGCATGATACTTCCTATAGCTGGAGTAAGAAGGCTTTGTCAGTAGGCTCCCCTTGATCGGGCAGCCTGTAGTAAACACCAACCACAAGGTTCTCTTTGTTGGCTCAGTCTCTAATTCTTACCCATAAGCTTTCAACCTGCTCATGGCTGTTCTTCAGAGACAGCTCTTGACAATCTATCCGTTTCTTGATGTAGATGACAACCCCTCCGCCCCTCCTTCCTCGCTTGTCCCTTCTGAACAGTCTGTAGCCATCAATAGCAGCACTCTAGTCATGGGATTCGTCCCACCAAGTTTTAGTAATGGCAACTAGGTTGCAGCTTTCTAGCAGCACAGTGGCTTCCAACTCCTCCTGTTTGTTGCCCATGCTGCATGCATTAGTGTAGAGGCACTTCAGCTGGGTTGTTGGCCGTGTCACCTTCTTAGAGGAACACACCTTAATTCCTTTGAGGTATTTCACTGGTGTTTCCCTGTTGGCTCCTATTATCTCAGGAGCCCCTGGTTCCTCTCTGTAAGACTTCAAGTGTGCTCCACTGTACCTGGCACATCTCAGAGCAACAGGCTGAGGGCCCTCATTAGCACCCCGTCTCTCAAACCTTGACGTGTCATCCCATGGCTTGTCACGGGCAAGCCTGATATTATCCCCCTCCCCCTTCAAGTCTAGTTTAAAGCTCTGCCAATGAGCCCTGCTAGCTCATGAGCAAAGACCCTCTTCCCCCTCTGAGAAAGATGAATCCCATCTGACACCATCAGGCCTGGTGCCATGTAGACCATCCCATTATTGAAAAACCTGAAATTGTGGCAGTGACACTGGCCATGGAGCCATGTATTAATAGACTGAGTTTGTTTGTTTCTTCCAATGTCTCTGCCTGCAACTGGAAGGATAGAGGAAAAAATTACTTGTGCTCCAGATTCCCTTACCAACCATCCCAAGGCCCTGAAGTCTCTTTTGATTGCCCTTGGACTACACGTTGTGGCTTCATCGCCACCCACATGGAAGAGCAATAATGGTTAATAGTCCGAGGGCTGTACCAGGCTAGGAAGTTTCCTAATGATGTCCTTAACCCGGGCCCCAGGGAGGCAGCAGACTTCCTTAAGAGGAGGGTCTGTCTGGCATATTAGAGCCTCTGTCCTTTGGTTTCAGGATTTCTTTAATGGCTCTGTCTCTTCGTGTCCAGCAGGAATCCTTCTGACATTAACAGTGTTTGATGCAGGAGACCTCAAGACCTACTTGTGTTCAGCATTTCAATACTCAGTGTTCTGAACATATTTCCATCCTGTCCTAGTTAGTTGTTTTGATCCTGAATTCTCACTTCCTTTAATTCTCCTTTTATAAGAAAAAATATCATCTGCTATAATCTTGTATAATCTGTGAATTAGCAGTAGGGCTAGCCACACACCTATAGGTGTACATCTGGTCTGATTTACACTAGGATTGAATTACTACATTCACACCTGCCAAAAGCTGTGAGATGAGATCTGTGGTTGCCTTGCTTGTGGTGACTGTGTTGCCCACACATTGACTTTCTGGAACTCCAAGCATGATGGAAGCAGAAACGTTTCTTGTTCCACAGTTTTCACCATGTGCTCTTCCAGTGGCCTCAAGAATATTTTATTGAAAATCATCATTTTTTGGCATTTTTCTAGCCCATTACTAATGCTTGTCAAGACCACTGGGACTGCATTGCAGCTTATTTAAGAACATAGATGTGTACATTACACTTAACTTACAGCTGTTAGGTGACTGTGCAGGTTTCCTTAGTGCTCAAATGCTGAGGAACTTGGAGATTGTTAGAGATATTCTCTGGAAGTCTGTCTTCAGGCACTATCTGCACTTCTATTCTTTGCATGCCACTGACCACCCAGTATGTCTGTTTCTCACATTCTCAGGGGCACTGCTGTTCCTAGACTGGAAATTATCTTTTTTTTTCTTCTTGATTTCTGCAGAGTGTGCACTTGAATGTGAAACCTGCATTTCTGGTCCATCCTTGTCCTGTGTTACTTAGCTTGATTCTGTGGATCTGTTGTGCAGCCTAGGATGCCCTTTAATACAGTGTTGCCATTGCTAGTAACAGGCCAAGGGTTTTATATTAAGCTAAGAGGCCTCAGGACTTGTCTGGGTTTGGACCTGTCTTGGGCTGCCTGGAGCTTTGTCTGAGCTTCCTTAGCTGCAAGAACAGTTGCTTAACAACCAGTTGACCACTGCTTCATTTATTTAAGGTTTTGCTTAGCTTTGTACAATGATGGAGAAACTCGCGTTATTATACGTGGCTTTGTAACTGATGGGTAGTAATTGCACATGGTTATTCTGTGTTGAACGAACTATTTATGACGCTAGAATTAAAATGCAGCATAGAGAAGTACAGGCATGGGGTGATAGTGAAGGCTTTGAAGGTGTGGACACAGGACTACACCAGCAGCCCTGGGGCTAAAAGGAACTCGCCAGTGGTAATTACTGGTCATTCAGAGAATGCAACTTTGGGAGCTGGATAAGCTGGTTTTAGGGATAGCAAAGAGGAAAAAAAAATCAAGTATCTAACAAATATAAAGCAGACCATATATAGTAAATCTGGCCATAACATGGAATTGCAGAGCAGCAAAGAAAGAGCAAGGGGTTAGTGTGTCTTGCAAAATGCATAAAAATAATCCCATGCAGATTCGAGAGTGAGGAGGAAGAAAACCCCACCATCAACATCAATCCCCTGGCAAAGAGCTAGGCATGCTAACAACTTGCCACAACACCCCATCTCCCCCATCACCCCTCAGACTCCAGCCATCAGCTTAGGACCCAGAGGGATGGCAGATGGGTGAAAAGGGGTACTTACTAGGAATTATATGTATAACAATTTTAACTGCATTATTATGGAGACTTTTTCTGTGATAGTATTATTTATTTTTGTGGCATTGTATATAGCATGCTTCTTCGGCCCACATAAACTGCACAAGTTGCAGTGCAGCCATTCTATCCTAGTTGGATTTATACTTCTGTACTATTAGCTTCCCTTTTTACTTGGTGGCATCTCTCTAGTGCAGTGAAACCTAAGTTTGCAGTGGTTATGCAAGCAAAGGACTCTGAAAGTAGGCATGAAACTTAGGAGTCTGCATGTGATTCCAATAAAAGACATCTCTTAGCAAACAAACTTCCAATTTTCTAACACTACAACTTGTGGCATCAGCAAGGGGGCCACTCTGTGATGAAGTTGGTGTATAGTTTGCAGTTGGCTCTTCATTTAAAATTACCTAAGCAGAGGCAAACTTCAGGAATCTTCCAAATAAAGAGGTCAGCATCTTCAAAATAGCCTTTGCAAGCAACGTTATCAACAATGCCTCTTAAGTTTTTATGGCTTTTTCCAGTAAGATCTCCTTGATTATTCATAGAATATTTTCAGTGTGCCTTGATATATATTTTAATGAAGTGGCTGAGTTACTGACTAATAAAAGCACACATTTATTGTGATAAAATTTTTGGGAGAATATGAAGTTTCCAGTTTGTTACAGTAATACCACTATAATTTGTAACAATAAAGTACTTATAGCCATGAACCCATAGCTTAGTGCATCACAGAATTGGGGCAAAAATGTGTTGCTATTGTAATGATTCAGAGAAACTTAATTCAGTCCTTAAAGGCACAATGTTGTAGTCAAAGGAAAACCAGAAGCAATCCCAGACTAAGAAACTAAGGCCCGGTGACTCGGGAATTTTCACCTGAAGACGGCATGTTATATGAACACAGTGTGAACTCTTGCAGAAGACTAGGAAACAGGTCATGATAAATAGTAGGGTACAGAGATGAGTGGGATGTGATTGGTGGGATGCTGCAAGGCTAGTTAGTTTATGTCCAGCTTTATGTAACATCATTTTAAACTACCCCCTTTGAGATCATTAAACAGGATGTTAATGAAATTAACAGATGATGCAGATGAATACTGCAAACACAACTGAAAAAAAGAGAAGCAGGAAATAACAAGGAGTCACCCTGACAAATGCAAGATAATACATCTGGAAAACAATAATTCAAAATGCAGATTATTTTTTCCTCTGTGGCGGGATGACTCTCAGCTACACCAGAATTGGTGGATGGCAATTTGTGTTTCTGTGTTTCCTCTGAGAAGGAAGACAAAAAAAAATGCATGTTGAGCTTTTGCCAAAAGGATTGCTCCTGACTGAGCAGCTTGAGTGAGACCTGGACAAGGAACATAGTACATTCTGTCCCGCAGCCACTGAGGAGTACAAAAGTGGTTGGGATGGCTTTCATCTGAAAATCAGCTTGGTAAATACAGCGTAGAAGTGTCTCCTTTTGCTAGCACCAGATGCTGATGTCACATGTACTACAAGTTAAAAGTGCTCCTTTCTATTTGCAGTCTTGCAGATTTAGCTGGCTCTCTGAGAGGCAAAGTTGTCTCCCATCAGCTTTAAAAATCTGCTTTCTCTCTCCTGCTTGTAATTGAAACTCTTTGCATCCTTAACATCCCAGACTTTTCAAAGGGAAGTTGCAGGAAGATAGAAGACTTTTTATCACTCTTTCCCTCTCTAGTTTGGAAATTTTCATATTTCAGAAAGCTCTTCTGCTGATCTCTTCCCAGTTGTGCTGTTATCCATATGGCTGTGCTTCAGGTACTCTGTTTTAGAGTTTCTCATGGATGTTGAATTGTTGGGACAGACATTTTTCCCTTGTAAAAACAATCTTGAACCATTTTTGGGTTTGGGTTTGTTTTTTTGGTTGGGTTTTTTTTTTTTTTTTCCTGCATGTAAACAGTTATATAGAGATTTCAAGAAAATATATGTTAAGGAAATATATGGTAATGAAAAAATAATTCTGATATTGGACTTGCCAGCCTGTTATAAATTGTCCATATGTAGTAAAGTGGAAAATACTTCCTGGTTTGTTGATTTACTAAACAGTCCATGCTCAACTTCAGGATTCATGATCCTTGTAAAATTTGGTATTTAGACAATGCCAGCACAGCAGACTCCTTGTTCACAGGAGGCTCTTCCTCATCCTGCAGTAACACAACTACTGGTAACTACCACAAGGCAGATTATCCTTGAATGCTAAGGATTGTCTAATAGGAAAATTATTCTGAAATGAACGTTCCCCTGTGTTACACTGACACAAAAAAAAAAAAAAAGACAAACCCTGATGGTTCAAACTATCATTTTGTTGCAGATTAACAGGTCACATGCATGCTAAAGTAACTGAGATCAGCTTTCTCTTTAATGTGACAACCATTTGCATACACATATATGTATACATATATTGTTTCTTTTATTGATGGGGACATGCTATGCAGTGAATTATGCCTGAGAAGTAACACACTACATATCTCAAGTGGTGCATTAATTGTGGATGAGCAGTTATCTTGGGGGATATTTACCCTAATTAAGGCAATATTTTGGGTGAAACATAGAGGACCAGAGAAACTGAAGCTGGCTATGCAATCAATGACAGGCACAGCCGATGAAGGAACTAGTGGAAGTGTCTGCAGTAAGTATTTTAATCTGAGAGACATGAGTCTCCCTCACCCCACTTGGTATATGCTTAGGCAAAACACTGATATTAACCCTTTGCAGAATGGAACAATGTACTGGAGTAGCCCAGAGCACCACAAAATGGAAAAAGAAAAAGAAAGAAAGAAAAAAAAAGGAGATAATTAGACTGACACAGTGCTAAAAATTATCTTCTTGGTGAGATTTTCTCCAGTTCTGAGGAACCCATTTTTAGTTATCCTCAGTTCTGAAATTCAGGCTTATGGGATTGCAATGAAACTTTTTTGGGAAACCTTTCCTGGAGTGGTGGGGCTGCCAGATGGGCACCCCAGGCTGGTTGTAGGATGAAGGTGAGGGATGAAGATGATGCACATCCATGCATCACAGCCCATGGTCATAAAGAAATTAATGAGTCAACTTTCAAAGTTTACATAATGTTTTCTAAACATGTAGTAAAATCATTCTGTAAAGCAAGAAAGATTACAGAAGAAGGTTTTAATGAAAATGACAGCTGCCGCTGTTATCACTGCCACACTTCAGAGTGTGGGTATATCACACTGGCAATTCAGGTTGAAATGGCTCCTTTGGAAATATACCCGGAATGACATGTCATTTAATTCTGAATTCTGCTTTGTGCTTGTCTGGCTTCATTATGTTCTTTAACTAACTTGTTCTGGCACTCAGTTCTCTGCACAGAATTGAGAAAAAATTGAGTTCCTTTGGGAAGTGAGGGTGCAGTGCTGGCTCTCCACATCCCAGGCTTGGCATTGATACTGTTTATTAGTGAATCATGCTGCACTGCTTGGGAGCCAGGGTATTTTTTTAATTAAAAACAATTGGAATCTCAAACATAGATCCCTCTGCCTGCAAGAATGAATGCAGGGGTTGCAATCTGACAGAGTCCTGGGCAGAATCAAATCTTGCTATTTAGCTTACACTCTTTATAAATGTCTAGAAAAATAGACAGGACCTCAGTGGGACAGCTAGACTATCTTTCTTGTTCCTAAGGCACGATCAGCATTCCCATTTGCTTTGCTCAGCATTCCTGAGTGGTTGGGCTTTGGTTTCATTTTTAATCTGCTGATTAAAAGTGATTTTTTTGCAGGGAATTTTACAGTCAGTTTTTACCATGTGGGGAATTTTTATTGTTAATTACCATGATATCATTAGACATAGAGTAGATGCTTGGGGGGGGAGCTATACATAGCTAGTTGCCCTCTGCAGCACAAACATTCAGCTCCCAACATTAACATGATTTATTTGACTCCTACTAACACCACAATCAAATATATTGTGCCAGTAGCACAGAGTGAAATGGAGTTCAGAAGCCAGCACCTCTGCTAATGGAAATGAGTGCTAAGGAGTCGCTGTTACTTAAGCCAGCAGAGGATGTCGCCTTGGGTTTTAGTATGTTTGTTTTTCCAGAAATTGTCACAAAGACAGACACTAGTTTTGTTTTAATTAGACAGAAAGCTGGGCCAGAGTTCTGTCTGCAGAGCATAGCGCTGCAAAGTGGAAGAAGTGAGTCTGCACCAGCACAATGTGAACATATCTCCGAGGTGAGCTAGTTGATTACACAAGGGATTGGGACTGATTGCCAGCTCTCCCAGTTGGAGAACAGCTCTGGGCAGCAGCAAGAGAGAGCGTGCCAAGACAGTCAAATGTCCACTATGGGGATGGGGGGGATTAGCAGAACTGTGGTTTTGGGGATCATAACATATGAGTCAACTTTTAAATGTAATTATTCCTTCTGCACACTCCTTAATAAAGTGCCTTGGTACAAGCACTGTAGATAGTCTTGAATCTTTTATTTTCTGTAATTGTGAAGAAATCTGTCAACCTCTTTTCAATATGTTTCTACAGGCACAGGAACTTCTGAACAATACCTGGAGATTTACTGCTTTAAGTTACTTGGATGAAAACCACTATAGAAATAAGAGGTTTTTAAAGCTATGATTCTCATTGTTAGACCATAGTTATGTAACAATATCAGACAAAAAGCTGAACAAATGTAAATTAGATCAAATAGGATCATTAGATTGGTTTTGTATGTGATGCAATCTGTGGAGCCTGTACATGCAGTGTGCATAATGTGCAACTTAACTGGAACGCATGTACAGCACCTGGGTGCAAATTGCGCATGGGATTCCTACAATGAAAGCTCTGCTTTCTTCTTTTTCAGAAGTGGAACACCCACCTGAGGGATTTCCAACACTACCGCTAGCACGTTTAAGCTACAACATTTAACTTGTATCTGGAGTTTGTACCTATAAATGGCATCAAATGTGCATGTGTCTGCTGTTAATTGATTGCAGGGAATAGGGCTTACAGATGCTTCTGTTGCAGCAAGTAGCAAAAAAAAGCCCTTGCCCAAAAATGTTTCTGGTTAAAAAGTATATTCATAGATATTTTATAAAACTACAAGAAACAGCTACTTTTAGCAAACCAGGTGCCTTTACTTGACCACGTGTGTGTCTGGTGCTTGAATTAAGACTTGTATCACCTTACTGTTTTCTTAGGGCTGTTCTCATTTACAATCATTATAAAACCCTAAGGTCCTGTGCTGTATATTGGTGCCATGAGCACTATTACAACCATGATGATCAGCTAACGATGTGTCAAGATGACCAGGAGCAGCAGAAGCCTTGAGCGTGTTTTGAAGAGAGGGTTTGCTTAAGGGAAAATAACACCTTGAGATTTGCGTAAGGAAATAATTTTAAACTAGGAAAATAAAATAGCCTTGAAAAAAGCATCTGGATATTAGACAGTTATTCAGAGCTCATAATACACAGTGGTACTGTGTTGAGGATTTCTTGGCTGGGCGAGGGCATGTGAGCAATCCAGCCTTTAGCTTGGAACGAAGCATAAGTTTACAAAGTGCTGAAGCGGACAAGGACGCTGTGTCCTTGTACGCTGGGAAAAGGAAGATAGGAAGAGCCTGACAAACAACTCCTGGATGCCGAAGAATGAGATAAGTAACCGCTGGACACCTCGTGAAGAAGCTTGAACAGCCAATAGAGGATAAGATAGCATCGCGTGAAACGGGGTATTGTACCAATTAGAGTATTGTATAAGGTGCGTGCATAAGCGCATAAGGTATATAACTGTGCTGAAAGTTGTAGTAAATGGGCTTCACTTGATCACATTGGTCTGTGTGTGATGTCCCCTGTGGATCCTCCGCGGCAGTACTGTATGTCGCTCACTCAGCAGCTAAAATCAGGTGATTATGTAAGGAGACCACAGCATACAACTGAATAGCTACTGTATTGGGTTAATGATGTCACTCGTTTATTGAGTCTTTAGCTATTCTATGGCTTGACCGGGGGCAGCATGAATTCAGTAGTCATGAAATTATAGCCAAGTTAAAATTTAGTGAAGTAAACGCAACAGAGCTTTTACAAGGGAAAGCAAAACAACTGCTAATGAAAGGTCCTCCCATCATGATTAGACCTAGGTGACATTGCCGCCAGCTGTTATTCTGTGTAAAGCTTCAGGAAAGCATGTTTGTAACTTTTAAACCATTGATAATAGAAATGCTTCATTGAATCTATCAGTTTGCAATTGGTTTGTAGAGATCAGATTAGCTATTGATTTTAGCATTTTGATTATTGACTATGAAATTTATTATGTTTGCATTGAGGTCCTATCCCCAAGACAATTTATGAACTCTGTACTGTATACACTGTTGACGTGTATAAATAAATACATGTACGCCAAAGGTAAAATGAGAAATTTTATCCACACATAATAATATGCCATTGTAGTGGGTTGACCCTGGTTGGATGCCAGGTGCCCACCAAAGCTGCTCTATCACTCCCCCTCCTCAGCTGGATGGGGGGGAGAAAATATAACAAAAGGCTCGTGGGTCAAGATAAGGACAGTTTAATAAAGTGATAGCAAAGGTTGCGCGCGCGAAAGCAAAGAAAAAACAAATGATGTTATTCTCTACTTCCCATCAGCAGGCGATGTCTGGCCACTTCTCGGGAAGCAGGGCTTCAGTACGCGTAGTGGTTGCTCCGGAAGACAAAAATGCCCCTCCTTCCGTCTCCCTTTACTTAACTTTTATATCTGAGCTGACGTCATATGGTATGGAATATCTGTTTGGTTAGTTTAGGTCAGCTGTCCTGGTTATGTCCCCTCCCAAGATTTTGCCCTGCCCTAGCCTGCCATTGGGGTGGCAAAAATGTTGGAGAGACAGCCTTGATGCTGTGCCAGCATTGCTCAGCTGTAGCCAAAACACTGGTGTGCTATCAACACCTTTCTAGCTACTGATGCAGAGCACAGCACTATGAGGGCTGCTATGGGGAGTATTAACTCCATCCCAGCCAGACCCAATACAATCTCCACCCCTTATTCCATACCATTTGCGTCATGCTCAGGTCCCACATAATTTAATACACATATATCTTCTAACCATGCCATTGTACTTAATTCTCATTTCTGAAATCCCTTCTTACCAACACTTACAACTGAAACTACATACTTAAACCACCTTTATACCCAACATACAGATTTATGCATTCTTATTAATTACTCTCCCCTGTCCTTTAACAGATGGATATTCCATGGGCTTCTTCCACTCCTCCAGATGTTCATAAGAACAGGCTATGACTTGGGCCCCATCTGTCAAGATGAGTGGTCAGGACAGGAGAAGCAGTATATTCAGTTGTTGGGCACCAACACTGGCTTGGTTTGGGTCACCGATGCACTCGTTTGGTTCCTTGCGAAGTTCACTCCTCTGCAGTTCAGGTCATTCCTGCTACATTACTTCCTACAACATACAACTCACATCACAGATTATTTTTCCCCCAAGGTTAAATCTCCTTGAGGCACACATGGGGTCTCCCCATCCTTCTGCATTACCCACCAAGTACACCCAAGTCCCTGAGCAAAGACAATCCCATGAATGGGTTTGTCTTTTCCCAAGGGAGGTGCAATCCACACTGCCTTCCCCAGCCACTTCCCCATGTGCACTACGGGGACCTTATCTCCTCCCACAGTATGTAGGGGTTTTGTTTGGGCAGGACCAGGATGGTTAGCAGATCCTCTGGTCTTATCCAGCCAGGTGGCTTCTGCTAAATTTGTATCCCAATGCTTCCGTGTCCCATTGCCTAGCGCTCTCAACATAGTCTTTAACAGTCCATTATATCTCTCAATCTTTCCAGATGCTTGCGGGTGATAGGGGATGTGGTACACCCACTCAATGCCGTGTGTCTTTGCCCAGGAACTTATGAGGTTATTTTGGAAATGAGTCCCATTGTCTGATTCAATTCTTTCTGGGGTACCGTGTCGCCATAAAATTTGCCTTTCAAGTCCTAACATGGTGTTTCGGGCAGTGGCATGGTTTACAGGATATGTTTCTAGCCAACCAGTAGTTGCTTCCACCATGGTGAGTACGTAGCGCTTGCCTTGGCGTGTTCATGGCAGTGGTCCAATGTAGTCAATTTGCCAGGCCTCGCCATATCGAAAACCCAGCCTCCGCCCTCTGTTCCAGGGAGACTTTACTCTGGTGGCTCGCTTGATTGCAGCAAATGTTTCACATTCATGAGTGACCTGTGTGATGGCCTCCATGGTCAGGTCCACCCCTCGATCACGAGCCCACCTATATGTTGCATGTCTCCCTAGATGTCCCGATGTTTTGTGGGCCCATCGAGCTACAAATAGCTCACCCTTACGCTCCCAGTCCATGTCCACCTGAGCTATTTCTATTTTGGCAGCCTTGTCTACCTGTTCATTGTTTCGATGTTCTTGAGCGGTGTGGCTTTTGGGCATGTGAGCATGTACGTGACATACCTTTAGAGCCATGTGTTCTACATGGGCAGCAATGTCCTGCCACAATGCAGCTGCCCAGATGGGTTTACCCCTGCGCTGCCAATTGGTCTTCTTCCACTGCTGTAGCCACCTCCATAGGGCATTAGCCACCATCCAGGAGTCAGTATAGAGATAGGGTACTGGCCACTTTTCTCGTTCAGCAATATCTAGGGCTAGTTGGATGGCTTTCACTTCTGCAAACTGACTTGACTCACCTTCTCCTTCAGTGGCCTCAACGACTTGGCGTGTGGGACTCCACACGGCAGCTTTCCACTTCCGATGGTTCCCTACCAAACGACAGGATCCATCAGTAAACAAAGCATAACGCCTTTCGTCTTCTGAATAACTCATTATATGGTGGTGCTTCTTGGGCACGAGCCACCTCCTCAGGCGATGCTCCAAAATCTCTGCTTTCTGTCCACTCCATGATCTTTTCCAGGATTCCTGGGCGGTTGGATTTCCCCAGTCGAGCTCGTTGCGTAATCAATGCTATCCACTTACTCCATGTAGCACTGGTTGCATGATGTGTAGGGGGGATGTTTCCTTTGCACATCCAACGTAGCACGGGCAATCGCGTTGCCAAGAGGAGATATGCTTCTGTACCAACAACTTCTGCAGCAGCTCGAACCCCTTCATATGCTGCTAGTATCTCTTTTTCAGTCGGGGTGTAGTGGGCTTCTGATCCTTGGTACTCCCGGATCCAAAACCCTAATGGTCGACCTTGGGTTTCTCCTGGTGTTTTCTGCCAGAGGCTCCAGGTGAGACCATGCTCCCCAGCTGCAGTGTAGAGTACATTTTGCACATCTGGTCCTGTCCAGACAGGCCCAAGACCTACTGCACGAGCTATTTCCTGTCTGATATGCTCAAAGGCTTGTTCTTGCTCAAGGCCCCACTCAAAATAGTTCTTCTTTCGGGTCACTCGATAGAGAGGGCTCACAAGCTGACTGTAACCTGGAATATGCATTCTCCAGAACCCCACAAGGCCTAGGAAAGCTTGTGTTTCCTTCTTGTTAGCTGGTGGAGACATAGATGCTATCTTGTTAACCACATCCATAGGGACATGACGGCGTCCATCCTGCCATTTTATTCCCAAGAACTGAATCTCCTGTGCAGGTCCCTTGACCTTGCTTTTCTTTATTGCGAAACCAGCTTTCAGAAGAATCTGAATTATTCTTTTCCCCTTCTCAAACACTTCTTCTGCCTCATTGCCCCACACGATGATGTCATCTATGTATTGTAAATGTTCAGGGGCTTCGCCTTGTTCCAGTGCTGTTTGGATTAATCCGTGACAAATGGTAGGACTGTGCTTCCACCCCTGGGGCAGTCGATTCCAGGTGTATTGGACGCCTCTCCATGTGAAAGCAAACTGTGGCCTGCACTCTGCTGCCAAAGGAATGGAGAAAAATGCATTGGCAATATCAATTGTAGCATACCACGTGGCTGCCTTTGATGTCAGTTCATATTGGAGCTCTAACATGTCTGGTACAGCAGCACTCAGTGGCGGTGTCACTTCATTCAGGCCGCGATAATCTACTGTTAACCTCCACCCTCCATCAGACTTTTGCACTGGCCATATAGGACTATTAAAAGGTGAATGAGTCTTGCTGATGACTCCTTGGCTCTCTAGGTGATGAATCAGCTCATGGATGGGAGCCAGGGAGTCTCGGTTTGTCCGATATTGCCGACGGTGCACCGTCCTGGTAGCGATTGGCACCTGCTGTTCTTCAACTTGCAACAATCCCACAATGAAGGGATCTTCCGAGAGGCCAGGCAGAGTAGATAACTGTTTGATCTTCTCTGCATTTACAGTGGCTACACCAAACGCCCATCGGTACCCCTTTGGGTCCTTGAAGTACCCTCTCTTGAGGTAGTCTATGCCAAGGATACAAGGGGCCTCTGGGCCAGTCACAATGGGGTGCTTTTCCCACTTGTCCCCTGTCAAGCTCACTTCAGCCTCCAGTATAGTCAATTCTTGGCATCCCCCTGTCACTCCAGAGATCCAGATGGGTTCCGTGCCCCTGTATCCTGATGGCATCAGTGTACACTGTGCACCAGTGTCTACCAAAGCCTTATACTTCTGTGGGTCTGATGTGCCAGGCCATCGAATCCACACAGTCCAGTATATCCGGTCATCCCTTTCCTCCTCCTGGCCGAAGGCAGGGACCCTCTATTGCTGTTCCTCATCAGAATATTCACTGTCCGATCCTTGCGGTACCAGACCAGAAGTCCCCTCACCAGAATCAAGGGAGGTGGTTTCAGTTCTTCTATGCCTGGAGGATCGCTGAGTGCTTTCTTGGGCCTCTACAGCAACGACGCTGACAGCCTTCTTCTTGGGTGACCCCTTCTTAACAGCTGTCTTCCCTCTCAGTTCACGTACGTGGGCTTCCAGCTTAAAGGTGGGTTCACCATCCCACTTCCTCATGTCCTCCCCCTGGTCAAGCAGGAAGAACCAGAGTGTACCACGTGGCATACGCCTTGGGCTCCCTTTCCCTCTGACTGGGGCAGGAGAGGACTGGTTTCTTGGAGCATCCCTAACAGCCAAGGCACTGTCCTGTAGGGATGAGGAAACACAGAGATTTTCCTCAAAGTTTTGGAGCCAAGACGACACTTTCTCCACAGTTGGTGTTTCCATATCTGGGCAATACATTGCTGCCAAGCTGTTAGAATACGATGCTGGGGCACCTTGAATCACCTTTCGCCACATGGCCCGTGTGCACAGGACATCCTCTGGATCTTTGGAGACTTCCTCATCATCTAGATCACTGTAGATGACTTCCACCACTGCTAACTCTCTCAGGTACTGGATGCCTTCATCTGCGGTAGTCCACTTTTCTGAGGAATTCACAAGATCTTCCTTGAATGGATATCTTGCCCTCACACTTGAGAGGAGCCAGCTCCAGAGACTGCAAACTGCTGCCTCTTTTCCAATTCCTCTTTCAATTCCCCGGTTTCTAGCGAGGGATCCCAGCTGTTGGGCTTCCTTGCCTTCCAGTTGCTGACTATCAGCCCCATTATCCCAGCATCGGAGCAGCCAGGCAGCAATCCGCTCACCTGGCTGGCGGCTGTAATCTTTCCGCAAGTTCCGAAGTTCTGAGGACGTCAGGGACCGGGTAGTTTCCGCTTCCTGTTTAAGTTCCCTCACTCCTTCCTCCAATTTCCTTACCGAAGGACCAGCTTCTAGATCAAGCCTTTCCTCTTCTTCTTCTTCTCTCACTAATCGATGGTATGGACCCGTTGATCTCCTTGTCCACTGCTTCCTTTTCACTACTGGGGCAATTACTGTAGTTGTTGTTGTTTGGGTCCCTATCTCGAGCATGGTGTCCTCAGATGCTGTCTGGGTCCCTGCCTCAACCGTGGTCCTCTGACAGTGTTGAACTATGGCTCGGTAGGCATAGGCCAGGCCCCAGTACAGTGCGAGAAGCTGCTGGTTTTCATTGGGATAGGCAAGGCACCCTTCTATCAGGTGGCGCGTCAGTTCGCCAGGGTTGCTTGCCTGTTCGGGTGTAAAGTCCCAGGTTATGGGAGGTGATAACCATCCTAGGAATCTGCCCAAATCCTTCCATATACCCTGCCACCCAGGGACCGGTCACTTGAGGGCACATTTCAGTATTGCCTCACCTGAAAATTGTCTTCTCTTATACCAGGACGAGACCAGATTCCACAATACCCATGATATACCACCAGTATTAATTATTAGTATTGAACAGCTCACATAAGGGTGAACAAGGACCTCGGGAGCCTGCACAATAAAACCATTCACATCAATACCAGGTAGGGAGAGGGAGCTGTATTCCCTCATCTCCTCTACAAGATAGCTCCCCCAGCACAGCAAGGCCATCAGTGCCAGGGTAAAACACATAGACATTGTTTGTATTAGCACATTCTCAAGTTCTGTCATCCTTCTCACAAAATAGCTCCCCCAGCACAGTAAGGCCATCAATTCTAGGACAAAGCACATAGCCATTATTTGCATTAACATGTTCCAAAGCTCAGCAAAATAGAGATAAGCAAAGCAGCCAACAAACTCTGTGACCTGCACAGGAGCTTGCCACATAATAACTACTATAGCTATAGCACGCTTAATGCAAAACTGCCATTGTCATGTCCCTGTTGGGGTACCAAAAAGGCCTGTGGTAGGTTGACCCTAGGCTGGGCGCCAGGTGCCTACCAAAGCCGCTCTATCACTCCCCCTCCTCAACTGGACAGGGGAGAGCAAATATAACAAAAGGCTCGTGGGTCAAGATTAGGACAGTTTATTAAAGTGAAAGCTAAGGTCGCACATGAAAGCAGAGGAAAACAAAAGATTTTATTCTCTACTTCCCATCAGCAGGCAATGTCTAGCCACTTCCTGGGAAGCAGGTCTTCAGTACTCATAGTGGTTGCTCCGGAAGACAAACATAACATAACGAATGCCTCCCCTTCCATCTCCCTTTACTTAGTTTTTATAGCTGAGCAGACATCATATGGTATGGAATATCTGTTTGGTTAGTTTAGGTCAGCTGTCCTGGTTATGTCCCCTCCCAAGATCTTGCCCTGCCCCAGCCTGCCGGTGAGGGGGTGGGGGGGGAATGTTGGAGAGACAGCCTTGATGCTGTGCCAGCACTGCTCAGCAGTAGCCAAAACACTGGTGTATCAACACCTTTCTAGCTACCAATGCAGAGCACAGCACTATGAGGGCTGCTATGAGGAGAATTAACTCCATCTCAGCCAGACCCAATACACCTCCTCCCCCTCCTTCTTCACTGACCTTGGTGTCTGCAGGGTTGTTTCTCTTATGTGTTCTCACTCCTCTCTCAGGCTGCAGTTACTGTGCTGCCGCAACTTTTTTTTCCCCTTCTTAAATATGTGAGATGGGTTGACCCTGGCTGGACGCCAGGCGCCCACCAAAGCCGTTCTATCACTCCCCCATCCTCAGCTGGACAGGGGAGAGAAAAATATAACAAAAGGCTTGCGGGTCGAGATAAGGACAGGAGAGATCATTCACTAATTACCATCACGGGCAAAACAGACTCAGCTTAGGGAAAATTAGCTCACTTTTTATTACAAATCAGCCAGAGTAAGGTAAATGAGAAATAAAACGAAATCTCAGAACACCTTCCCTCCACCCCTCCCTTCTTCCCGGGCACAACTTCACTCCCGGATTTCTCCACCAAGCCCCCCCAGCGGCACAAGGGGGACAGGGATGGGGTTTACGGTCATCACACGTTATTTTCTGCCGCTTCACCTCCTCAGGGCGAGGGCTCATCACACTCTTCCCCTGCTCCAACGTGGGGTCCCACCCACGGGAGACAGTCCTCCACGAACTTTCTCCAACGTGGGCCATTCCCACGGGCTGCAGTTCTTCACGAACTGCTCCAGCATGGGTCCTTTCCACGGTGTGCAGTCCTTCAGGCACAGACTGCTCCAGCGTGGGTCCCCCACGGGGTCACAAGTCCTGCCAGAAAACCTGCTCCGTGGGCTCCTCTCTCCACAGATCCGCAGGTCCTGCCAGGAACCTGCTCCAGCGCAGGGTTCCCACGGGGTCACAGCCTCCTTCAGGAACCCACCTGCTCCGGCGTGGGGTCCTCCACGGGCTGCAGGTGGATATCTGCCCCACCATGGACCTCCCTGGACTGCAGGGGGACAGCCTGCCTCACCAGGGTCTTCACCACGGGCTGCAGGGGAATCTTCGCTCCGGCGCCTGGAGCATCTCCTCCCCCTCCTTCTGCACTGACCTTGGTGTCCGCAGGCTTGTTTCTCTTACATGTTCTCACTCTCTCTCCGGTGGCTGTTTTCCGCGTCCCAACTTTTTTTCCTTCTTAAAAATGTTATCACAGAGGCGTTACCACTATCACTGATTGGCTCGGCCTTGGCCGGTGGCAGGTCCGTCTTAGAGCCAGCTGGAATAGGCTCGCTCTCTCTCGAACACAGGGGAAGCTTCCAGCAGCTTCTTACAGGAGCCACCCCTGTAACCCCCCCCGCTACCAAAACCTTGCCACATAAAACCAATACAATATGTTATCCCAGAGGCGCTACCACTGTTGCTGATTGGCTAAGCCTTGGCCAGCGGTGGGTCCGTTTTGGAGCCAGCTGGCATTGGCTCCATGGGACACAGGGGAAGCTTCTATCAGCTTCTCACAGAAGCCACCCCTGTAACCCCCCGCTACCAAAACCTTGCCACACAAACCCAATACAGAGGTTTCTGCACTCCTTGCAAAAATGCATCGTTATCTCTTTCACTGACTTGCTGTGGGTTTTTAAATGAGATTCCCACTTGTAGTTGAAAAGAAACTAGATACCCTTGACAGGAAAAGATTTGCTGGTAACAGAATTTGAGCTCTTATATAAACACCAGGACAAAACTGCTGTGGGACATTCTTCAGCTCTTCCTAAACATCTGCCCCTTAGGTCATCTTTATTTCTTCATCACAGTAGGCACCTGGTCCATGCAGGAGCCACAGAAACTTTCTCTTTTGGATACATTTTTGCATTTACCCACTTGTTTCCTGGCCTAATAGAAACACTTTTCCACTGATCATCAGATCATCGCAGCTTGGGGGGATGGCCTGTGCCACATTTCTGGGCTCCCTGAACCCCTTGTTTGCAGCAGCACTTGGTCACAGTTGCCTGTCCTTGGGCTACTGCCATATCCCTTCCTCCAGTAGTCACTGTTTTCAAGAAGGACCAACTCATTGTCTACAATCCTTTTTGATTTAAGGCAGCCCTCTGGGTAGCTCCTGGAAGACAAGATCCCTTTAACTTTGTGAGCAATGAGACACAAGATTTGTTCCCAAGTCAGATGGCTGCCACAAACCTGGAGACTTGGGGTCTTCATAGATTGACAGCTCTGGGAGGTGGGTATCTGTTGGTACTGCACAGTGGCACAGCCCTGGGGCAATGCCTTCTGGCTCCACAGCTACTGTGCACAATGGTTTCATATCAGTAAGATGAAGTCTTATTTTGGCTGCCAGATATCTTGTATAGACTGACACAACTGGAGTTAGTCAGGTTCATACCTGATATTTAGCAAAAAGTTCGATGTTAAATGAAGGGGTTTCTCAAAAGGATGCAACATGTTGCCTCTGAAGTCATGTCTCTGATGACTTCCCTATCCAGCACCTGAAAGGAATTATTGGAAGAAGAATGGAAAGCAGAACAGAAAATATCAATGTGCCTCTGTGGAAATCCGGGGTTTGCTCCCATCCAGCATCCTGATGGGAGCATCTTCCCCTCAGGAGGAATGTGGTCCAAATTGGGGGGGAGAGAGAGAGAGAGAGGAGACACAAATATGATATATTGTGAGAGATATGAGGGCTCCTCAGATTGGAGAAACCCAAGGGGACTATGATGGTGGAGGAGTATTGGCGACTTATCAGGACACGGGAATGAGCAGGCAATCGATGAAACAGAGGTTTAACACCAGCAGAGAAGCGCTTGCTTGCATTGCACAGAATTAAATTGCCCCGGAGCACAGGGGAGGCCGAAAGAATAAATTCACAGAAGAGGAGGGTGGGTGCCTTCCCAGGGAAAGACAGACCTGCCAAGGGCTGTTAGACACCAATAAAACATCTGGCTTAGAAAATTCCTGAACTGCAAATTGTTCGAAGTGGGGTGGAGTTTCCAGGGAAAATATCACTCCGAATTTGCTTTTTTATCCTATTCTTTCCTTTCCACTGCCAGAGACTGGGTACTGGGAGATTTTCACCCTTGCCCTGGCTGTGCAGCCATTCTCACTCACAAAGGACCTGTCTACTCCTGTGGGAAAGGAGTCTCTGTATCTTTTGAAAGTCAGAGTTATCCAAAGTTGATCTCTAAGCTGTGGAGTGTTTTTTAAGGAAATGTTTCATCTCCAGAATAAAACTGCTATTAAAAATAATACCAAATGCTAACAAGGAGTGCCTGTTGACCCCTGTTTGTATCTCAGAGGGGAATGATTTTAACCTGAAATAAGGGAATATTTTGACATGTTTATAGCATCTGTGATGCCAGAGATTAATGTGGGAGTGATGAGACAGTCAAGGAAGAGAAAGCCATGGAGAGCAGCAACAGAGAGGGAGAAAAGAAGGAGGAATTAGCAACATGGTAAGAGCACAGTGAAAGGTCTTGAAGCTCTGGAAATCCCAGGACACTTTGTCATGGTTTAACCCCAGCCAGCAACTAAGCACCATGCAGCTGCTCACTCACTCCCCCCCCACCCAGTGGGATGGGGGAGAGAATCAGAAAAAAAAGTAAAACTCGTGGGTTGAGATAAGAACAGTTTAATAGAACAGAAAAGAAGAAACTAATAATGATAATGATAACACTAATAAAATGACAACAGTAGTAATAAAAGGATTGGAATATACAAGTGATGCACAATGCAATTGCTCACCACCTGCTGACCGACACCCAGTCAGTCCCTGAGCAGCAATCCCCCCACCCCCACTCCCCCCAGGTTATATACTAGACATGACATCACATGGTATGGAATACTCCGTTGGCCACTTTGGGTCTGCTGCCCTGGCTGTGTCCCCTCCCAACTTCTTGTGCCCCTCCAGCCTTCTTGCTGGCTGGGCTTGAGAAGCTGAAAAATCCTTGACTCTAGTCTAAACATTACTTAGCAACAACTGAAAACATCAGTGTTATCAACATTCTTCTCATACCTAACTCAAAAACATAGCACTATACCAGCTACTAGGAAGACAATTAACTCTATCCCAGCTGAAACCAGGACACATGTGAAACAAGTTGAGTACACATTAGCAAGAGAAACTTGGGAGTAACAGAAGCAAAAAGACTAGGAGGATTGTACAAGGATCCAGTCTTTGTAGTTTTATGTGAATACTGCCAACAAAATCAACAGCTCTAATGCACTTATTTACATTCCTGTAAAACTGGAGTAATTCCTTGGTAGTCAATGGAGCAGCTCTGGTGTGAACGCTGGTGGCTTTAGACCTCCTAGGACCACTTGGGGATAAAGCATGCAGCTCTGGGCCAGGGACTGATGTTTGTATTTTTCCTGCGGTGACAGAGAAGGGAGTGTTCCTCATCCAATGTGCTGGCAGACAGGAAACCAAAGGCTTGGGAGCAGCGGGAGGAAACCTGCACCTGCAGCCTGGGGCTGGGATTGCTGTCAAAAAAGCTAGAGAAGTTGCCCACAAAAGTTCAGTCCTGTGGGTAATTACAGTAGCTCTTCACAGCCTTCAAAAGCCCATCATTTTCTTTGCCTTTTCTTCAGCTGCAAAGCAGAAAGGTTTCTACACTTGTGAGTGACCCTTTTGGGGAGAAGTGAACAAAATGCCACAGTTTCTAAGTGAAAAAGCCAATGGTGAGTGAAGATGTTTCTGCTGACCTCGAGTACCGGCGCTTGGTGCATGTGCAAGGAAACTTCCCAGCATCAGGCTGAGCTGAGCACTGTGTTTCTTTCTCTGGCTGCTGCTGCAGCTCTTCTGAAAGCCACTGGGATTAATACTTCTAGAATATATGGTTTGTTTAGCTATTTTTATTGACCCATGAATGTAACTACTGTATAATTTGTTGTAACATTAGTAGTTCAGTCCTGTGATGTTTGCTATAGAAAATCTTCACTTCAAGCCAGTGGGAAATTTTGCTAGGGTGAGAAGTGCAGGCCTGGCCTCTGCTTAGCCTTTTTTCTTTTCCATTGCAACACAATTAACCTTTTCATTAGAAGAGCTCTGTTCCAAATAAGCAAACTTCTCAATGTGTATTACTGAGCCATTTCAAGCTCTCTTGCTTTGTAACAAAACGTCTTTGTTCCAGCCATGCATGACAGTTGAAGACCTATTTATACAATGTGTCAGCTCCATTTGTTTTCTTCATTCTGATATTTTCCTCTGTATTTTTGGTTAGCCATCCAGATTGCAAGGAGCAAGGCTGCTGCTGGTTTCCTCCTGCGCTGTTCCAGACCAAGGCACTGGCTGCCTTTGGCCTTTCTCCCCTTTTGTGGGCAGAGGTGAAACAACTCAAAATCAAACACAGTTTTGCCTACTTCATCCTCTGCGCTGAGACCAGCACCACCAGACAGCTGTGGGATGGAGTGCACGGAGAGCTTGCAGAAGGACCTGGTATTATTACAATTTCTGTCTCACTGCCCTGCCTGTGGGATGTACATGGCCACAATCCCTTCTGCTGGAGGGGACTCTCTGAGGGTCAGCCAAATTTCCAGGTTGCATCACTAAATATGCCCTCTTGCAAAATACCTGCATTTTCCTTAGACATGTTCATAATACGTCCCAAGTCTCTCATCAGCCTTTCTTGTCTGACAGCACAATGCTAACTGATGCAACAAAACCCAAAGCAAAATAAATAAAAAAAATCCTTATCAAGATGTCAAGTAATAAAACTTAACATCCTCCTGATTTTAAGATCAAATAAGTGTAAATGGTTATGGAGTTTTCGTCCATCCTCTCCCCTGCAAATAATTTAACTTGAGACCAGTCTTCTCCTTCCAGAAGGGGCCCAGGATAGTGCTGTCTCTGCTACACAAGCAGTGACATGCCATCTCTCCCAGCACTGGCACTACCTAGTGACAAATGAAAGTTTAAGCCCTTTTTGAAATCTTTTACACAACCTGCCAGCTGAAGGATTCAAGCTGCTTTAATGCATGCAGGATGTCAGGGAAATACTGCAATCCTTACTTTAACCAGAAAATAAGGCTGAAGGTGCCAGCCCAGCAGTGGCAAGCCTGGGGTTGCAATGGCAAAACCCCATCTGCTCTCTCCAATATTATCCTCACCAGGAAGGTTGGGGAAGGAGGGTGAAACAGCTCCATGCAAGCAAACCTGCTCCTGCCAGCTATTACATGGCTCACTTGAAGCCTTTGATAAGGCCAAGCAGAACTTCAGCGTTAGCCTCGTGCTTCCCCATCCGCATAAGAGAAGATGGGAGGTTTGGGATATAAGATCAGAGATGATTCATCTTCAGAGCACCTCACAGTTGTGTTTTACATAGACGCTCCCTCCAGCTCTTGGGAAAGTGCATGACCTCTGCTGAACATGAAGCTGCAGGTCATTTTCATGCCAAATGCTTAATGTGTGCCATATTCAACCAGGCTGCAATCAGCAGCCTTTGTGCATGGTGGATGGGCTTTTGCTGCAAGGAGCAGAGGTGGTGGCATGTGAGGAGGAATGCTTTCAATACCATGTGCTTCAAAAGCAGTGCTTGTCAGCTTTGCTTTGCGTTCTAGCGGCTGGGCTAGAGCTGCGTGTGTGGCCTCGCTCGGCACAAATGAAACCAAGGCATCCATATGCTGTACATTAAGAGAGTGTTTGATCTGCTCACTGACTCAATGCTCAGGTGCTCCCTCTTCCTCTCTGTAGCAGTTTTGAGGAGTACAGAGCCCAGTGTCAAAACTTGTAACTCTGTGTGTTTATCGACTGATAGGAACTGCAGCACTTTTAACATAAAACAGTTGAGAAAATGTTGCCAGCCACAGCCAAAAAACCTGCCCTCATCTTTTCCATGACGGTGGCGGAAAAGAAAAGTCCTCAAGTTGTATTTTCCTATTTAAAAATGAAAGGAAAAGGACTGCCAAAGTGGATGGAATTTAGCCCAACAGTTGTAACACTGGGGTTAGAAAAGCAAAATGTGACTCTCCTCTGAGTGCAGGAATTATGGCTTTGCATAGCCAAGGCCACCACAGCCCTGCACGGGCAAGGGACAGCTTGCGTAACACCAGGCTTCAAGCCTGCCACTGGGTCGCTTATTGTGCCATTGCTTACCATGTATTTTGGAGTCACTTATTGTAGTCACATCACACATTAATGTTATGTTCTACTAAGAAGCTACAGACATCTCTGATCCACATTAAAGACCGGGGTGAGATGGAAGAGGAAAGCTCCCCTGTGTAAAGGACTTGCTGTTTCTTGAGCATTGCCCCATGCGGGTTGGGAACCAGGTGATACTGTAACTTGGAAGTGGTACAAAAAGTGGAAGAAGCACAAGGAACCACCAGGTAACAATAGAAATTAGTTTTATTTTGTAAAAAGTTATAAAATGAATATTGTACAAAAATAAAGTCTGTAGAGAACTTTGGTTGATTAACACAAATGACTGAGACATAAATCGCTGGTGAAGTAAAAAACTCCAGAGAAGCACACTCCTGTTTTCAGTAAGGTCTAAAAAAAAAAAAAAAAAAAAAATCACAAACTTTACCCTTTTGTATTTTGAACATAGTGATTTGTTTTGGTTGCAGTCTCTTCAAGCTGCACAGAAAATTCTTTGGGGCAAGTTTTCAGCAACCAGGGCTGTACCAGAGCCAGTGAAAGCACATCTCCGAGCGCTGCACCCAACTAACTGCCCAGCAGTGCAGCTGACTCTTGGCTTAGCAGGCCTTTACTGCCCAAATCATGCCAGTGCTGGCGGTGGTATCAGCTGTACCACCCCTGCCCAATGTGGAGGGCAAGGTGTCCCCATGGCAGTGCAAACATGGACCCTGTGGGCAGGCTCCAAGGCTGCCCTCCGTCAGCCCAGGAAAGCAGCAGAGGTTGGGGCTGAATTACACTTCATACACCTGGTACGTCTTCCTATGCCTGCTCTGGACTTTTTTTGACTACTAGACCCTTCTGTGACGCCCTGAGGGGCCCAGAGCAAAATGAGTATGGAGAGCCATTGCATGCATGAGATAAAAGGTCAGACCGACCATCATTTTTTGTTTTTCAGTAGGGATTTTTTTTCTTCCTGTTGTTTTTGTGGGAGTTGATGCTTCACTGGTTGTCAGGTATGCCTAGTGACCTGCACTGCTGCTCCTTTGGGAAAAAAGTCTCCAGAACAAGAGCTTGCATTAGCGGTCAGGTATGAATGCCTTTGCTGTACAACCTCCCTCATCCTAAGGAAACTCAGACTGTTCTCCTGTGTGGGTACGATCCTGTAATGTTTCAGCAAATTATACAAAACACTTTGGTTATTTAACAGAATTGTTTACCTACAGGCTATATTAAATCCAGGGCTAACTAGTAAGAGGAATTTAACCTCTTCTATATGGAAATACGGAAGGAAAAGCTTAAATAAACATAACAAGAAATTATAAGGCTAAATGTGATTATTTTCCATTTGTCAATAGTTATATGAGGTCGGTTGGCAAAAAGTGTGAGAAAAAAATGTGGCTACATTTCAAATATGACTAAAATTAGTTTTTATAACAAACTGCTAATGTTGAGCCAAGTCCTGTGACCCTCACTCGTGCAGAGCCATTGCTGCTCCTGTGCATGTATGACTGCAGTAATTTTCAAAAGTATTAGTGAACAGGAGGAAGGGCTGCAGACTTTGGCACAACATTTTGTGAACATAATCAGGATTTTGTTTAAAAGAAAAAAAGGTAAAGTAAGTGATTTTTTGCATTCAAGTTAACACTTTCAATCAAAAACATGGACCGTTGTTCACAACTTAATTGTCTCTCTGTATCTTCCAAGCACCTTCTAGTTTGGCACCTTTGAAAAGAAATGTTAATAAATAAGGAGACTCATTACTGAACTGTAATAAATAACAATAACTTAAGCTCAATAAATATCTTCTGTATATTTATGTCTCTGAATGGATGCATTGCATCAAATAGTCTCTGCTCACTCACAATGACCAAATAGAAATGTAGTTACGCAAGTGACGTTAGTCCTTTGTAAACCAAAAGAAACATGTTTTGTGCTGGCCAGGCTTGTTATTTCTCTTACTATACTAGGAAGAAGTGCTTAAAAACTCAACTTGTTTTCATAGATAGCAGAAGAATGAAATCCTACACTCATTTTGAAGAAACATGAGATGGAAATAACCAAACTTAACCAGTAAGTGAAACTGTTTTGCTTTGTATTGATACTGGCCCTAGAGAACTTAAGCCTGGGAATTTTGATATTTGTCCAATATCATCTTACTTACAAGATTAATCTTATAGTTTAGAAGTTGTCCTAAGTGCTTAGGAACCGCCCTTCAATGAGCAATAGTACAACGTGTCTTTCAGTAAAGCTGAGGGCGCAGGGGATGAGTAAGGTATTCCTAAGCTACTTCTCAGCTAAGCTTCCTGGCATGGATGGGATAACTACAACACAGTGTGGTACAGCAGGGTTGTGTTTTTAAGCACATTCCTCATGGATCCAAGTCTCACTGATGGTGGACTGTGTCAAATGGGAAAGGGAGTGTGCACACCATCCAGCCGTTGGCATCTCCACCTGAGCTTTTATTTACTTTCCCGTAGGACTTCAAAAGCCTCTATCCTCTTACACTGCCTCGCACCCCACACCCCAGGCTCCCACAACCCCTTGTTCTGCATTCTTGGTCCTCTTTTCTCCACTCTGAGCAGACACTTCCCCAGGAACCTTGGTCCCTCTCTTTGCATCATAGCAGGAATGTGTGCCTCCAGCATGCAGCAGTCAGACGCATCCACACCTTTTTGCGGAATGTTTTTTCAGTATGTGGTAAACCAGGTTATCATCCAAAAAGGACAGGTCATCATCAAAGGCTATGGGTCTGCAACAAGCTTGCCTTACTTTGTCAGTGACTAGTTTTTTCTTTCTGTTTAAATTTTTTATAATTTTGTCATACGTGGTCTCAGCTGCATCACAAGATCCACTGCAATACCGAAAAATTAGCTCTTCTTTGGTTTCATATCCCAAATCCAAGTCAGTCACATTTAAATGTATTTCTGTTAAGACACATCCTCGATGTTTGCCCTTTTGATTCCTCCTTCCCTTTTTGCTGGAATTCTCTATGTTTGTGGCTGTGTTTTGCCGGTTTCTCTCCCGCCTAGAAAAAATTGGAGTCTGTTTATCCGGCGACCTCCTCAGTCTTTTAATGGTGGCTTGAATAAAGTTCACTACCTCATCAAACTGATCTGGATAATCCTCTGGCATATTAGCTGTTTGGGAAAGAGAGAAAAGGCTTTGTCACATGTCAGTTGTCATTAATGGAAGTTTATTCATTTGTGGCTAAAAATGTTAGACACATGCAAGCTCCTCTGCCCATTACTTCAGAGAGTGCGCCCAGGACCCTCAGAAATAAGGGAGAATTTGGAATGGTTTAGATCATCATGGAAACTCATTTGGGGGAAAAGAAATGAGATATGTATGTATTTCTGTAGGTGTCTGCTGATGCTTGGTAGCACTCTGGCATGCCTTTCAATATTGAATGAGCCCTGTTAAAATCAAGGGAAAGAAAAGCATGTCATGATAAATATTAGTTAATGGGTGTATGAAGCTACTGTAGAGAGGTTATACAGGCTCTTCCCAGCAAAGCGGCAAAAGGACGAGGTTTCTTTAAAGCAATTTTGTGATTATAATTGTTGTCTTTTCACACCAGCAGTGGTTAGTATTGCCAAAGCCACCTATTGATAAGGTTTTTGGGCAGGACAGAAGGAGGAATTTCCTGGGGTGCCAGGCTGAGCTATTATTCCTGGCTGAATGCTTGCTTTTTTAAATGCTTTTAGGGGTTAATTACTATCAGAGCTTTTGAAAAATTTCTCATGGAACTATTTCATATCACAAGATGCTGATTAGATCGAGTAGAAATAGGTCAGAATAGAAGTATTATGTTAATTTTCAAGGGAAATTTTATTAATGCATTTTCTTTTTATGAAATTAAAATATCTATTTCATTTTTCATTTGATATATACTCTACCAGAGATAAATTATTCAAGCAAATTAAATGTTGAAGTCAATGAAATGTTTTGATATTAGCAGAATGAACCACTTCAAATTGAGTGAAATTGGATGTGTTCTTCTGAAACATTCTGAGATTGCAGCTTTTCATCATGATTTGGAATAAAATCACATTTTGAAATCTTTAAACTTCCCATGGACTAAATCCCTCAATGTGATCTGCTTTAGCGAATACAGTGATTTAATGGAGGGTCAGGCTGTCAGGAGCCTGTGTGTTGGTGCCCTTATATTATTAATGATTGTCTCTTAAACATGTAAACAACATTGCAGTATTGAGATATTTTTTCTCAGTTATTGTGCCAAAAATCGAGTCTTTGAGGATTCACTTCCTTTGCATAAAGACCTAAGAGGATGCTTCTTTCTGTACTTAACTCCTAAGTGCCCACCCACGTAACAGACCAGTGTCACACACCTGGCCCTGCAGGTAAGGGGCCTCCATCTCCAGAAGGATGCCTACAAATGTCCCAGGAACTGCAAACATTGGGAAAGGTGATACCTGACAGAGTGTGCCTGGCTGGGGGTTGGTACCTCCACTGAGCCATAAAGGCTCTCACTGAGTCAGGTGCTGAGATAGGAACAGCTCCTTAGGCAAAGGCTCAGCATCACATTTCCCTAATAAGCACTATAATAGACAGGAGCCCTGATGGGAGACCAGGCAGCAAATGTACCCACCCCACATGCGGTGGCATGGACTCTGTTAACAGGAGAGAAGAAGACACAAGGCTGCCATCCATTGCCTAGCAAAGGTGCACCTTTATATCCTCAACAGAAGCACCAAATGTGCAGGAGATGGGGGGCAGCAGGATGTTAACTCTGTTAGTGCAAAAACCTGCTGAAAAACAGTGCATCTGTACTTAAGGAGGAATATGGACCCCACTCCAAAGCAGCCACATCCTAGAAGCCCCCTTCCATGATAAAATAGGGATGGATCAGAAGTATACGGTTTTTCATGGATAGCTCCAGCAAAATAGTGCAGACTGGTAAAAGAGTCTACAGGCAATCTTGTACCGTCACATAACAAGGGTGACACATGGGAAGTGGGATTCTATAAACTGTAGAGTTTGGGACTGGGAAAAGTGAATTCCACTGTGTTTTACAGGTATCCAACGCTAATGGCAACAATCTCCCAGACCAGTGACTGTGAAAAGACATGAAGGAGGGATGGCTGCTACTTATACAGCTATACGGGACCTGAACAAAGCAGGACCTTGTGCCAAGCCCCATAAGCCTGTGAAACCAATGGTAAGTGCACCCTTCTTGCACTCGTCTGTCATTAACTCTGTAGCAGGTACCAAAATACCCACTATGAGCCATACCTACTGGAAGGGGGTAGCTTGGATCCCCCCAGTTTATATACTGGGCATGACATAATATGGTATGGAATACCTCTTTGGCTCATTTGGGTCAGCTGGAGAGTCAGTTGGAGAGTGAAATACAACCATCAGGGAAGTATACTAGGTTTTAATGAAATCCATGCAAGGATCAACCATCAGGAAGGAGCTGGGAGATTGTTACAGAGAAACCCAACCTATACGTGGAGACTCTTGTCTGCAACCTTCAGCCTCATGTGTCCATTGGATGCACCACCTGGCTCTGTTGCAGGACAGGCTGGTCTGCCTACACCATACAAATACTGCCCTACTGAGCAAGGTCCAGGTCAAGGCGCTGGGTGGGCTATGTTCCTTAAAAGCAAGAAGGGGTAGATACCTTGCTAGACTCAAGCAAGCAAGATTATCCACGTGGAGCTGGTACAGCCCCCATCGCTCAAGTACAGATACAGATGGAGAGGAGTTTGGCAGGAGGCACTTGTTCTTGTTGCTGTGGGACTGAGTGGTTTCTAGGTTTCTTACGCAGAAGCTAGGTTTCTTAGCTTATAACACAATAGGGGAATGATGTGGCCCTGAGGAGATGGCTCTAGCTGTGCCATTCCCTGCTCTCACCTTCAAATTACCCCCTCATACTATTGTAACTACCCCAGCCCACACCTCTGTCACATATTTCTGGCCTAGTACTTCTAGCAACAATATGACACAATGAGACGTTGGCTATGGAGAGTGAAATACAACCATCAGGGAAGTATACCAGGATTTAATGAAATCCATGCAAGGGTCAACCTGTGGTGGTGCAGCCCCCCAGGCCACTCTGAGATCTCAGGATAAGCCATGCATGCTTTGGGAAAACCTCCCATTGTGCTGTTATCTTGATTACAAGTGCAGAGACTTTTGGGAGTCAGGCACTCTTTGGCCACACCTGGGCCATCTGCTGCCTGAATTGTATATCAGAATGACTCAGCACAAATTGCGGCCAGAATGTAAAATAATGACCAAAGCCAATCATGTCGAGACCCTATAAATAGCCTGTAGGGTTCAATTATATGGAACTTAGTTACTGGGCCTGAAAGTAGCTCATGGTTGCAAGAGCGTTCCATACACCTTTAGAAGGCCTTGAACAGAATAAACAAGAAGATAGAAAAAGAAAGATCCCAATTAGAAAAACACAGGTGCACATTCCACGATAAAGGGAACTTGGCACAAACAACCTCAATTCAGGGGCTTATCGTGGCCAAGTGGACTGAGACAAGTTTCACATGCTCTAGTTAACATAGCCAATTATATCCTGTGTTTATGCGCGTGTACAGAGTGAGTATAACTAACTGTATCTTATGTTTATACGCGTGGACAGTATCGATATAACCAATCACATTTTATGTTTGTGCACGTGGACACCAAATGCTTGCATGCAGCAGCCAATCGGAGCTTCTGGGCAACTTAGAGAATTGTATAAGAATGATCAGCTAGGCTCAATAAACTGGCGACTTTAATCATCATATTGGTGTTCTATCATCCAGGCCCCACATGGAATAACCCTAAACCCTACAATAGCCATCCAAGGAGAGACCCTTTGAGCTCTCTGGGACTGCAGCAGGCTGTGTGACCCAGTATCTCCCCCTGAGCTGGGACGCCTCTCAGGGTAGATTTTGCAAGGACTTAAAGGCCAGATTTCACAAGGTTTACTGACTGTCCGTTGATGAATGCCGGCACATAAAAGTGAGTAATTCGTGAAACTCATGAGAGGGAAATCTTAATCATAGGTTAACCTCTGTGTGTGTGTGCACGTGCGTGGGTTGTATCTGTGCATGTGTATTTGCAGTTTGGTTTGGAACTATTTTGCCCATCTCTCTGTGATTTGGTTTGGAACTATTTTGTCTGTCTGTGCGTGTGTATGATTTGATTTAGCCTCCATCTGTGTGCAACCCTGCTGTAAGTTTTCGGTGATCCTTGCCATTTTCGAATCTTTAACTAAGTCGCAAATTTGATTGTAACAAATTCCATTGAATCACTCTGTTAAATTGGCTCATAATTAAGTACTGTTAAAGTCATACAACCTAATGTTGTGATCTATCTCAAAAATATTAATAAATCTTAAATTGCTGCTAAACCAAAGCCATGTAACAAAATCTCATTCATGACAAATTGGCGTAGTCGGCAGGATGGTAAGTAGTGTCACCAATTACTTACAAAAGCACGGTATTAATCTGAACCCTGCCTTCTTGAGAGAATGGACCTGTGATAATTGGTATAATTGGGAAGCAGTAGAGAAGCAGCTAAATGCTGCGAGGGGTTCGACTAAAGATGGGAAAGATAAAGGTATAATCTGTAAAATGTTGGGAACATGTCTAGAAGCTGCATGTAGAGAAAGAGGGGAAACAACCCGAAAGATGCAAGATCTACAGGATGAAATAGAGAGACGTAAAACTACTGAACTGTTACTATCGGTAAAAATAGAACAACTGCAAAAACAACTTAAGGAAGCTAAACTGAAAGAACAAAAGTTGGGAGAACATGTTGAAATTATGTTAATGCAAGCCCCAAAACCTCCTGACATAGTTCAGATCAGAAAACTGATAGTGTCCCCTGAGGACTGGGATGGTAATATCTGGAATAATTCTGATAATAACAATTTGGATGAGGATGACCTCCTACATCCTCCTGAACCGCTTCAATTTATGGCCAGACCCATTATAAAAACTGAACTGCAAAGGGGTCCACAGGGAGGGTGAGGTCCAAGTACTCGCAAAACAATCCAATTCGACCTGATTCAGATGGCTAATTGGGGGGGGGGATAGGATTTTACTGAGTGCTGATGAGGCTAATGGCTACTGGGGCCCTGGTGTCTTCCTGAATGCTGGTCCTGACCCCCCGAATGATCCCCATTCAATAACAAGTAGGGTGGCATACTGGGCCAGTGGAATAGATATATTGGAGAGAGGAGAGCCTTTGTTAATACCCATTGGATCTTTGGATGAACTCTCCACAGCTATTACAAAAGCTGCCTGTATTCAGGCCATGCACAAGCGTGGTTCCTTTGATGTTCCCATCTCGGCAACTGTAGACCACGCTATGCTAAAGCCCCTAATAAAGGGAGCCCCTGCCATGCTCAAACCTTATCTTGTTGCAAAACGAGACAAGATCAAGAGGGACACAGATTTTAATGCTCTGTTAGCCATAAGGGATGTTGTCAGTGATGAAGATGACCAGGAAGCAACATTACTTCGAAGAAATCTCCCCACTTGGGCAGGATTAATGCATGACATCATAAATTATGGATGAGAAATGGGATGGGATGATGTGTCCAGTGGAACAAAAAATACAGGTTGAAATGTTAGACAGGTTAAGCAAACACCTCAGAGTGACTCTCGAGAACTGAGTCCTGTTAATCAACAACCGAGGGTCCGGGAAGAGAGAAATGAATTATGGAAGCAAGCCCTGGCAATGGGTATTCCCAGAGTTGCTATTCATAGACAACCAGCTAGAGTTATTCTAAGCTTGATAGAAGCTTTTCAAAAGTGAGACATAGCACTGTCACCTGCTACTGCCCTGCCCCAACCAGCTTCTGCGGGACCTCCTAATCCTTTCTCCCCCCTGGTAAGGGAGTTGAAGGAACCACAGAAACAGGAATCAAAAAACAGATAAACCCTGGATGGTTATTGGGCCTACCTGTCCAGAAAATCGATATTCATCAATGGATAAGTGATGATGGTCCTTATATTATGCTTCCTGTAGGTCCTCACCAAAAAACAACTAAATTTCTAATAGATACAGGAGCACAAATATCTGTACTTACCCAAACTGATGCAATCACCTTAGGATTATGACCAGGCCAACCTAAAGTTAAATTAACTGGCATTAATGGCAGCAGTGAACTATGTCCCACTGTTAAAGTAAAAATTTGGCTTCCTGGAGAAAAACTAATAACCTCAGTTCGCTTTGCAGTAAAAGATCACTATGAAAACATATTGGGGTTTGATGTTTTAATGGGACAAACCTGGCAGCTACCAAATGGTAGTATATGGTCATTCGGATCTGGAAGTCTCAGGGTGGAATCTAAAACTGCTGACATCTGCCTTTTGCGAGCAGCACCTGCACTCCCTGACTCCAGTCTCACTAATGTTCCCCAGTATCCGGTGTCGGCTGCTGCCAAAGATGGAATTTCAGCTGTTATTGCGGACTTGGAGTCTCAGCAAATTATTTTTCAGACGCATTCTCCATATAATTCTCCCGTATGGCCTGTTCGCAAACCTGATGGTAGATGGCATCTTATGATTGATTATCGGCATCTTAATGCCAACACCACACCCTTAACAGCAGCACTTCCTAATATTGCAAATTTAACTGCCACTCTACAAGCAGCTGCTCATAAATGGATGGCTGTTTTAGATATCAAGGATATGTTCTTTATGGTCCCCTTGCAAGAACAGGATAAACCCTGTTTTGCATTTACTTGTGAAGGAGTACAATATACCTTTAACAGGCTTCCCCAAGGTTACAAACACTCCCCTACTATTGCTCATGAAGCACTAGTGGAACTTTTACAGCAAGTATCAATTCCACCAGAAACCCGTCTCTATCAATACATAGATGACATTCTGATTGGGGGTAATTCCCAAGAGGCAGCAAGAACAGCAGCCGCCTCTGTATGGGAAACCTTAAATAATGCCGGAGTAGCCATATCACTGGAGAAGTGTCAGGGACCTGCCCAAGAAGTGAAATTTCTAGGAACCTGGTGGATCGCTGGTAGTGCTTCAATTCCACCTGATACCTTGGAAAAGATAGAAGCTTTACAGCCCCCCGATCCAAAAGGGAACTCAAACAAACATTAGGAACATTAGGACATTGGAGGAAACACATACCTGGATTCTCAATCATAGCCAGACTCCTCTACTCCCTCCTACAGAAAGGAAAGGTATGGGAATGGACTGAAGAGTATAACGAAGCTATGAAAACCTTAATGAATAAACTGCGAACACACCAATCCCTTGGACCTGTCCACTCCTCTGATCCTATTGTTGTAGAATGGGGATTTGCTGAACATGCAACTTATTGTAACCTGTTTCAGATTGGCCCTAATGGCCCAAAACAACCTTTACTATTTAGTTCAACTGCATGTAAAGAGGCAGAACGATACTCTGAATGGGAGAAAGGGCTTTTATCCTTAGTTAGAGCTGTAAAACAGGCTGAAAAAATACATCGGGGACAGCCTGTACAGACTAGATGACTGTTTAATTTACTAGAGGAAATCTTAAAGGGAACTGCTCCTCCAGAAGGAATTGCCCCAAAACCCACAGTGAGAAAATGGTATGCCTACCTAACAGGAGTTGCCGAGAATATGCAGTTAACTGAAGGACACATCAAAGTTTCCAAATTACAGATACTTGTAAATACTGACCCTTTAGCTTTGCAACATCCTCTCAAACCTTCGCCAATTCTAGATGCTCCACCCTTAACTGAGAATATGCCGACCGAGGGTACTTGGTTCACAGATGCCTCAGCCCAAAGGTTAAAAGGGAAATGGCAATATAGAGCCGTGGCCCTTGACATCACCACTGGCAAGCAGGTAGTGGAAGATGGAGAAGGTAGCACACAGGTAGGAGAACTCAGAGCTGTTGTACTTGCTGCCCAAAATGGAGCGAAAGCTATATACATGGACTCTTATGCTGTTTGGGCAGATGCAACACAGTGGC